>NC_044276.1:10878064-10971319 GCF_003957555.1 Calypte anna | reverse complement strand
GCTTCCTGCTCCCCCCAACCCTGCAGGGGATATTTCTCAGGGCTGTCCCTCAGGGGCACCCAGGCACACAGAAAGAAATTTTGGACTTGGACTCTGCCTTGGATTTTCTTGTTGAGAAAGAAGCTTCTGCAGCTTCCTCTCCTTGCCTGTTGAACAATTGTCCTGGGCTCAGCATCAACACCCCAGAGGCCTCCTGACAGTTGTGAGCTGGGCTCCTGGGGTGGAGGGAGCTGCTGGCAAGTGGGCAGTGCTGCAGAGAGACAGCTCTAGGCCGGAACAGGTCCTCTGCAGAGCGCAGCAGGGCTGAGAGCACTACCAGGGTATCTGGGGGAGATGAGGAAGGCAGAGAGAGCTTCAAGGGGGGGAAGATGGAGGGGATGAGTGCCAGCTCAGTGGAGGAGAACCTTCCCAGCTTCTGACATGGTGAGTGTCTGGTGCAGGGCAGGTAAGCTGGTGCAGTTCCTGGAGGCATCTCCTAAAGCTGCAGAGTCAGAGCTGATGGGAGCTGTATAAGGGGGAAGGGGCTCAAGGTGTAAGGGGAATTGTGAAGAGGAGTGAGGGGGTGTGTGCAGGCAGGGGTGCCCAGGGCTGTCCTTCAGAGCAGGGTCCTGCAGCCCAGGGGCTGTGTGCTGGGGCAGGGACACTGCTGCCTGCTTGCCAGGGGCAGCTCTCAGCCTGCCCGGGGAGTTCCCTGGTGCTGGCAGAAGCTGTGGCTGGCAGGAGACAGGGAGCACAGGGCAGGGTCCTGGTGCTGGTGAGAGCGGGATGAATGACTCAGGGCAGCTCACATCTCCAGCTGATGCCCAGAATATTTCTGAGGGGACTTTTCAGGAGTCCCTTCAGGACAGGGCTTTCGTGCTCCAGTCTGGGCTCTCCTCAGGCTCTTCTTCCACTTGTCTCTGGCTCAGCTTAGGGGGATGGAAACTCAGATATGCAGGGGAGAGTAGGGCCTGAGACTCCTCTAGCATCACCTGGAGGGGGAATGGGAACCTCGGAACGTACCTCCACCCACCCCCACCCCCCAGCAGTTCAGCTCAGGCTCACCTTTCCATTGTTTTTAGGTGTTATGTTCCCTGTTCTTTAGCCCCTGCCCCCCCCCCCCCCCCAGA
Organism: Calypte anna; assembly: GCF_003957555.1. Taxonomy (NCBI): domain Eukaryota; kingdom Metazoa; phylum Chordata; class Aves; order Apodiformes; family Trochilidae; genus Calypte; species Calypte anna. The sequence goes on along the minus strand of NC_044276.1, from coordinate 10,970,210 downwards.
TGGCTGCAGGGCAGAGCTGGGCACCCAGGGGTTGGGCTCTGTGAGCAAAGGCAGGAAAGGAGACGGGGCCAAAGAACTAGGTCCTGGCTGGGGCAGCTCCAGGCAGCAGATGTGTCCATGGCAAGGAGGTGTCCATCTTCCCTCTGCCCTCTGGAGCTCTGGGAAATGCCCTCTGTGAGGCTGGGGAGGAGTTGACCCTCCCTTCATCAGACCAGCTCCCCCTTCTCTGCATGCAGCCACAGGCAATCCTCTTGCCTTGCTCTGTTCTCCCCGAGTGCAGCAGAAATGCTGAGGGCTCGAGACATCCAAGAACATTCCACAGGAGAGATGGGGAGAGCTGAAATAAAACCCCAAAACTCCCTGAAACAGCCTTTTTCCACCCTGGGTCCTTTGTACTGGGAAAGCAGATACAGGCGACCCCTGTTGTTTAGCACTGCTTTCATGTGACAAACTTTACCACTAACAGTATCTCTTTCTTGGGTGTTCCTATTGAGCTGCAGTCTGCACTCCAGAAGGAAAGAGATGAGAGCAGAATAGTTGGAGAGACCACATGTCTCTACTGCTTTACCAAACTGACCCTTTTCCTCCAGATTTCCCTTAAAGGCCAGCAGATATCTCAGGCATATCTGCCTTTAAAATACTCATCATTATTTTTTGGGTAAGTAGAAGAGAAAAAATGAAATCTTTCCCTTCAGGTATGACCTGCAGGCTGGTACATTGGGGGTAAAAATTCTAAGATATTCGTGGATGTCTAGAGTGGATTTAAACTGAATTCCCCCCGTGTTCCTTTTTACCAATTTCTTTTGGGCAGGACTGACACCTGCATGGCCAAGGGTGCAGCCCTTTCTCCATATGACCCCATCAGCCAGCACCAACCACAGCTCATGAATGGGACTTGCCAAAATTCTTCCTCTATGGAGCAAGATGCTTTGGGGATTTCTGTGAGCAACTAAATAGATCTGCCAAGAAAATTCTGACATTACTTATTTAAGATTTTCTTTCTCTGACAGTGCACTATGCCCAGAGGCATCAGATGCCCAACAGCAGCTCCATCAGCTCCTTGCATTTGCAGACAGGCGGGAACTACAGCTCTTGCACTTCTGGCTCTTCCTGGACATCTGCCTGGCTGCCCTCCTGGGCAACGGCCTCATCATCACCACCATCGCCTGTGATCACCACCTCCACACCCCCATGTACTTCTTCCTCCTCAACCTCTCCCTCCTCGACCTGGGATCCATCTCCACCACTCTGCCCAAAGCCATGGCCAATTCCCTCTGGGACAACAGGAACATCTCCTACAAGGGATGTGCTGCACAGATCTTCTTCTTTGCCTTCTTCATCATAGCTGAGTTTTCTCTCCTCACCATCATGACCTACGACCACTACGTGGCCATCTGCAAACCCCTGCACTATGGGACCCTCCTGTGCAGCAGAGCTTGTGTCCACATGGTAGAAGCTTCCTGGGGCCCTGGGTTTCTCACTGCTCTGCTGCACACAGCCAATACATTTTCCCTGCCCCTCTGCCAGGGCAGTGCCCTGGACCAGTTCTGTGAGATCCCCCAGATCCTCAAGCTCTCCTGCTCACACTCCTATCTCAGGGAACTTGGGCTTTTTGCTTTCAGTGCTTTTCCTTTTTTTAGCATGTTTTTTATTTATAGTGTTCTCATATGTAGAGATATTCAGGGCAGTGCTGATGATCCCCTCTGAGCAGGGACAGCACAAAGCTTTTTCCACGTGCCTCCCTCACCTGGCTGTGGTCTCCCTGTTCATTAGCATTGGCATCTTCGCCTTCCTGAAGCCCCCTCCATCTCCTTCCCATCCCTGGACCGGGTGGTGTCATTTCTGTACTCGGTGGTTCCTCCAGCAGTGAACCCCCTCATCTACAGCATGAGGAACCAGGAGCTCAAGGGTGCTGTGTGGAATGTGGTGATAGGATTGTTTTCATAAATAAGAAAATACCAGTTTTTTATGCATATCATCGGTAATTCATCCCAAATCATTCATAATGTCCCTGATCACAGACTCAGCCTTTCACTCATGATGGTGGAGGCTTTTGGCTCTTTTTTACATGTAATAATGCTGTGCTAAAAGAAATCTCCTTGTTTGTACCATTTTGAGTTCTGCATCTTTCTTTTCTTGTGTTAATCAGAGGCTTTTGAAAATGCTTTTAAGTAAGATTTTTGGTCTCTGAGCAATGAAATAAATAAAGGACCCAGCAGTGACTTCTTTACCTGATGTCCTTTTTCTGATATTCCGCTGGTGTAAGGGTTGGATCCAGCTACACCTGGAGTCTTCTAAGGAGGAGTTAAGAAAGCAAGGGGGTTCATTCTGACTCTTGTAACTCAGCGGGAGGACCTTCCTCAGTCTTTTCCTTCATGCCTGAACAAATTATTATAACTCTGTCCTGGCTCAAATTCCACTGTGTTCTACAAATCAGTGCCTCAGATGCCCGTGTTAGCCACTGCAATTTAAACACCTACACATCCCTTTCACATAGTCAGAGAGCAATACTTGACATCAAATCCTATTAAGTCACAACTTGTATATTAAAATCACCTCTTCCTGGTATTTTTGTCACACAACAAAGGTTAGGATGACTGGGACAGATGTCCATGTTTGTTTTGAAGAATTTTCAGATCATGGAACAGATCCTCCTGGAAGCAGTATCAAAATGTATGGGGCAGAGGGAGGTGATCTGAGGCAGCTAACACATCTTCACAAAGAGCAAACTGAGCCTCACCAACCTCCTGACCTTCTGCCATGGAGTAATTGCAGAAGTGGAGAAGGGAAGAGCTGCAGATATCTACCAAGGCTTGATAGGATCCCCTACAAAATTCTCATTGCTAAATTGGAGCGACATATGTTTCATGGATGAAGAGTATGATGAGCAAGGAAGCGGCTAGATGACAGAAAGTTATGGTGAGTGGTGTTGGGAGTTTTTGGAAGAAAACGGACATGTGAGCAATCCTGACTATTTAGCTTTAGCCAGAGTGAGCTAAAGGCCTTGAGGCCCAGCTGCAAGGTTATGAACAGATCAGCTATGTGCAAAAGATAAGGGAGTTGGCAGCAGAAAAGTGGAATAACAGTATGGGAAAGCATCGCATAGACAGCACATAAACAGTTGTTTTTAACCAGTTCTGAGCTCCTGAGAAGAAGAAAGTTACAGCAGATAAAAAGTTGCAAACAGGATGCCTGCAATCAACAAAGCAGGACAAGGATGATAAGCAGTACCCTATTGCAACGCGACAACAGGTGTGTGAACAGCAACATGCAGCCAATCAACATAAGCCACGAAGGTGCTAAGACCATATAAATGTAACGCTTTGCTTAATAAAATTGAGCTTTGTTGCTAACTCATATTGAGTCGTCTCTTTGCTCCGTAAGCCCGCACCATCCGACACAGAGGGATGCTTTTAATGAAGGATGTCCCTTCTGATTGTAAAGATACCTTCTAAATAGTAGTGGATGTCCCCAGTACTAATTAACATCTTCATCAGTGACAGGGATGGCAGGAACAAGGGATTCCTCAGCAAGTTTGCAGATGACACCAAGCTCAGTGGCACAGTTGATTCACTTGAGTGTAGGGATGACAGCCAGAGGGACCTGGACAGATTTCAGTAGTAGGTCTGTGTAATCCTCATGAAGTTCATAAAGGCCAAGTGCAAGGTCCTGTTCCTGGGAGGAGGAAATCCCCACTGTCAGTAAAGACTGAGAGATGAATGATTGAGAGCAGCCCTGCAGAGAACGACTTGGGGATCCTAGTGGGTCAAATATTTTATGACAGGGTAACCCACCTAGCTGATCAAGGGAAGCACGTGGATGTAATATTTCTGGACTTCAGGAAGGCTTTTGGTACTGTCTCTCATAGCATCCTCCTGGATAAAATGTCCATCATACATCTGGACAACCGTGCTATGTGATGGGTGAGCAACTGGCTCACAGGTGGAGCACAAAGAGTGACAGTGAATGGGGTAACCTGCTCCTCATCAAGACATTTAAGCACTGCAGCAGGTCTCCCAGAGAGCTTTTGTCATCTCCATCCCTGAAGCTTTTTGAGCACAAAATTAATAAACCCTGAGCAACTTTCTCTTACCCCAAACCAACCCTGATGAGACCAGGAGGTTGGCCTAGGGACCTCCTGATGATCAGCCCTCTGATCTTCTTTGTGGCCTCCTCTGGACTTGTTCTAACAGCTCCAGGTCCTTTTTGTGCTTGGAGTTCCAGAACTGGACCCAGCACTGCAGTGGGGTCTCACCGGAGTGGAGGAGAGGAGCAGAATCTCCTCCCCTGACCTGCTGGCCATGCTGCTTTTTTTGTAGCTTAGGACATGCTTGGCTTCCTGGGCTGCCAGCACACCTTACCAGCTGGTGCTGAGCTTCTCATCAACCAGCACCCCCAAGTCTTCCTTCTCCTCAGGGCTGCTCTCAATCCATGCTCTACCCAACCTGTATTTGTGCTGAGGATTGACCCAACCGAGGTGCAATACCTTGTGCTTGTCATTGCTGAACCTCATGAAGTTTTAATGGGCCTACCTCTCCATCCTGTCCCTTTGCCTGGACAGCCTGTGTCTGGAAAGGTGACTTTAGAAATGGTCACTGAATCACCACCACCACCAGGAAAAAATCTTTCTTGAGGCTTTAACCTTGGTTTGCTCCTCATCCCATTGTGTGGTAGCCAGGAGGTGGTGTACATTTTCTGACATTATTGAACTTCACAGCCCACTGTCCCCAGGAAGAATCCTGGCCCACAGTGAAGGATGGGCTCTGCCTTCCCATTGCCTGGGGTTCAGAGAGTGGCCTCACTGCTTCATAAAAAAAAAATAAATTAAAGCCACCTTTCCAGAGCTCTTTCCTCCCTGCAATCATGGCCTCCAGTGATCTGCTCTAACAAGGCCATGGGGAGGCTCTGGAAGCAATGGCCCTCAGTGGGGCCAATCAATGCTTCAAGGTACTTTCAGGTTCCATTCTGACTTCTGGAGCACTTTGTTCATTCATCTCTCAGCACCTGAGGATCATGGACTCAGCACCAAACACACCCTGGGACTCATTGAAATACAGAGAGCACTAAAGGGCCATGGGAATCCATGGGACTCCATGGGATATTCTTCACATCTTCCAGACTTGTACAGCTAATTGGAGAGGTTTTTCCACAGTAGTTAAGGAGGAACATTTCATAGAATCATAGAATAATAGAATTGGCTGGGTTGGAAGGGACCTCAGAGATCATCGAGTCCAACCCTTGAACCACCGTTGCGGTTGCTAGACTATGGCACTGAGTGCCACATCCAGTCTCTTTTTAAATATCTCCAGGGACGGAGAATCCACTACTTCCCTGGGCAGCCCATTCCAATGCTTGATCACTCTCTCCATAAAGAAATTGTTTCTAATATCTAACCTAAACTTCCCCTGGCACAACTTAAGACCATGCCCTCTTGTCTTGTTGAAAGTCTTTTGGCAAAAGAGACCAACCCCCACCTGGCTACACCCTCCTTTAAGGTAAATGTAGAGAGCAATGAGGTCTCCCCTGAGCCGCCTCTTCTTTAGGCTGAACAGCCCCAGCTCCCTCAGCCTCTCCTCATAGGGTCTGTGCTCAAGTCCCTTCACCAGCCTGGTTGCCCTCCTTTGGACCTGCTCCAGGACCTCGATATCCTTCCTGAACTGAGGGGCCCAGAACTGGACACAGGACTCGAGGTGTGGCCTCACCAGGGCTGAGTACAGGGGGAGAATCACTTCCTTGGACCTGCTGGCGACGCTGTTCCGGATACAGGCCAGGATGCCATTGGCCTTCTTGTCCACCTGGGCACACTGCTGGCTCATCTAAATCATCAGTGAAGATGTTGAACAGAACCGGGCCCAACACTGATCCCTGGGGGACACCACTAGTGACCGGCTGCCAACTGGATGCAGCCCCGTTCAGCACCACTCTCTGGGCCCGGCCCTCCAGCCAGTTCCTAACCCAGCACAGGGTGCTCCTGTCGAAGCTGCGGGCTGCCAGCTTTTTCAGGAGGATGCTGTGGGAGACGGTGTCAAACGCTTTGCTGAAGTCCAGGTAGACCACATCCACAGCCTTCCCCTCATCCACCAGTCGGGTCACCTGATCATGAAAGGAGATCAGGTTGGTCAGACAGGACCTGCCCTTCCTAAACCCGTGCTGGCTGGGTCTGATCCCTTGCCCATCCTGCAGGTGCTGTGTGATTGCACTGAGGATGATCTGTTCCATGACCCTGCCAGGTACTGAGGTCAGGCTGACGGGCCTGTAGTTTCCTGGGTCCTCTTTCCGGCCCTTTTTGTGGATTGGCGTGACATTCGCCAACTTCCAGTCATCTGGGACATCCCCAGTGAGCCAGGACTGTTGGTAGATGATAGACAGAGGCCTGGCGAGCTCTTCTGCCAGCTCTCTCGTCACCCTTCGGTGAATCCCATCCGGTCCCATAGACTTGTGGGGATCCAAGCATCTCAGTAGGTCAATTTAATTTAATACTGTGCTTCATGAAAACTGTTTGTGGTACTTTTGGGGTCTTTGTTTTTTGGTTTTTTTTAAATATATTTGAAGAGATCATGTCATGATTTTCATTTTAGAGAACAGGTGATAGAAGTTCCCTGAGGTCTCACACTGGGTGGGCAACTTTACTTCTCACCCCCCCAACCCCACGATTGGTTTCCTGTCCCACCTGGGACTTCCATCCCTGGTCCTTGCATTAGACTTCTCCTCTCCTCTCTGCAGCTGGAGGTTACATCTCCACTGCACCACCTCCCACCTGCTCTCCTTAGAGAACTGACTGCACACGGGCACAGCAGGAGTTTTCCTTTGTGCAAGCCAAGAAAAGTCAAACAGAGAAAGTGAAAAAAAATCTGATCAGAAATGGTTTAGAGAGACAGATGGGAAAAGAGAGATGTGATCATCATGACAGAGGTGGCTAAAGAGACAATCAGGCTGCTGAAGGACAGGCGAGCTTTGAACAACCTGCTGCTCAAAGCAGCACCCAGGGGAGAGGCATCTGAATGACCAAAGAATATTCTTCTCGCTGGAGACTTGAGCAGCCATCTTTATAGAAGCATTGGCACAGGCTGCCAATGGAGGAGTCTCCATCCCTGGAGGCGTCCAACAAAGGGACAGCTGTGGTGCTTGGGGAGATGATGTGGTGGTTTCGGGGGTGTAGGACTGACACTTGGACTTGGTGATCTGGAAGGTCTTTTCCAGCCATGATGGTTCCCTGATTCCGTGATTCTTCAGGCATGTTCCAGCTCCTGTCTGGGCACACCCGACTCGGCTTCCAGGTTACAATGGGACCCTTTGTGACATCCCCCCACCGCACAGGCCCAGCTGCTGGAGACATGTGAGTGAGGGGCCTTTGGCTTCTTTGCTGTCCTCCTTCATGGCAGTGGTTACTGGGCTGATCTCTGGCCTGATCCATGCCATTCTCCTCTTTGGGTCCCCCTGTCCAGGGCTGGCTCGGTCCTCGGGCGCTGGCACGTAACTGGGTGCCGGGTCGGTCCCTTCATTCTCTCCTGCCAGCACCTTCAGCTCACCCTCCTCCCTTGCTTCTTGTTAGATTCCCAGTCTGCTTCCAGCAGAAATCCAGATCCTCTACCATCTGAGGATGAGAATGGCCAGGAGAGCTTTGAGGACTCAGGAGAGGTACCTATAGAGACTGCCACCTGCCTTGTGCCTGCTCCAGCTGAGGAGGTGGGTGTCAGTAGAGGGGTGGCTGAGCAGGGCCCACAGAGCCTTTGCTGTCCTGCCTTCCTCTGCTCTCCCTCGGCCTCTCAGGCAGGAGGGGCGGCAGCGATGCCAGGAGTGCCTGCCAGGAAGCTGGGCAGAATCCTGGTACTCAGCACATGGCGTTTGTGCCACGCTGCTCCTCCACTGCTCCAGCAGCACAGAAATTGTCTGCTTCACACAGGCAAGAGAAATGCGGGACAGAGTCACACTGCACAGCATCCGGAGGAGACTGCAGGACAACTGCAGAGAGGTCATGTTGCAGGGCCTGCTCCTCCTCAGGGAGATCATGGCTGCTCCCAAGACAGAGAACAGAGCCATCAACATTGCTCTGGTGCTGGGGCCGAAGCTCCCGCCCGTATTTGATGATGCAAGGCTGCTGTGAGACCTGACCCCGCAGAGGGGCACAAGGCAAGGACAGCTTCCCTCCAGCCCAGCCCCGCGGGCAGCACTTGGGCAGGGCTGATGCCCTCCTCACGGCCCTGGGCTCTGCTGGGAGGGCTTCTGGGCTCTGCAGCCCAGCACACCCTGTCCTTGGCAGGATGAGGCCTCTGCTGCCCCCATCCCCAACACCCCGGAGCATCTCCCCACTCAGAACCACGGTAACTGTGGGTAGGGAGAGGCTGTTGCTGCAGTCCCCCTGTCTTCCTTCGTTTCTCCCAAGAGTCCAGCCAGGTGCGGGAGCTCTCCATCAGCCTCTTTGGAGAGATGATGGGGGCTGTGGTGTGCAGACAGAAGAGACAGATGAAGAAGTTAATCCAGAGAGCCCTGGTCTCTCTCTTCCTGAGAATAAATGACAAAACTGAGAGTGTGGCCAAGGTACAGACTTAAGAGCTGACCCCCTGCTTTCCCCTTCCCTCTGCTCCAGCCCTGGCAGCAGCTCAGCAGCTCTTGCCCATCTCTCTGCTGCTGGCTGGCAGAGTGCGATACCTGAGCCGGGGGCTGTCCTGGGTCTCTGCCTCAGGCACTGAATCCCCTTCAGGCTCTGTCCCCATCATCCTCTTCCCAGAAGTAGCTGGGGACAGTTTGCAGCCTTGCCCAGAGGAGAGGGGTTAGAGGTCTCCTTCTCCCAGCTGTGGTGCCAGCTCCCACCGTGTGCTGCTTTGCAGGCCCCTGGAAAAGCTTTCCTCACCTCTGCAAAGTTCCTGTGGTGGAGAAAGCTCCTGAGAGAGGTCGAGAACATGGAGATGTAGAGGACTGGAGAGACCCTGGTGAGGACAAGCCCCAGGTGCCAGGGCCTGGGATGGACAAGGGATGTCCTATGTGCCCAGGGTGTGGGTGTGCAGCTGTTGCTGGCTGGCCCTGCTCCAGAGTGGAACACACAGCCTGGAGCTCAGTGCTCCTTTCCCTTCTCCTTCTCATTGTTCCCTTGCCTTTTCCCTTTTCGTTTTACGAGAAGAGGGGAAAAGTAGGAACACACGGGGTACAGAACAAAAATGGCAATCTGTACAAATCTGTACATAACCCGGTCTGGATGCTGGCAGGGATGGGTGCCTGAGGGCCCCTGCGGCAGGGCCGACTCAGGAGGGGGCTCCAGGGCTCTGCCCAGCACCCGATGGATGTGGATTCCCATGGGTACCGAGCTCTCGGGAAAGGAGCGCAGGGAAGCAGCAGCAGCGAAGCAAGGAGCGGGTGAAATAGAGGGCGGGCTCCCGGCAGGCAATGGGAGGGATCATGGAGCCCTCTGCACTCCGCCTCTCCCCAAGGCTGCAGCCCCTGCTGCTTGAGTTCCTCCTCCAACTATGGCACCCCCCATGTGTCCGCCCCGTCTCACTCCCCTGTCCCCTCCATGTCGCATCCACTCCCCATGTCCCCTCCATGTGTCACCTCTGTCTCCCTCCTCCTGTCACATCGTCTTGTCCCCCTTGTCTCCCCCCGTGTCCCCGCCCATGTCACCCCCGTAACCTTTCCTCAGTTTTACCCCCACTGTGTATCACTCCCCTCTGTCCAGGTCACCAACAGGCATGTGCGTGGCACGTGCCAACCGTGTGAGATGTGTGTACCAGGCGTGCGCCAGGCGTGTACGGTGTGTGTGCCAGGAGTGTTCCAAGTGTGCTTCACGCGCATGAGATATATGTGAAAAGTGTATGCCAAGCATGTGAGATGCATGTGCCACCCGTGTGCCAGGGGTGTGAGCTGCGTGTGCCAAGCACGTGCCCAGTGTGTGCCAGGCGTGTGAGCTGCATGTGCCCAGGTTTTGAGAAGCATGTACCAAGCATGTACCTGTGCCTTGTTTCGTCCAGGATAAAGGTGATTTTCTGAGTTGTCATTTTGCTTTCAGCTAAGTCTCTCCTAAGTAGCTGCACTTGCTGAAATGAACAGCCAGTTTCTCAGTCAGTGTCTGCTTCTGGGACTGATAACACTCAATGTTTATAGTTACAGCTGGAGAATGGTGTGCAGAACCAAGGACACTGCTCAGCTCTGTGGAACATTTTGCCCTCCAGAAGGAGAGAAGGAATCAAGAAGTCACACCTGAAACCTTCCTTTGGGGAGAAGCAGACAAGATAGATGGCCAAAATTGACCAAACAGAGTATTCCATCCCATACATGTCATACTCAGTATAAATTTGAGGGATCATGCAAGTCAGACCTCTTCTTCTGCCCTCTTCATTCTACATTTGCCTGTCCTTATTTCCTTCAGCATCCTCGAAGGATTTCGTCCGTTCGCCTGCCTGTGGTCCTGATCCGTGCCAGCCCATATCTGTGTGTTCCTGCCTCCACCTCCCGACTGCTGCTGACTCCAGGAGTCCAGCCTGGACTTTCCCAGGGCTTCCCTACAGCCTCAGTGGTAACGTGAGAGTTACTGGGGGAGCGGGGGGAGGAATGTGGTATCAATTTTCCTGTATATCTGTATATATTTAGTAATTTCTCCTTTTTATCATTACTGTTTAATTGAAGCTGTGTAGTTAAGTTTGCATCTCATAAATCTCTGTCCCTTATCCTTCTCCTTCCTTTATTAGGGAGGGGAGGGGGATTAATAAAGAGCATCTGTAATTCAGTTAATTGCTGGCCCAGCATTAAACTGTGACAGATTTTTGGTGCTCAACGTGGGGCTTAAGCTATTTAGCTTGAGCCCAATCAAAATTTTGACTAATTTACCTGAATAGTTTGAATTCCAACTCCAGTGTGAGGATACCCAGATGGCTCCTCTGAGAAGGAATCAGACTCTTGCCTTTGGAAATTTCACAGGGTTGGAAATTAAACCAATTATGCCGTACCTTTGGTATTCAGGGTGGCTTTTTATCTGGGATTACTGTTGCTCTGCGGTTCATTCTTTGTAAGAGCTGCTTAAGAACCGTAGTTCTGATATGGTTTTCAATAATGATATACAGCGTGGTACATGGTACAGTGGTGTTTCATACAGAGATAAAGAATTTGGTTGGTAATTACAGTTTCAGTTTTAATTTGGAAAATGGCACCACTCTGTTTCATTTCAGGCTGAGTCTACTGCAGTATCCAGCACTCCATCTTGATTCAAGCTGACTCCACCAGATTTAGTGATCAACTCACCCACTATTTGTCAAATCACGGTGGACCAAGCGCTGGCACCGGCTCGACGCAGCGACCCAACGGCAACCATCATCCAATACATGGATGACATTTTGATCGCCGCATCCACAGCAAAGCAGGTGGACCAACTGGTGTCAACGGTTTCGGAGACCCTAAAAGCGAATGGGTTCGAAATCGCAAGTGCAAAGATCTAAAAGGGGCCGTGTGTAATTTTCCTAGGAGTGGAGATTACAAGCTCTCACGTGAGCCCTCCGCAGATGAAAATTCGCCGGGATATCAAAACCCTCCACGACGTACAGCAGCTGGTGGGGTCCCTGCAGTGGCTACGAAATATCATCCTGATCCCACCTGAAACTATGACCCCCCTGTATGATCTCCTGAAAGGGAAGAATCCATGGGAGCAGAAAACCCTGACGGCAGAAGCAACGAATTCCCTTGACTTCATTGAACAACAGATGTCATCAAACGCGCTCGCCAGGTGGAATCCTAATTTACCGCTAGATCTATACGTACACTTCACAAAAGAGGGGGGAGTAGGAGCGCTGGCTCAGGGACCCCCTGACAAAGCCCGACCGATACAGTGGATAGTCCTGGGAAAGCCATCACGTTCGTTCTCCCCAGGATTTGAGTGCCTTGGCAACCTTATCATGAAAGGCAGGAAGCTCGCCCTGAGACACCTAGGCATCGAGCCCACCAGGATACATCTACCTTTCCGTAACAGCTCCCAACGCGATCAGTGGCAATGTCAGAGTATCTGGCTATAGCCCTTACTGGATTTGGCGGAGAAATCCGGTATGCCTCAAAACCCCCTTGGACCCAGATGCTGACAGTTGTTGACATCGACCTTCCGCAGAAGGTCATGGACCGACCCCAGTCAGGACCGACAGTCTTTACAGATGCATCTTCAGCGACTTCAACCGCAGCAGCAGTGTGGCAAGTAGGAGAAAAGTGGCACTGTGTTAAAATGACTGATCATGCTCTTTCAGTTCAGCAGCTGGAAGCAGCGGCTGTAGTACTGGCATGCGGACTGTTCCTGACAGAACATCTCAACATTGTGACTGACTCAATGTATGTAGCCAGACTTTGCCTGGCCATGTCAGGGCCTGGCGTGCCAACCTCTACAGCTGCTCTGATGCTGGAAGACGCTCTTTCTTCACGAAAGGGTACCGTCTCGGTCATCCATGTAAACAGCCATAACCCAATTAAAGGCTTTTTCCAAACTGGCAACGACAAAGCAGATGCAGCTGCGAAAGGACTGTGGACACTGAGAGACGCCCGACAGCTACACGAGTCTCTCCACATTGGTGCCAAAGCGTTAGCAAAGAGATGTGGGATTTCAACCGCTGACGCAAAACATGTAGTAGCCACATGTCCCCACTGTCAAAAAGCACCACTGTGGTCTAGTGGTGTAAACCCCAGAGGCCTTAAAGCCTCGGAGGTGTGGCAGACAGATTTCACATTCTGCCCGCTGCTAAAACCCCGAGCGTGGTTAGCAGTGACTGTAGACACGTATAGTGGGATGATTGTTGCCACTCAACACCTTAAGACTGATTCCAAGGCAACCATTCAGCATTGGCTGACGGCCATGGCGTGGCTTGGTGTTCCCAGTCGAATCAAGACAGACAACGGTCCAAATTTTGTATCTAAATCAGTCCAAGCTTTTGCCCAAAAATGGGGCATTACTTTGGTGCATGGCATTCCATACAATAGCACAGGGCAGGCCATAGTCGAATGGGCAAACCAGACGTTGAAATCTAAACTAGAGGTATTGGCAAGATCAGAAGGTCTCACCAACACTATTCCCTCGGGAGACCAGGCTCGCTTACTAGCAACCGCCCTACTAGCACTGAATCAGTTCCCCAGGAGTGAGGAGGTGAATAGCACCACCCAGAAACACTGGGCCACTCGAGCAATGGAGGAGGGCCCGTTAATTGTGGTTAGGAATGAGCTGGGAGAATGGGAAAAGGGGTGGAGATTAGTGCTAACAGGGCGAGGGTATGCTGCGATCAAAAAAGACGGCCAAGTTAAGTGGTGTCCGCTTAAGTCTATTAAACCGGACCTTCAGGACAGAACTAATGACATTTCTTAGTTTTTGTCCACAGGACTACATCATCGGGCGCCCTCGAAATCCGTATTTCCCGGTAGCAAGAGACGACAACAACATGGCAGCGACCATCCCGTCCGCATCTCATGCACCCGCACCTGTAGAACCTGCACGAAGGCGAGGCAACCCCCGTGGGGGGGGGATGCGATATCTTTGGGTAACCATGCTCTTGAGACTCATAATGCCAACTAGCAGTGTGTACGAACACCAACCATGGGAATGGGTGCTGGGTAGATGGGAGGACCAAACCATATTGCGAAAAATCATCACCCCAGGGCCCCCTAGCTTCAAGGTATCCCCCTGCGATCTGGTCCCCACGAACCCTTGTTTGACTTATGTGGAGTACTATATGTGCCCTAGTTCCAACCCCGGTAGACCATATTGCAATGCCCCCGATCAATACTATTGTGCCTCTTGGGGCTGTGAAACCATAGCCTCCGATTGGGCACCTGGGGCAGGACCAGACAAATACCTGAAAGTACAATGGGGACCTAAGAATTGCGTCAAACGCATGCCTCGTCCACACCGGGGTACCAATTTTGGGTTATGGACAGAACTCAAAAACAAAGGGTGGTGCAGATATCTTCTGTTGAATGTAACCAAAGAGAATGACCTGGGATGGACAGTCGGTAAGACATGGGGTTTCAGGTACCGGGAGACTGGAGGTGATAGGGGAGGTTTATTCTTTATCAAAAAGCGAGAAATTAAGAGCAGTACAGCGGTCGGCCCCAATATTGTAATTCAAAATGATAATCAGCAGAGAAAAATCAGCTTGCCAACCTCTGCCCCCATTGCAACCAGCCCCCTGTCACCTAAGGAGACAGTTCTTCCCAAACGACCAATTGTGAACGCCCAACATGTGACTGGTAAACCATTTTTTGGCGTGTTAGACGCTGCCTTTCAGTCACTGAACCACTCCAACCCCAATCTTACGAATTCCTGTTGGTTGTGCTACGATGTGAATCCCCCCTTTTATGAGGGTATCGCACTCAATGCCTCCTTCATGTATTCGTCCGACAGTGACCCTGCCCAATGTAAATGGGACACACTACGAAAGGGAATCACCCTGAGCCAAGTCAGTGGCAAAGGGGTATGTTTCTGCAACACTGACCTAGCAAGCTCGGACTACTCTGCCTGTGCAGAAATCGTTGCAATAGATAAGACCCATGCGTGGGCAATCCCATCCGCACCAGGAATGTGGATTTGCCACGAACTGGGAATAACGCCCTGCGTGTCCCTTAAACGCTTCGATTTCGCTAATGACTTTTGTATTCAGATTTTGATTGCCCCCAGGGTCCTGTACCACCCAGAAGAAGATATGTACCATCAGTGGGAACAGACGGGCATCAGTCTACAAAAAAGAGAGGTGCTGACAGCCGTTACCATAGCAACACTGCTTGGCCTGGGAGTTGCCAGTACAGCCACGGGAGTGGCCTCCCTGGCAACTGAGCAGGGAGGCCTGACCCAGCTACAAATTGCCATCGATGAAGACCTGGAGAAAATTGAAAAATCAATGACCTTTCTAGAGCAGTCTGTCTCTTCACTTTCTGAGGTCGTTTTGCAAAACAGACGGGGATTAGACCTCCTGTTTTTGCATCAAGGAGGCCTCTGTGCCGCCTTGAAAGAGGAATGCTGTTTTTATGCTGATCACACCGGTGTCGTTAGAGACTCCATGGCAATATTGAGAGAGAGACTAGCTCAACGAAAAAGAGAAAGGGAAGCCCAGCAGGGATGGTTTGAGTCATGGTTTAACCAATCTCCGTGGTTAACAACCCTGATATCAACCTTGATAGGTCCAATTGCACTACTCGTCATGGCATTAATCTTCGGACCCTGTATCCTGAATAGGTTAGTGTCGTTCGTTAAAGGCCGGCTTGAGAAAGTTAACGTTCTCTTCCTGGAACATCGGCAGCTTCACTAAGTATACATTCCCATTGTGCTACTCAGATAGCCCCAAACTACCTCAGATTTTACTTTTTATGTCTTACTAACTTATTCTAACCTCCATTCACTTGTGGTGCTTTAAGTTTTTAATTCAGGGATAAGGGATATAATTTTGCACGTGTCTTTATATACAGGTTGATGATTTGCACTAAATGATGATAATCATACAATTTAAGGATGATAGATTTTTAACTAACATTATAAGTATATTTTTGTGCTTATATTTTAATCTATTGGGCATAGGGAGGGGGGAAATGTGGTTAGATAGGGCCTGGCGCTCGGAAGATCTCGCGATGTTACGGGAAGTCAGGGGCCCCTCCCCCTGTAGCCAATAGAATGTGAGCTGTGACACGACGGAAGTGACGCACCAAGGCACAAGGCGCGTCTATTTAAACCCGCACCACGCTTGAATAATCTCTCTTGGTTGCTCACCCCACCTCGGCGTCTGACTACTTCGTTACTTAGCAACCGCGCGCCACTCCGGGAACCAGGTCGTGCCTTTAACCAAAAGGCAACAATGGAGCCTCTGGCAGAAAGCTCCAGGAGAGACTCGAGGTTGACCTCTAGGATTTTGGGGTCGAAACTACGCAAAGGCTCTGAGGCCAACTACACAGCCAATGAAAAAGAGATATTGCCCACATACAAAGGAGTTAGAGCTGCTTCAGAAGTGATTGGTACTGAAGCACAGCTCCTCCTGGTGCCACGATTACCTGTACTGGGTTTTATGTTCACAGGTAGAGCACCTTCCCTTCATCATGCTACCAATGCTACCTGGAGTAAATGGATTGCTTTACTCTCACAGAGAGCTAGGATAGGAAGACTCGATCGTCCAGGAATTGTAGAAGTAGTAACAGACTGGCCAGAAGGCACACACTTTGGAATGCCACCAGAAAAAGTGGTAAAATGGGCTGAAGAAGCCCCACCATATGATCAACTACCAGAGAATGAGAAACAAAATGCTCTTTTCACTGATGGATCCTGCTGTCTGGTAGGAAGCCATCAAAGGTGGAAAGCTGCCGTATGGAATCCTACACGACTAGTTGCAAAAACAGATGAAGGAGATGGTGAATCAAGTCAATTTGCAGAGGTAAAAGCCATTCAATTGGCTTTGGACATTGCTGAACAAGAAAAGTGTCTGAGACTTTATACTAACTCACGGGTGGTAGCAAATGCCTTATGGGGCTGGTTAAAGCAGTGGAAGGAAAACAACTGGCAACTGTGGAAAGACATTGCTGCTGGCTTAGAGAAACTTGATGTAAAACTACGTCACGTAGATGCCCACGTACCTTCAGATCAAGCTACTGAGGAACATTTAAACAACCAATGAGCAGATGAGACTGCTCAAGTGTTCCAAATAGATCTGGACTGAGACCATAGAGGTGAACTGGTTTTAACTAGATGGTCCCATGACACTTCAGGTCATCAAGGCAGGGATGGAATATATTGATGGGCTTGTGACCAAGGGGTGGATTTATCTTTGGAAGCTATTGTGCAGTTAT
Source organism: Calypte anna (assembly GCF_003957555.1). NCBI lineage: Eukaryota > Metazoa > Chordata > Aves > Apodiformes > Trochilidae > Calypte > Calypte anna. The sequence goes on along the minus strand of NC_044276.1, from coordinate 10,953,434 downwards.
CCATGATTGTGACATATGTGCTGCAATTAAGCAAGCTAAAAGGTTGAAACCTCTGTGGTATGAAGGGAGATGGTCAAAATATAGGTATAGGGAGGCCTGGCACATCGACTACATCACACTGCCTCAAACCCGCCAGAGTAAGTGCTATGTGCTTACAATGGTGGAGGCAAGTACAGGATGGCTGGAAACATATCCTGTGCCTCATGCCACAGCCCAGAATACCATCCTGGGCCTAGAGAAACAAGTCTTGTGGAGACATGGTACACCAGAAAGAATTGAGTCAGATAATGGAACTCATTTCAAAAATAGTCTCATAAATAACTGGGCCAAAGAACATGGTATTGAGTGGGGATACCATATCCCCTATCATGCACCAGCCTCAGGTAAAATTGAAAGGTACAATGGACTGTTAAAAACTACCTTTAAGGCAATGGGTGGTGGAACCTTTAAAAACTGGGACAAGCACTTGGCAAAAGCTACCTTTTTAGATAACACCAGGGGTTCAACCATCAATCAAGCTAGTCCTTCTCAGTCAGACCTTCCACACACAGCAGATGAGGACAAAGTGCCTGTGGTGCATGAAAAGATTCTGCTGGGGAAAACTGGATTTTTCCAGACTTGGGCAAAGGCAAACCCATTCGTGAGGTTGCTTTCGCTCAAGGGCCTGGCCACACTTGGTGGCTGATGATAGAAGATGGAGAAGCACAATGTGTACTACAAGGTAATCAAGCACTAGGTGAGAATACATGATTTTTAATTGGCTAGCTCAATCAGTAAAGAATGGAATTTTGGGGTTCATGAATTCATGCCCCACATTAATTGCTGTTACGTGTATTGTTGCATAAATTAGGTGTTCTGTGAGTGGTTTTCAGGATAATGTTGTGGTGATGAAACCAGAACCGGGTTCATTCACTGGCATCCAGTAACTTCCTTGAAGTTAACATCTGCAACCTGCAACTTGTGGACCATGGACATGAACTGCTGCAATCATTTCTTGCTTTAAGAGTCTGCTACAGTAGATGAACATCTGCAATCATAAACTAAATTAACTTAGTGAGTTTTATTATAGAGAACTAGTAATAATTTGTGTATTGGAGCATTTAGGGATAAGAGATGGTAATGACTGGAGCATGACACAAATAAGGGGTGAAATGTTCTGGTTTGGGCCAGGATAAAGGTAATTTTCTGTCTTGTACTTTTGCTTTCAGCTAAGTCTTGTCGCGATGAGGGAGAAGGAGACGCTTAATATAAGAATCCACCAAACTCGTTTATTGTATTTCAAGTTCAGGTTAATATATTCTTGTTAATTAGCTCATACATATTGCAAAAACTGAGCTCATGATTGGTGTATTAATTTGAAAGTTAGTTTCATTCTCTGTTCCTTTTATTCACTGATACAGCCTATTTCTTCATCCTGCTTTGCTGACCACAATGTGCTGAGCAGCACGTACAAGGACACTTGTGACTCCAAGGTTGCAAACTGCTGATCTTGTACAACCTCAGCAAGTCAGAGAGCTTGCACTCTGACCCTTGCTAAGTTGTCTGCAACTTTGGTCAAGTCCGTATGGCCTTGTTCGGCTAACCAATCCTCCACAATTCCCCCGTTTTTATTTTGTACGAGAAAAATTTTTGATACAGCTTTATCAAGCATTCATCGAATACATTGCACAATACAGGGCAGAAGCAAAAGTAAAATCATGATAACAATACCAACATAACAAAGCATTTTAACTAAAGCCAAAAGCCATCCTGAAAGGCCAAGACCATGAAACCAGGTTGTAAAAACATCATCGAGGGGAGCTACTTGTTGCTGAATCTGTTGTGTGTGTTGCTTCAAATAGCGAATGCTGGCGTGGATACTTTCACTGTGATCAGAGAGGTTCACGCAGCACATCCCTTCGAAATCCTGACAACCATGGCCCTGGGCAAGTAACAAAAAATCTATGGCAGCACGATTTTGCAACAAAGCATGTCTTAAGCTACTTTGGTCCATTAAAAGCTTATCTAAGATTTCAGTAGTAACATTCGCCTGCTTCTCAGACCAACAAGCCAATTTTGCAAGGTTACTCAAGGCATTCGCTGCTGCACCGCCAGGAATAAAAATAGCTAAAGCTGCTCTAGCTGCTACACTTAAAAGCTCAACCTTATCATTACACTGTGGTGTAAGGCCAATACTACGCTTGTCACGCTGTTTTGTTAGTCTCCGCAAGTCAGCAAATTGAGGTGCAAAAAGAGTTAGTGAGCCTAAATAACAAGGTCCGCCAACTATATTATGGGGAATACCTTGCCATGCTCTATCTCCACAAATCAAGAATATTCCAGGAGGTAGAGCCTTGGCAGTATCATTGACCCAAATTAGCACAGTATTATCACGGGGGTTATGAGTAGAGCCTATAGGTCGCATTTTGACAGAGCCATTGTATCCACAATACCCAGATTCATAGGTATATTCCCAAGTCTTAGGACTAACATCCTGCCAGGTAATAGGATATGGCCGAGCAGCATATTTGGGACCAAAAACTATACAGGTTGGTGTCCAATTTCCTGATACATTACCAATTTTCTGGGATCCTAATAAATTCAATTCTTGAGGGTCTCATGGAAGGGATTTCTTGAGGCCCAAAATCAGTTTTGCTGAGCAGTTTCCTAGGGAAAGGCTATTATCACAGGAGCCACTTGAAAATTGACCAAAGATACATTAAACCCTGGGACTCCTATTAAGCAGGTATGAAAAGGGGTGTGTGGCAGAAGCCATTGCAATATAAAAATCAGTGGTACTGGTCATTGTGTAGTAACTTTTTCTTACATAGTGTTTCTGTGACCACCTTGTGGGCCGATCTCATTGGCCCCTCAAACATGGGGTTGAGCATGGCAAAGGGTTCACAAATCCCCCGTTTTTATTTTTGCACAAGCCCATGTTTGGTTAAAAACTTTTGCAGTACCAATTCTCAAACAAACATAAGACAAACAACAAAACATGCAGAACCTAAAAATACATTCAATATCATAATGCCCTTATGAAGCAATCTAAAACTACTCAGTTAACAAATCAAAACATACTGGTTAATAGGTTATTAATTGGATTTTGTTTCCCATAATCAAGTGTAAGTCGACTTTGCATTCATGGCATATCTCCGTTTCACACAAGCACTCATACACACGTACTCTCAAACAGAGCTCTGTTTAATATTAGGAAGGTTTGGCATCCACTAGTGAAGAGAGTCAAAGGAGGGATAGGAGAGGCTTATCCGACGGAATCTTGTCGGGGGGCCCCTATAAGCGTCTCCAAGTCCCACTGGCTCACAGCACGATGGAGTCCTAGATCCTTCATAGCTGCCAAATTAAAATGCAATACACGTTATCACAATCTTCACAAACATACCCTAAAAGTAAATAATAAAAGTTAGAGGCAACACGATATTGTAAAATTACCTGTCTGATACTATTAAAATCTTGTTAGCATCTGTATTAAACTATCAAAAACTAAGTTCATCTACTTGGCAATACGACAACAAAAAAGAAAACCACAATCAACAATCAACATATAGACAAGGGATCCCATAATCAACATATAAACAGTCATGTGACTCACGACATTAATAAGTCTTTTATCAACACCTTATAGTATGAGAGGAAAGGCCTAATAGAATTGTTCAAAGACAGAACTCTGAGCCTATAAACGGCAAAGGCACCAGACACAGTTTGTCTAGTAATGCTGTAATGTGACACTGGTCCAGTTGATGCTCTCACAGTGCTTTGGGGCGTCGATCCATCGGGAGGTGTAGTAAGGCCGTGCCTCCCGTAGAGCCAAACGCTGTTGCTCAGTGAGAAACTGTCAAAGAAGCAGTTGCTGTATCAGTTAGTTGTCATGTTGGAACTAACTAGGCAATTCGAGTTCTTTTTAGTCTTACCATAGGCAGTGTTCAAGTTATAATACAGGTTTCTCTAGTATAGTCACTGTCTTTTAGTCCTGGTAAGACAAATGGACCCTTAAGTCTGGCAGACGATGGCTCTAATAAAAGAGTTCCACATGGTTTTTCACTCATATTTTACTGGGTCAATGATGCTCAGAGGGATCTTTTTGGAGTTTGCTGTTGATAGGTCCTGCCAGAGGCTTCTACTGGTTGCTGTTGAAGGGATGTGGCTGGCTGGAGTTGTCGTGGGAGGGATGTGGAAGTGGCTGGTTGCTGGAGAGAGGTGGCTGTTTGGAGGTGTTTGGAAGGGTGCACACTAAAACCGAAGTTGGGGTGTTCATGCTGCAGCTTCTCGCACTCTTTGATCTGTTTCCCTGGCGTGCGCCTCCCTGAGGACGAAGGAGTTGATGCTGTCGTCGCGGGGGAAGGCGGGGGCTTCTCGGGGCCGCGGCAGCAGTAGCAGCGGCAAGGGGTGAGGTACAGATAGATGAGGACCAGGACCACGCTCAGGATGCAGCCCACCAGCGTGGTGTAGACGGTGTTGAGGGTGTCGTGGGGACCGTGCAGGGTGAAGTTGTGCACCCGCAGCTCCACGTAGAGGGTCTCGTTGAGGACAGAACCCCCCACCCAACAGGAGTAGGTGTCGGCATCCTCGGGGCGCAGGGCTCGCAGCTGCAGGCTCCCGTTAGCCAGGAGCAGGGTGCTGCCGTTCCCGCTTTCCTCCGGTGCCTTTTCACCTCCCGGGGTCGCCCAGTACCAGCTCTGCACCCCCTGCAACCGAGTGTCACAGCTCAGGGTCAGCGTGTCACCCAAGTGGCCTTCCAGCACCGTTTCCCTCGCCTCGCTGCAGTTGAGGGGCTGCCGGTCGGCCAGGCTCAGGATCCCGACAGGAGCCGGGAGGGTGAGAAGCAGGCAGTGTAATTCCTCCTGGAAATCCATCACGGCGCTCAGGCGGCGGCGGTGGCTGCGGGGCACCAGCTGGAAGAGGTGACAGTCACAGGCCAGGGGGTTGGCGTGCGATTTGTGGTGGCAGCGCATACACCACACCGGGCCAGCTTGGCATTCTCGTCGCATGTGTCCAGGGGCGCCGCATCGGAAACAGCGATATTTTGTTGCTCGGTTTCGCTGAGCGAATGCAGCCGGGCTTTGCAGGGGTGCAAGAGCAGCTAACACCTGAGAGCTAGTCGCCCTCGCCTTTTCCCTTAGGCTTTCACCTAAGTCCTTAACTGCCTCTACTAACATAGCATTTGGCCCCTGAGGTACTTTTTGCATGCGCTCTAATAATTCCTCTATCGACCAAGTCCCTGGAAGCGTAACGATGACACTACGGGCTACAGAATTACAATTTTGAATGGCACAGTGTTTTAGTAAAGCCCCATGCATATACTCCGGAACTCCGGCTGCCTGAATAGCGCTAGCAACTCTGTCCACAAACGACCCGAAAGGCTCTTCCCTCCCCTGCTTGATTCCCATATAAGACGGAACTCCTCCAGGCGCTTTAACGCGCCTCAAAGCGAGACGTGCTAAATGCATGGATTCCCTGATTTTATCTGGTCCCAACAGTGCTTGTGCCTCAGACCGACGCCACGGACCTAGACCCATTAGCTCCTCAAGTGTTATTCCATACAAAGGATCGCCAGCCTGCCTCTGCACTGCCACTGACTCCTGGCAGAATGATTGCCAGTATGCATTGTATAGCAATTGCTGATGCTGGGTAAGAATCAATTTCATGATGTTCTTAATATCTTCTGGCAGAAGCAGATTACCTCCCCAGATATAATCCAACATTTGCCGAACAGGCTCACTCTGCACTCCGTTTTCACTGACAGTGGCACGTAACTGAGATAGTATTTTCCAGTCCAGATTATTAATGTTCGCCTGCATACCACCAGGTACTTGAGAATAAACTACTGGGAACGCACTGGTTAAAGACTCGGCTGCGTCCCTATCTCCCGCCTGCATAGCGTCTGCAGCAATATTTTGCCACAGCATTTGTCGTCTCATGGCAGTCATTTGCAGCTCCTCAGGCGGAAGAACAGGAGCACTATCCCTAAATGGATTTTTTGACAATTTAGAGGATTCCAAAAAAGGATTTGAAGGAGGCTCAGGAGGGTCTAAAAAATTTGGTGGTGGGGCAGAACCCGACAAGGGGGTAGAAGGACCCTCCGGAGTAGGAGGCACAGCAGGGGCAGACAGCAAATCACTTCCCTTTCCTAAGGGCTCAGTTGGAATATTTATGACATTGGTAGCGGGGGGTAATGGGCAATTAGGCTCTGTAACAACAACAGGAGGACTGGGCTCTCCCAGGCGCTGTGCCGCTGCACGAGCAGCCTGTTGCTCAGCCTTATGTTGTTGTAACGCATTGATAACGACCCGCCACTGTTTCCCTAATTTCTTAGCAATTTTATCATCCTCTATTGTACCTTCCCACAACTTGTCCCCAAAACGCCTCCATTCTCCTTCCTCAAAAACTGTATTGGGGTCTGCAAAGCAACCTTTGGCAACCCCTGCTGCCAGTAATCCTGGCAGTTCCTTTTTCAAATCTAAACCCTTAATTCCCCGCTTTTCTAAAAAGCTCTGGAATAATGAAAGCACCGCTTGCCTTTCCATACTTACAAAATCGTCAGCGCGCTGTTGCAGCCCTGCAAGGCTTCGGCGGTGTCGTCGACCGAGACTCTTCTATAAGGTCGCTCGGGGCACGGAGTCCAGCTCTTCTGCCTCTTGTGCTGCATCAAGATCGACCGTTACTGCATCGGACCGTGGCTTCTGGGCTCTCGCCGTTCGGTTTTGTCCCTGGGGCTCTCGCCGTTTGGTTTTGTCCCCGGGGCTCTCGCCGTTCGGTTTTGTCCCTGGGGCTCTCGCCGTTTGGTTTTGTCCCTGGGGCTCTCGCCGTTTGGTTTTGTCCCCGGGGCTCTCGCCGTTCGGTTTTGTCCCTGGTCCCGGCCGGCCTTAGTTCCTGGTCCGGGCCATTCTTTGTCCCTGTTCGGGCGCCATTTGTCGAGATGAGGGAGAAGGAGACGCTTAATATAAGAATCCACCAAACTCGTTTATTGTATTTCAAGTTCAGGTTAATATATTCTTGTTAATTAGCTCATACATATTGCAAAAACTGAGCTCATGATTGGTGTATTAATTTGAAAGTTAGTTTCATTCTCTGTTCCTTTTATTCACTGATACAGCCTATTTCTTCATCCTGCTTTGCTGACCACAATGTGCTGAGCAGCACGTACAAGGACACTTGTGACTCCAAGGTTGCAAACTGCTGATCTTGTACAACCTCAGCAAGTCAGAGAGCTTGCACTCTGACCCTTGCTAAGTTGTCTGCAACTTTGGTCAAGTCCGTATGGCCTTGTTCGGCTAACCAATCCTCCACAAAGTCTCTCCTAAGTAGCTGCACTTGCTGAAATGAACAGCAAGTTTCTCACTCAGTGTCTGCTTCTAGGACTGATAACACTCAATGTTTATAGGTAGAGCTGGAGAATGGTCTGCAGAGCCAAGGGTTTCAGCTGAACAGATGGAGTCATGGCTATCAGGACAGCTCAGTCTCTCTCTTCTCCATCAGCTCTATCTCCTACCTCTCCAGTCACTGGAAGTTGTTTCATGCCCACCTCAGGGTGGGACAAAGGGGGTTTTGGGGAAGGGGTCCAAACCACAAAGCACCCAAAGCATTCTCCAAACCTTTGTACCCCAACAGCCATGAGAGATTGCTCCGTTGTACATTTGTAAAATTGTATTGAGTATCTTATTAATAAAAATGAACCGAGACTCAATATTCTGTTAATGGTTTAATTTAACTAATAAAATCAAAATTGATTAATAAAGTTGAAATTGCAATAAGCAAAACAGCACTGGGTGCATGGGGAGTCTCCGCTCCACTCACACACACCCCTGTAAAACTCTAGAATTACCTTTTATTAATTACAATTTTATGAATATTCAAAAAGAGGTGGGTTTACATACATATTCATAGGGATTACATCATGCCATTATAATATTCATGATAGGTGGAGTCTGGGCAGAGTCCTCTTTTGGGGAGATATACGGGGGTCATCAGGGGGTCTTTGGATGAAGTAAGAGGTCTTCCTTAGGCTTGAACTTTTTACCTTTCTTGATTTTGCTGACTTCATTATATTGTTACAAGGCGATATCAGACCCTAGCCATAACTTCCTCCTTATCTGCTGGTTGTGACATCTTGATGTTCTTGTGCAGATGTTCACATTCATTTGATGCCTTGTTAGCCTTGCAGTGCCTTGTTTTAAGAACAGGACCTACACTTTTAATTATCTTTGAGACAGAGGTTAGCCTCGTTAGGGCCTTTTTTTGTTCTCACTGTTTCAGTGGAAAATTCCATGTCTCAACTGCTTTGTCTAGCCCCATATTCACTTCTTTCTCAGTTTAATTCTGAATTTTACTGGTTAGGAATACAAATTCATTAACATATAATACAATCATATATTACATTATTAATAAAAAACAACCCCCAAATGGTATTGAACTTCAGGCTAGTTTATCTCCACCCAGTTTTGCAGCCACAATCATCTGGACACTGAAGTGTAAAGTCTAATTTCTGCGTCTAAATTTCCTTAAAAGTTCATCCGAGTGGAAAAAGTTTCTTTTCGACTCAAAATGTCACAATCCCAAATTTTCAGTCCTTTTTTCTTTCCAAGTGCTACTGCAAATTCACTCTAAAATGCTCCATATGGGTGTTCCCTAAATAAAAAAAGAGATAGACCTGGGCCCATTCAGACACCTCCCCTGATGAGTGTGTCATCGTGATAATCACTTCCTTCTTCTACCTTGTTTGTTTTCAAAGAATCTAAAGAGGTGGAAGCTTGGAAACTCTAAAGCTTGGAAAAAGAGGTGGCCTGGTAGGTCTGGTGATGAGAGATGAGATCATAGATCCAGTAAAAACTCTTCTCACACTGGGAGCAGCTTTAGGTTTGTTCACCCCTATGGAGGTGCTGATGATTCAGCAAATGGGACCCTCGCCTGAAGCTCTTGGAGCACTGGGGACACGAGTAGGGTTTCTCCCCTGTGTGGATGAGACGATTCCTGATGAGATGAGAGCTCCTGGCAAAGCTCTTCCCACAGTCAGAACACTTGTAGGGATGTTCACCCGTGTGGATCCGTAGGTGTTGGGTGAGACCCGAGCTGGCTGTGAAGCCCTTCCCACACTGGGGACATGTGTAGGGTTTTTCCCCAGTGTGGACATGTTGGTGATGAATCCAAGAGGTCCTGTTGTTGAAGGCTTTCCCACACTGAGTGCAGGGCTACAACTTCTCTCCTGTATGGATGAGGTTATGGCGTGATAATGCATAAGTCTGGGTAAACTCCTTCCCACACTCCAGACACTTATGGGGTCTCTCTCCCGTGTGGATGCAGTGATGCCGTGATAAACTAGAACTCCAGCTAAACTCCTTTCCACACTCGGAACATTTAAAGTGTTTCTCACACGTATGGATCCGTTGATGCTGGATAAAATGCCATCTCCTGCTAAAACCTTTCCCACAGTCAGGGCAGGTGTAGGACATGGTGCCTGTGTGATGGTGTCACTGTTGGACCAGATCCGAGCTGTCCTGGTGTGACTTGGGATCACTTATTTGCACTTACACTCCATGAGATATTTTACTTCTCCCCTATTTCTGTCAACAACCCTTGAGGTGATTTAGGGGTCCGTACATGCAATCAAACATCTCTGGTAGGATTTAGTGTTCTCCACTGTGACATGAAATCCCCACCATGACCTGGGGTTCCCCCATAAAACCCACATGCAGGATGAGCTGTCGTCCACTGGGATGAGTTTGGGTCCCCAGAGATGTTTTGGGAGTCCCCAATAGTGGCTTCTGAGGCCCGGGATTATTAAGTCCCCTTGAAGTATTCTGGACTTGAAATCATTACCCCTGGCTCCAGGGCTTTTTGAGGGTCCCCAGTTGCAGCGCCCAAACCGTTGGGATGACTTGGGGATCCCCTATCACAGCCCTCCAAACCAGAAGGAGTTTGTAATCCCTGGGTGAGGAAGGGGGAGACCCAATCAGAGCTCCTTCACCCTCCAGACGAGTTGGAGGGTCGCCAATCCCACCCCAGGCATAAGTTTAGTTCCCCCCTCACACCCATCCTCCCTCCCCCATCTTGTGCTGCTCGCCCCCAGTTTGGGCAGTACTGGGATAACCACCCACCTCCCATCACCTCCCAGTACCTGCAGGGGGGGCACAGCCCAGGCCGGTGGGGAGGGGGAGGTGATGCTCTGGCGGTCAGCAGTTGGGGGGTCCTGGCTGCGGGGCTGGGGGTGTGGGTGCAGCCCCGGGGCATCGGAGCGAAACCTCCCAGGAGCTGCAGCGGGATCCTGGGAAGCGGTGGGGGAAGGAAGAAAAGGTGGGGAGGGGCCTCGGCAGGGAGGAACCCGACCTGAGGGTGTGAGGCTGGAAGTTGGCAGGGGGGGACACACCAGGGTTTTGTCCTTGAGGGGTTGAAGACAGAAGAGTTCTTTCTGGGGGGGGTTGGGGACATCAGGCTTGTGGCATGGGCAGGGGACACATCACAGCTGGGTGGGGCTGACCCAACCTCAACACAAAGCCCCCAGGCCCTGGAGATAAGAGGCTGTAAATTCACTGCTTTCAGGTATAAATTTAGGGAGACAATGACCAACCCAGTGGGTACTGCCCTGAAGGTTTTTCCTTCATTTCCATTTAACACTCAGCTTGTTCCTCTTCATAGAAGTGAATTCATTCTAAAATATTTTTTCTCTTCACATAACCTCAAGTTTTGGCAGGCTGCAGACTATTTGAGAGCAAGGGAGATCAGAAGTGTTGTGTTTGGTTCTCCACAGCTCTGGAATGAGGGATCCGTGTGACCATGATCTTAAGTCCAGGGCATTTGCTCCTATCTGGCCAACCCCAGTGTTCTACAGTATGACCACCAGTACCCTCCCTGTAGAGCAGGAAGTTGGACTAGATGACCTTTCAAAGTCCCTTCCTACCCAAACCATTCTATGACTGAAGTTTGGGGGGATGGCTTGGCTTCTTCCATGGCTGCCTTCCCCAGTGGGTTCCATCCTACCAGGCAGTGTTCCCATGCCTGGAATATCCTCGTCTGCATAACGTGACCATCGCCTTCCCACTAGAGCCATTGTAATCATTGTGAATACTAGATTATTCTTCTTCTCCTTTTAAATGTGGTTTCATAGCAAGCCCCAGGGCTCCACTCCTTCTCCCCTTTCCCCTCAAAAGGGGGTTCTGGTGACAGATCAACTGTCCAACCTGAGACACTTCTCCAAAGTGGTGTGAGCTTTGGGAATGATCACCTGGCACTCCCTTTATCATTTCGAAGGGTTGCATATTTTATCACAGAATCGTCAAATGAGGAGGTATGAGGAGTGACTTTTGACAAGGGCTTGGAGTGACCAGACATGGGGGGAAGGCTTTCAGATTTGAAGACGGGTGATTGACTTGAGATATGAGGAAGAAATTCTTTGCAATGAGGAAGAGGCCCAGGTTTCCCAGAGAATCAAGGCCAGATTAGATGGGGCTTAGAGCATCCTGGCCAAGTGGGAGATGTCCCTGCCCATGCAGGGGGTTGGAGCTAGATGATCTTTCAGCTCCCCTCAAACACAATCTGTTCTGTGATTCATGGTTCTACAAGCACAAAAGTGAAGGCTGTGTAAAATACCCCCATGAGTCTCAAAGGGGGGATTTGTTGTTGAAAGGAAAGGGTTAACAGCCACAAAGGGTATTCCAGGCTTAAAAACCTGAAGAGCTGGTGTAAAGGGTGAGGGGAGGAGGGAATGGGAGGACACACTTCCTGATCTGATCACAAAACAAAGACCTGGGAGCCTGGAGATAAGAAGCTGTTGAATCAGTGCTTTCAGGTGTAAATCAGGAGGACAATGATCAAGGCAGCCTTTACCGCCCTGAAGGTTCTACTTTGTCTTTGGTCTGCATAGCAAACCCTAAAGTCTTTTCCAAAGGCCTCAGGCTTTGGGGAAATGTTTCCTGGCACCTTTTCTGGGCAGATCTTAACAAACCACATATCTGCACTCTGGGTGGGGATTGTTTTTTAAAACAGGAGACAACTGACAGAAGCCTCACTGCAGGCTGCTCAAGGAGTCCCATCACATCACCCATGGTGTCACAGAGGTTTCAGGAGAGCTCATGAAGCATCCCTCCTGACAGGCAAGGAGCAGTAACGCTCCTCTGAAGAGCTGTGCCAGCTCTTGGAGTCTACAGCCAGGCAGAAACACCCGTGCCCCACGCTCCTCAGGCTCCCTGGCAGCAGGACTGAGCAGTCACGAGAAACTCTGCCTGAACAGAACCAGGGGGGTTTTGGGAGAAAAGCCTCAGAATAAGCTCCTCAAACACTAGAGCTTTTGCCAGCTGTGCTATTTGAGCATTTCAAGCACACACAATCCAAACACAGCTCTCACAGCAGCCACAGTGCCTCTGCAATCAACATCTTCAAGCAGGGGAAAGGAACCACTGAGAGCTGCAGGGCAAAGGAGAGGGGTAGCTGAGAGCAGTCCCTGAGGGGGGAGCAGTGCTGGAGCAGAGACACCTTCCCCTCTGGGGAAAGAAGAGAGGAGAAGGGAGAGAGACTGAGGGGCTGGAAACTCAACTGCACAGCTGGCATGGAACAGCACTGCTGGAAAGGAAAAGAAGGAAATCTAGACACAGAGGCAAAAGCCATCTCACCTTCCTGCCCCTTGCCCCAGCCATGCTCATGTTGCTCAAATGTGACTTTTTTCTAAATTTTTATGTATTTCAGTTAAAAACCGACGTCACCCTGGTGCAGAGTGCTCCAGGGCTACAGATCCACATGTGCCCCTCTGTGCTCCTCCATGGGCTGCAGGGGACAGCTGCCCTCTCCTCACAGCCTGCAGGGGAGCTTCTGTTCTGGCCCTTCCTTCATTCACTGACCTTGGTGTCTTGGGGAGGGCTGGGAGCAGGCTTCCACCTCCTTCTCCATGGACACCTTGGGCATTTTCTGCCACAGACATTCCATGGTCACCCAGGGCAGCTGCTGACCCCTGAGGGAGGTGCTCTCCCAGATATGGGCACCCCAAGTCTCCAAAGCCCTTATATATCCACAGGGTTGTTGCCCGTAACCAAAACACAAACCAACAGAGTCAGTTTATGCGGTGCTTTATTCAGGGCCCGGGAAGCCTGAGGACTAGCGTCCAAAGTCAGGGTTCCAAAGACCCTCATTTTTGGTTCAGCTTTTATACTTTTTTCATTACAGGCCACGTACAGAGTTACATAAATTTTAGTCACAAACAGTCACATAGATCATGCAGATAACAATAGACAAACAGTCACATAGATCTTACAAATAACAATAGATAGTCATCTCTTAAACTGTAAATCCACGGTTTACCGTTTCAGCTGTCATTACCACCTGGCCCACCACCTGGATACAATATTTCATCTTGATCTTTGGTATATGGTATCAGTTTGCTTAACTATTCTCCTTTTGATTAATGTTATTGCTGATGGGGTCAACACACTCCTTATTCTCCTTTGATCATTGTTCTTGTAAGGGTGAGCTCATTCTTAACTAGTTACTTATTCCCAGAGTTTTAGTCTACCCGAGCCCCTTCTAACTCTTAGTTCGTCCATTTTAAAATTTTAAAATCAATATTATTTTATTTCTACTATAAACTGTAACAGGGTCACTGAAGAGACCCCTATGACAATGGTGTCCAGGCACCAGACCCTGCATCACAAAGCCCTGGTGGTGGCTGTGGAGACGCCCAGGCCTGGAACTGGCTGGGACTGTGTCATAGAATCATGGAATCATGGAATGGGTTGGCTTGGAACAGTTAAAGTTCATCTAGTTCCAACCCAACCCATTCCATAATTCCATGATCCCACCCAACTGAAGCCAACCCGGTCCCTGTCCCCATGGAACTCCCTTCTTAATCCCATCCACAGTATCAGCCTCAGTCAGCAGTAGTGTCTCTTGGAGCTTCTCGAGGATGAGCTTCTCATGCTCCTCCTGTTTCATGATCCTACAGATCGTTCCCATGACCCTCCAGATAATTCTGAATCACAGAATACCTCAGGCTAGAAGAGACCTCTGAGCATCTCCTTGTCTGAGTGCCCTGCTCAAGTCAGGATGAAGCAGATGAGGTTGCTCAAGGGCTTCCCCAGAATGTCTTCATTCACAAAGGGGGTGAAAGTGCCTTTTGTCCCACCCCACAGGGGGATTACAAAGACAGGAAACAGTGTTGGCACAAGTTCTGGACACTGAGGCACCGTCACTTCTTGCCAGGAGGACTTTGGATCCCTGATGGCACTGTGACCCTCATCATCTCGTGAACTTCCCACCCACCACATCACCCACCTCTTCAATCCAGACATCACCAGTCTGGCTACAACAGGACAATGGTAGAGCATGTCAAAGGGCTTGCTAAAGGCCAGGTGCACCCCATGCCTTTCTGTCCCCTGCCCACTCTGCTTCAGCAATCCCCTATTTGTCCTTCACCTGCCTGGAGCAGGCTGGACCCCATCACTGTCCCAGGGACTGAGGTCATAGAATCATGGAATGTTAGGGGTTGGAAGGGGCCTCTAGAGATCATCCAGTCCAACCCCTCTGCCAAAGCAGGATCACCTAGGGCAGGCCACACAGGAACACATCCAGGTATGTCTTGAAAGTCTCCAGAAAAGGAGACTCCACAACCTTTCTGGGCAGCCTGTTCCAGTGCTCCCATAACCTCACAGTAAAAAAGTTTCTCCTCATGTTCAGGTGGAATTTCCTGTGTTCTTGCTTAAACCCATTATTCCTTGTCCTAGTAACGGGCACCACTGAAAAGAGATTGGTCTTCTCCTTTTGACACCCACCCCTCAGATATTTATAGGCATTCATAAGATCCAGTCTAAGCCTTCTTTTCTCATAGCTAAACAGCCCAAATTCTCTCAGTCTTTCTTCATAGGAGAGATGTTCAAGTTCCTTAATCCTCCTCCTAGCTCTCCCTTGGACTGTCTCCAGCAGATCCGTGCCTCTTGAACAACTGGATCCAGTATTTCAGGTGTGGTCTCACCAGGTCAGAGTAGAGGTGTAGCAAGACGAACCTCTTTTAGGGAACGGCACTTCAAGGTCCAACCTGGTGTTCCAGGAGAGACTCACGAGTAATGCTCTAAGCCTATGGCTCTCAGAGCTCAGTCCTGAGCTAGCCAGCAGAGAGGTCAGTCGCTCTTGGAGCAACAGCATGGATCCGGGCTAGTCAACTCCGAGAGCCATAGGCTTAGAGCATTACTCGTGAGTCTCTGCTGGAACACCTGGTTGGACCTTGAAGCGCCATTCCCTAAAAGAGGTTCATCTTGCTACATAGAGGGGTAGGAAAACCTCCCTAGGTATGCTGGACACACTTTTCCTGATGCACCCCAGGACACCATTGTCCCTCTTGGCCACTAGGGCCCATTTTTTAACCGTGGAGAATTTCCTGTCCACTGGGACTCCAGATTTTTCTTCATGGAGCTGTTTTCCAGGTGGTTGGTGTTATTCCTACCCAGATGCAGGACACTACACTTGTCATTATTGAACTTGATCAAGTTCACCTTTGCCCAGCTCTCCAGCCTGTCCAGATCCCATGGAGAGCAGCACAGCCTTCTCATGTCTCAGCCACCTCTCCCAGCTTTGGATCATCAGTGTACTTGCTGAGGGTACACCCCATCCCCTCATCCAGGTCGTTGATGAAGAGATTGACCAAAACTGGACCCAGTACTGATCCCTGGGGAACACCACTGGTCACAGGCCTCCAACTTGACTGCGCCACTCATCACAACCCTCTGAACTCTGTTTTTGAGCCAGTTAGCAATCCACCTCACAGTCCAATCATCTGTCCCACATTTCTTGAGATTTTTTATGAAGATGTTATAGGAGACAGTGTCTAAAACTTTACTGAAGTCAAGGTATATGAAATCCACTGCTCTCCCTTCATTTGCCCATTTGGTCATCCCTTTGTAGAAGGATATCAGGTAAGTCAAGAAAGATGATGCACTAAAAGAAAGAACTCGGATATTATGGGTGGTTGCATTGATATAGGCTCCTTGCTGAGTCTTTGCTGCTTGGAAGAAGGAGACTGGTTATGAAAGTGTGAAAACAGGCAGATTAATTCAACTTGAGAATTTTAAGCAAGCTACAGCTTAAACTTGGATGATTATGTACCGATGCATACACATGTTCTAGGATAAACCCTACTCAGGTTGTTGCTATGGGGCCGAAAGGGTTTGCAAATTACTGTACCCTCAGCACTGAGAATGAGATACAAACCTAGGAAAGGCAGACAAAAATCATGCAGCAAGATCTGTGCTGTGCATCAGCAGTGTTCATAATATTGAGCTGGATAAACTGGATAGGTGGGCCCAGGTGAACCTCCTGAGGTTCAGCAAGACAAATTGCAGGGTGCAGCACCTGGATCAGAACAATCCTCACCATCAGTACAGGCTGGAGGATGAAGTTTTAGAAAGCAGCCCTGCAGAAATGGACTTGGGGTTGCTGGTGGATGGAAAGCTGGACATGAGCCAACAGTGCACGCGTGCAGAAGGCCAGAAGGGAAATTACATCCTGGGCTGCATCAGAAGAGTGTCCAGCAGATTGAGAGAGGAGATCCTGCCACTTTGCTTTGGTAAAACCTCACCTGGAGTGCTGCGTCCAGCTCAAGAGCTCTCAATAGAGGAAAGACATGGACCTGATTGAGTGGATCCAGAGGAGAGACACAAAAATGATCAGGGGGCTGGAACACCTCTGTTAAGAAGACAGAGTGAGGGAGCTGGGGATGTTCAGCTTTGAGAAAAGAAGGCTCTGGGTAACCTTCCAGGGAAGGGACCCTACAGGAATGCTGGAGAGGCAATGTTTGCAAGGGCCTGGAGCGATAGGATGAGGGGCAATGGGTTTAAGTTAGAGAGGAATAGATTTGGACTGGATGTTAGGATATATTTCTTTACCAAAAGGACAGTGGAAAAAATGGAACAGGATGTCCCCGAGAGGTGGTTGAGGACTCATCTTTGGAGATATTAAAGGTCAGGCTTCAGGAGTCTCTGAGCAACCTGATCTAGATGACGGTGTCCCTCCTGACTGCATGGGGGTTGGACTGAATGACATTGAGAGGTCATAACATTATTTTGTGATTATATGATTATATGATCTTCATCCACCTCAGTTACCATGGATAATGCCCAGAGTTCTCCTAAGATAGTGTTAGGAGGACCCAAGACCATGGGCAATTTACAGAGACTGATGGGTCAATGCTAAGTGCTGTGGAGACTGTGGGCAGTACAGCAGTATCCTGGGAGTGCCTAAAGGGTGGGCTTGGGCATGGTGGAGCTTTTCTTCACAGTGGGAAACTGCTTGGGTAAGAAAGAATGGCCCAAAGTTCAGCTGGGGATGCCTGGAGTGGAGAGCAGAAGAAAGGTCACTGCAAGGGCCATGCTGGGGAATACCACATCCCCCAGAAGGAGCCTGGATCAGCCCAAGGCTCTGTGTGCCAAAGCAGAGGCAAGGAGGACACAGATGTCAGGAGAGGAAGGGGACAGCAAGGTGGGGCAGGCGGGTGATGGAGCTGAGCCTGCAGGGCAAGAGGCACAGGAGATGGGACACCCCAGGACAGACTGTGGTGGAGATGAGAGAGGGAAAAGCTGTGGAAAAGCTGGAGCCACACTTGGCAGAGCCAAGCTCTCCATGACTTTGCTGATGGCTCTTGTCTCTGTCCCTGATGGCCATGGGGAGACAAGTGGAGCTTCCAGCAGCACTGGGGCTCAGGGCCCCCTTGTCCATGTGCAGGAGGCTGGGAGGTGCCGTGCCATAGTCCTGCCCTTGGCATTGCCCATCTCCACATCCCAGTGCTGCCAGGGGAGCCCTGAGGGCTGAGGCAGGGACAGGATCTCCCTGCCTTGCCAGGGGCTGGGGCTCGGGGCTGGCACCTTTGGGGAATGGGCTCAGGGCTGGGCCCTTTGCAGTCCTGACACACAGCCAGGCTTCCTCAGCACCAGAGCCACCTTCACCTTCCTTTTCCCCACCTGCCATCACTGCCTCCTGCTTCCTGCTCCCCCCACACCCTGCAGGGGACGCTGCTTTCTTAGGGCTGTCCCTCAGGGGGACCCAGGCACACAGCAAGAAACTTTGGAGTTCCCTTTCTACAAGGGAAAATCTTATGCAAAATGCTTTGTGTCAGGAGACACAAAATGATGGACACAAACACAATGACAGAGTTGGCTAAGGAGGCAATCCGAGTACTGAAAATTTGTGAGCTTTCACTCCCTGAAGGTGAGAGCAACAGCACAGTTGAGAGGAATGGGAGTGAGCAAAGTAGAATATTAAAACATAAACCAATCCTTAAACTTTTCTTGTCTCAATCCATTCCTCCACCCCACTGACGGGGGAAAGCTGAGTCAGTGGCTACGTGGTGCTCAGTGTCTGGCTGGGGTTCAATCACAACAGTCTTTATTTGGGCCAAACGTGGGGCACAATGAGCTGAGATAAACAAAGGTATGATCATAGTGTGTAAAAACAAATTGTTGTGCATTCAGCATTGAAACCAGTTTATGAAGATCACCCTAAGATTATGATCTCTCATTATATGATGATAGTTTTCTTTGTGCAATTAATGAAGGTGAAATTCAAAAAAGTTTACCATTACTTACCAAATGTATGGAAAATTATGGCTTACAGATACCTCCTAAAAAAATTCATTTCGAACCACCTTGGAAATACCTGGCATGGAAATTAACAGAAATCTGGGTTTTCTCAGAAAAGATGAAAAAATTAAACAATATCCAGTCTCCGAATGATCTGCAAAAATTATTGGGGACAATGAACTGTAACCATGTAAGACCTTTGCTCAGTATCTCTAATGAGACACTGTACTCATTATTTGATTTATTGAGAAGGTGATACCAATCTTACATCACCAAGGCAGTTGAATCCTGAGGCATCTTGAGCACTAGAAACTGTTTTGACTAAAATGAAACAGTCTTCTGCACATTGCTATGATACAAAGTTAGTTCTCAGAGGTCTTGTGATAAACAACACTTCCAAGCCATTTGGTATATTAGGGCAATATGATAGCAAAAATTTCTGGATGCTAGAGTGTATTTTTTTATCATATCTTTTCACCAAAACAGTACGGTCATTTTTTATCGTATCTTTTCACCAAAACAGTACGGTCTAAATTTTAATATTATCTGAGGTGATTGTACTGTGAGTACGTGCTAGAGGTATTTTTGCATTAGATGTTGCTGTAATATATATCCCTATAACAAAAAAGGATTTCCATACAGCTATTCAAACGTCACTGTCTTTTCATATTGCCTTAGCAGATTACCTTGGAGAGGTACAGTTCAACTTGCTGAGTCACAAATTGTTACAGTCCCTGCAAGAGTTAACTGTCGCAGAATGCTCTCGAATGTTCCCAAAAGGTAGGGGGTGTGAACCCTTTGCCATGCCCAACCCCATGTTTGAGGGGCCAATGAGATCGGCCCACAATCCTGTGCTACCTGCACCAGGGATTCGCTGTGCTACAGGTAAACACACCGGGTGTCCAATAAAACGTTATGTTGATGTGTGGTGGCGGGGGTGTGGTCACAGAAACAATATATAAGAAAAAGTTACTGCGCAATAAAGTAGAAGCTTGTTAATCAACCATATTGGTTGCATGAGTTTTCCTCGCCGTTTCCCAACAAGTGGCGCCCGAACAGGTTATAAGGCCCTGAACAATTAAAAAGTCTGAAGAGTCTTGAAGAAAGTTAGAAAAGTTCTGCAATCGACAGGCACACACCGCGGAAGACCGATTTTCGTCAGGGAAGCCTTGTGGAAGACCAAACTGCCAATAAGCAGCAATCCAGTTTGGCAAGTAAAACCACTGAGACCAAATAATTTGGCTGGGAACGGAGGGCAATAAATTCATCTCGACGAAAGCATAGGAAGGCGAACTGTGCCTAAGCAAACATCAAACGAATCTCGCTCAACGTCCGGAAGAAGGGGTGTCCTGGTTTGGGCCAGGATAAAGGTGGTTTTCTGTTTCTGTACTTTTGCTTTTAGCTAAGTCCCTTGTAAGTAGTCTCTCTGAAATTAACAGCAAGTTTCTCAGACAGTGTGTGCTTTTATGATTGATAACACTTGATGTTTATAGTTCCAGCCAGAGACTGGTATGCAGAGCCAAGGACACTGCTTTCCTCAGCTCTGAGGAAAACATTTTACCGTCCAGGAGGACACAGAGGCCCCACCTGAGCCCTCCTTTAGGGAGGAACGGACAAGATAGATGCCAGAATTGACCAAACAGAGTATTCCATCCCATATACGTCACACTCAGTATAAATTTGAGGCATCACGTGGGCCGAGCCAGATCTTTTCCTGCTTCCCTTCCTTCACTCGGCATCCTGGAAGGATCCTGTCCGTTCGTCTGCCTGTGGTCCTAATCCGTGCCAGCCCATATCTGTGTGTTCCTGCCTCCGGTTCCCGACTGCTGCCGACTCCAGGAGTCCAGCCTGGACTTTCCCAGGGCTGCCCTACAGCCTCGGTGGTGACGTGAGAGTTATTGGGGGAAAGGGGGGAGGAATGTGGTTTCCATTTTCCTGTATATTTGTATATATTTAGTAATTTTTCCCTATTTACCATTACTGTTTCATTAAAGTTGTGTAGTTTAGTTTCCAACTCATAAGTCTCTCTCCCTTATTCTCTCTCCTTTCTTCATCGAGGGGAGAGAGAGATTAAAGAGAGCGTCTGTTATTCGGTTTAATTGCCGGGCCAGTGTTAAACCGTGACAGATTTATTGGCGCCCAACGTGGGGCTCGAGCTAATTGGCTCGAGTCCAGTTTAAATTTTGACTAAATTGCCTGAACAGTTTGAATTCCAACTCCAGTGAAAGAATGGCTTTCCTGAGCTGGAATCAGACCTTGTTCTTTGAAAATTTCACAGGGTTGGAGATTAAACCAATCGTGCCATATCTTTGGTATTTAGGGTATGTGATGTGTATTTTCGCAGCTGGAGTTGCTGCTACTATGTGGGTTTTCTTTCGTAAGAGTTGCTTAAGAACCATCATTGCAATATTGTCCTCAATACTGATGTATATCATCGTGCATGGTGTAGTGGTGTTTCATAGAAGGATTAAGAACTTTGTTGGTAATTACATTTTCAGCCTGCTTTTGAGGAAATACACCACCCTTGGGCTGAGTTCAGTGGATTCTTGTCCAAATGGCATTATGATTGTTATAGTTTTGTGCCTCCTGATTCTTGTAGGCATTGTTGTTCAGGTGTCTGTGAATATTTTCATGTGCTATCATATGTTGGTAAGGAATAAGACAATTACAACTAGGGGAACGAGCACACCTCGTAAAGAGAGCACCCCCACTCCTGCCTCTGCAGCCGCTTCTCGCCCACCCTCACGCAAGGGCACAACTCAGATAAAGCCGGCCAGCATTGCCAGCTTATCGGCTACAGCTCCAGTTGCTGTCTCTACTCCCACAGACAGTGCTGCTGCTCAGAAAGCAAGCCCTGCTGCTGCTACTGCTGCAGATGCCTCAGCCTCTCCCCCTCAGCCCACACAGTTACTTGTTAACCCTGTAACTAAGAGAAAAGGAAAACAATGGAAATCAGAAACGAGCCTTAACCCTTCCAAGTCTGAACAAGATGACCAGGTGATAGAGGAAATAGAGGATACTGCCTCTCCTCGTAGAGCAGCTAGAGCAGTCAGATGAGGACTCAGACTCAGAATCTGCTCAGCCCTATTCCATGAGAGACTTGCGTACTCTGAGAAAAGACTACAGCCGTTTTACAGGTGAACCACTCCTCTCTTGGTTATTCCGATGCTGGAATGATGGGGCTGCTACCATAACATTAACTCAGAAGGAAGCTAGGCAGTTGGGCCCTGTAGCCAAAGATGCAGCTATTGATCAGGCATTTGGGGAAAAGGCTGGAACTACTAGCCTGTGGAAACGACTCTTGTCAGCTGTCAGGGAGAGATATCCCTATAAAGAGGCAATAGATTGCCCACAGGTCAAAGCAGCCACACTTGGAAAAGCTATCAGGTATCTGGAAGAATTGGCTGTACGAGAAGTGATCTATAATGATGATGGCATTGAAGACCCTTATCACGTACCATGTCCTAAACCTATGTTGCAAAGGTTTGTGCATGCTGCACCATCACCTTTTAACCATACTCTATCAGTACTGCTATGGGTTCCTGCAGAAGTGGATACAACTGTGGGTGATGTGATTAAAACTGCACGAGAGTGTGAAGAGGCTGTCACAGCCCCTCATCGGGCCTGGGTCTCAGCTATCAAGAGAGCATCTGAGAAACTGCATTCACCCCTTTTTCCTCAGACAGACGGAGGACGCCCCATTGCCACCATTAAGAGGAGACGCCCTCCTATGAGACAGAATCGAGGGAAACAGAATTCGCAAGAGGAATTCTATGGGCACTCCCGTGTGAGTGTGGAGAGGACATGACAAAGTGGGACAAGAAACCTACTGCTGACCTACAGGACCGAGTGATTAAGTTGATGAGTAAGCCGAAGGCAAAAGGAGGTCCTTCTAAAAAGATGGCTGCTCAAGTGTCCAGTGTGGAATTACCCAACCCAAAAATGCTGGTGACTCAAGATCCATGCACATCAGGTGTGAGTACTGGGGATGCAAACTCCAGTAATGCACATACTGACAATGCTGTATGTGCTCAAGCTTAGAGGTGCCCTGCCTCCAGCCAGGTGGAGGAGAGGGACAACCGAATCTATTGGATTGTATGGATTCGATGGCCTGGCACATTAGAGCCACAAAAGTATAAAGCCTTGGTGGACACTGGTGCACAGTGCACCCTAATGCCATCGAATCAGAAAGGCACAGACTCCGTCACTATTTCTGGAGTGACGGGGGGATCTAAAGAACTGACTATTGTGAAGGCTGATGTGAGCCTCACTGGAATAAAGTGGCATAAACACCCAATAGTGACTGGTCCAGATGCTCCGTGCATCCTTGGCATAGACTACCTCAAGGGAGGTGATTTTGAGGACCCGAAAGGGTACCGCTGGTCCTTTGGTACTGCAGCTATTAAGACTGAGAATGCAGAATGGCTGCATACTTTGTTTGGCCTTTCAGATAAATCCTTTGTAGTGGGATTGCTGAGAACTACAAACCAGCGTCTGCCAACTGCTACTTCAGTAGTGCATCGTAGACAATATCGTGTCAACAGAGATGCTGTGGTCCCCATTCACAAGCTGATCCGGCAATTAGAGAGCCAAGGAGTGATCAGCAAGACTCATTCACCCTTCAACAGTCCTGTATGGCCAGTGAAAAAGCCAAATGGAGAGTGGAGGCTGACAGTGGACTATCGTGCCCTGAATGAGGTTACACCACCACTAAGTGCTGCTCTGCCGGACATACTAGAACTTCAGTACGAGCTGGAGTCAAAGGCAGCCAGGTGGTATGCTACTATTGATATTGCTAATGCATTTTTTGCTATTCCTATAGCACCAGAATGCAGGGCACAGTTTGCCTTCACCTGGAGAGGTGTCCAGTACACTTGGAATCGACTGCCCCAGGGGTGGAAACACAGTCCTACCATCTGCCATGGACTGATCCATGATACCTTGGAAAAGGGTGGAGCTCCAGAACATCTACAATACATCGATGACATCATTGTATGGGGTGACTCAGCAAAGGAAGTCTACGAAAAAGGTAAGAAGATAATTGAAATCCTCCTAGAGGCTGGTTTTGCTATTAAAAGGAGCAAGGTTAAGGGACCTGCACAAGAGATACAGTTTCTGGGAGTTAAGTGGCAAGATGGACGTCGCCACATCCCAATGGACGTGATTAACAAAATAACAGCTATGGCCCCACCAACTACCAAAAAGGAAACTCAGTCCTTCTTAGGAACTGTTGGTTTCTGGAGAATGCATATTCCTTTATATAATCAGGTTGTGAAACCTCTCTACGAGGTTACCCGGAAGAAGAAAGACTTTAAATGGGGCTCAGAACAACAAGCTGCTTTTGAGAATATTAAACAGGAGATTGTGCAGGCAATGGCCCTTGGACCAATTCGAACAGGGCCAGACATCAAAAATATTCTTTACACCGGAGATGGAGGTGATGGTCCTACATGGAGCCTCTGGCAGAAAGCTCCAGGAGAGACTCGAGGCCGACCTCTAGGATTTTGGGGTCGAAACTACAAAGGCTCCGAAGCCAACTACACAGCTGCTGAAAAAGAGATATTGGCCGCATACGAAGGAGTTAGAGCTGCTTCAGAAGTGATTGGTACTGAAGCACAGCTCCTCCTAGTGCCACGATTACCTGTACTGGGTTTTATGTACACAGGTAGAGAATCTTCCCATCATGCTACCGATGCTACCTGGAGTAAATGGATTGCTTTACTTTCACAGAGAGCTAGGATAGGAAGACTTAATCGTCCAGGAATTGTAGAAGCAATAACACATTGGCCAGAAGGCAAACACTTTGGAATGCCACCAGGAAAAGTGGTAAAACGGGCTGAAGAAGCCCCACCATATGACCAACTACCAGAGAGTGAGAAACAATATGCTCTTTTCGCTGATGGATCCTGTCGTCTGGTAGGAGGCCATCGAAGGTGGAAAGCTGCAGTATGGAATCCTACACGACTAGTTGCAAAAACAGATGAAGGAGATGGTGAATCAAGTCAATTTGCAGAGGTAAAAGCCATCCAATTGGCTTTGGACATTGTTGAACAAGAAAAGTGGCCGAGACTTTATCTCTATACTGACTCATGGATGGTAGCAAATGCCTTATGGGGTTGGTTAAAGCAGTGGAAGCAAAACAACTGGCAACGTAGAGATAAACCTATCTGGGCTGCTGAACTTTGGAAAGACATTGCTACTAGGTTAGAGAAACTTGATGTAAAAGTGCGTCACGTAGATGCCCACGTACGTTCATATCGAGCTACCGAGGAACATCGAAACAACCAACGAGCAGATGAGGCTGCTCAAGTGTTCCAAATAGATCTGGACTGGGACCATAAAGGTGAACTGTTTTTGGCCAAATGGGCCCACAATGCTTCAGGTCATCAAGGCAGGGATGGAACATATCGATGGGCTCGTGACCGAGGGGTGGATTTATCTTTGGACTCTATTTCGCAGGTTATCCACGATTGTGACATGTGCTGCAATTAAGCAAGCTAAAAGGTTGAAACCTCTATGGTATGAAGGGAGATGGTCAAAATATAGGTATGGGGAGGCCTGGCAAGTCGACTACATCACATTGCCTCAAACTCGCCAGGGTAAGCGCTATGTGCTTACAATGGTGGAGGCAAGTACAGGATGGCTGGAAACATATCCTGTGCCTCATGCCACAGCCCGGAACACTATTCTGGGCTTAGAGAAACAAGTCTTGTGGAGACATGGTACACCAGAAAGAATTGAGTCAGATAATGGAACTCATTTCAAAAATAGTCTCATAAATAACTGGGCCAAAGAACATGGTATTGAGTGGATATACCATATCCCCTATCATGCACCAGCCTCAGGTAAAATTGAAAGGTACAATGGTCTGTTAAAAACTACCTTAAAAGCAATGGGTGGTGGAACTTTCAAAAATTGGGACAAGCACTTGGCAAAAGCCACCTGGTTAGTTAATACCAGGGGTTCCATCAATCGAGCTGGTCCTGCTCAGTCAGATCTTCTACACACAGTAGATGGGGACAAAGTGCCTGTGGTGCATGAGAAGAATCTGCTAGGGAAAACAGTTTGGATTTATCCTGCCTCGGGCAAAGGTAAACCCATTCGTGGGGTTGCTTTCGCTCAAGGGCCTGGACACACTTGGTGGGTGATGATGAAAGATGGAGAAGTACAATGTGTACCACAAGGGAATCTAACACTAGGTGAGAATTCCTAATTTCTGCTTGTCTAGTTTAATCAGTAATGCATGGACTCTTTGGGAGTCATGAACTTGTATCCCACCATAACTACTGTTATGTGAACTGTTGCATAAACTAACAGTGTTCTATGAGTGTTTTTTTCAGGATGATTTTGTGGTGATGAAGCCAGAACTAGGTTCATCGGCTGGCATCCAGTAACTTCCTTGAAATTACCATCTGCAACCTGCAACTTGTGGACCATGGACATGAACTGTGAAGACTGGTCCTTCTTTTGAGAATCTGCTACAATAGATGAACATCTGCAATTGTAGACTGAATTACTTAGTGATTTTTAGCACAGAGAGATAGTAGTAATTTGTGTATAGATATGTTTAGGGATAAGAGTTAGTAATGATTAGAGTATGACGCAAATGGTATGGAATAAGGGGTGGAATGTCCTGGTTTGGGCCAGGATAAAGGTGGTTTTCTGTTTCTGTACTTTTGCTTTTAGCTAAGTCCCTTGTAAGTAGTCTCTCTGAAATTAACAGCAAGTTTCTCAGACAGTGTGTGCTTTTATGATTGATAACACTTGATGTTTATAGTTCCAGCCAGAGACTGGTATGCAGAGCCAAGGACACTGCTTTCCTCAGCTCTGAGGAAAACATTTTACCGTCCAGGAGGACACAGAGGCCCCACCTGAGCCCTCCTTTAGGGAGGAACGGACAAGATAGATGCCAGAATTGACCAAACAGAGTATTCCATCCCATATACGTCACACTCAGTATAAATTTGAGGCATCACGTGGGCCGAGCCAGATCTTTTCCTGCTTCCCTTCCTTCACCCGGCATCCTGGAAGGATCCTGTCCGTTCGTCTGCCTGTGGTCCTAATCCGTGCCAGCCCATATCTGTGTGTTCCTGCCTCCGGTTCCCGACTGCTGCCGACTCCAGGAGTCCAGCCTGGACTTTCCCAGGGCTGCCCTACAGCCTCGGTGGTGACGTGAGAGTTATTGGGGGAAAGGGGGGAGGAATGTGGTTTCCATTTTCCTGTATATTTGTATATATTTAGTAATTTTTCCCTATTTACCATTACTGTTTTCATTAAAGTTGTGTAGTTTAGTTTCCAACTCATAAGTCTCTCTCCCTTATTCTCTCTCCTTTCTTCATCGAGGGAGAGAGAGATTAAAGAGAGCGTCTGTTATTCGGTTTAATTGCCGGGCCAGTGTTAAACCGTGACAAGGGGCTATGGGCTTTTAGTTGTAAAAAAGGCTGCATTAAAGGATGAAAGCCTGCATTAAAATGCTTGTAAAAAAGGCTGCACTAAAGGTTATAAATTGTATTAAAAAGTTGCATTTGAGGGACAGATTAAGCGCGTGCGTGATAGAGAGCGAAGTAACCCTAGAATTACTCATAAGTTTCTTACAGAAACGTTTAGTAAAAGTTTTAGATCTTAAGAAAGATCCGGCAGCACTTTTAGAATATGGCTGCACGCACCAGTTGTTTACCGAGCCTTCTAAGTTACTTGATGAGACAGATTGGAAAAGCTTGGGAGATATTTTGTGGTATAAGGTAATAGAAGAGGATAGGACCTCTCGTAAGTTAATGAAACCGTGGCACACAATGATTACTTGCCTGCAAGGTTATCAGACAGAGAAGAAAATCGCCGCTGTAGCCTCGGCAACCTTAGAAGGGCAGCCGATACCAGATTTGCATCAGTTAGGGGTTAATTACGATCCCTGTCCCCCAACGGGAGATAAAGTAATTGTACAGATTGCTCAGAATTCCAGTGAACTTCCGATGCAACCCGCTACCCTCCACCACCTCCCTCTGATGTGGCCTGTGCCGGCCATCTTGAGCCACGCGGCTCTGGAGGAAGGGACAGGACGGAAGTTACTGCTTCGAGCACCGGATGTGGACTGAACCAGAATCCGGAAACACTACGTCAAGCGTCTTCCGGAGGGGACGGTTCTGGGGGCGGCCCTGGCCCCCAGTTGGTGCCGCCTTCGGCTCCGCCCCTACGTCCCACGTCATCCGGAGAGGGTGGCTCGGGGGCCGGTCCCGACCCCCAGCAGACCCCGCCTTCGGCCCCACCCCTACGCCCTCGTCATCTGACGTTCTCAGCCCACAGCACCCCGCCTCCTCCCCCCCTCCTCCCCCTCCTCCCCCTCCTCCGACCAGGCGGCTTCCTCCCCACTGCCACAAGCAGCCGCTTCTCAGAAACAAAAGCCTGCTGCACGGCTTTGCCACATTTGTCGCAAATGCATAAGGAGGCCCTTCATAATGAAGATTATGAGTTATCCTCAATCATAAATAGCCTCCCACAAGCTTTCCCGATCATATATACAACAGGTAATCGGGGAAACGTGGAGGTGGAATATCACTCTTTAAATTGGAAATTGCTAACACAACTAAGAGCCACTGTAAATGAATGCGGGCTGCATGGTGAACCAGTCAAGCAAATGATAAGTTATATCTGGGGGTCAGGATTGTTGCAACCAGAAGATATAAAGGGAATTATGAGAATGATCATGACTCCATCAGCCTTACTGTTATGGCAAGCCCATTAGCAAACATTATGTCACAGATTTGTAGACATTCCTAGAGAACATAATGACTCCCTGTATGGGGTAACAGTGAATCAGCTTATGGGTTGTGGACAGTATGCTAATTTCGAGGCACAAGCAAGATTCAGCCCACATATATTGAGAGTCCATGAGACTTACAAGGAAAGCTATGAATAAAGTTAGAACTACACCAGCTGTTCCATCTTACATGTCAATTAAACAAGGCAGAGATGAGCCGTTCTCACAGTTTGTAGATAAACTCACTGATGCTATTAACCAGGCTTGTGTACCAGAGCAGATGAAAGCTACATTGCTCCGTCAGTGTGTCTTGGAGAACTGCAACACTCCCACAAAAAACGTAATTTCCTCTATGCCATCGGAAGCATCAATTGAGGACATGCTGGAACGCTTAGCTAAAATGCCAGTAGGGACTCAGGCAATGTTAATTGAGGCAATACAGGATGTAGGGAAAGGTATGGTGCAAGCCCAACAGCAAGCTTTTACAGCCCAGCAGAAAGCTTTTATAGCCCATCAGCAAGCCCACCAGCAAGCTCTTGCAGCCCAACAGCAAGTTTTTGCAATCCAGCAGCAAGCCTTGGTGGCCCTAGTCCCGCTACGTCCTACCGACACCAAACAGCTGCAACGATCAACCAGCAAATGTTTTCGCTGTGGACACAATGGACACTTTCGAAGCCAGTGTCGTAAATCCAGAGTCTGGTGTCACTACTGCAATATGAATAGTCATGCTGCTGAAGCCTGCACACGCCAGGGAAATGGATCGAAGAGTGCGAGAAGCCGCGGCGCGAACACCCCAAATGCGGCTCTAGTGTGCACCCCTCCAAACAACTCCAACCAGCCACCTCTCTCCAGCAACCAGCCACTTCCACATCCCTCCAACAACACCTCCAGCCAGCCACCTCCCTCCAACCAGCAACTAGTGGAAGCCTTGGGCTGGACCTGGCAACCGCAGTAGACATGACTTTTATTGGCAGCAAGCCCCAAAAGATTCTTACCGGTATCACCAGTCCAGTGAAATATGAAGGAAAACCATGTGGAACCCTCTTATTAGGATGATAGTCTGATGGACTTAAGGGTTTGTTTGTCTTGCCAGGAGTAATAGACAGTGACTGTACTGGAGAAATTTGTATTGTGGCTATGACTTGGACACCGCCTATGGTAATGCCAAAAAGAACTCTAATTGCCCAATTAGTTCCAACACAGCAATTAACTGATGCAGCAGCCGCCTCTTCGACAGTTCCCCGCTGAACAGCAGCGTTTGGCTCTACAGGAGAAATGGCCTTACTATGCCTCCTGATGGATCAACGCCCCAAAGCACCGATTTTGTTAGAGCATCAACAGGATCAGTGTTGCCTTACAGCATTACTGGACACAGGAGCGGACATCACTATTGTGGACGAGCAACTGTGGCCTCGTCACTAGCCTGCTACCTCAATTGTGTCCGGTGCCTTTGCCGTTTATAGGCTTGGAATTCTGTCTCCAAACAATTTTATTAGGCCTTTCCTTTCATATTGTATTGTATTGATAACAGGCTTTCTTAATGTTGTAATTCACATGATCATTTATATGTTGATTATGGGATCCCTCATCTACATGTTGATTGTTGATTGTGCTATTTTGTTGTATTGCTAAGCAGATGAACTTAACTTCTGATAGTTTAACACAGATGATGAAAAGATGTTGATAGTATCAGACATGCAGTTTTACAATATCGTGTTGCCACTGACTTTTTATTGTTAGCTTTTAGGATATGTTTGTGAAGACTTTGATGATGTCTATTGCATTAATTTATCCGATATGTTTGTGAAGATTTTGATGACGTGTATTCCATTAATTTATCTGATCATTTAAAGTCAATTCACAACCAAAAGCGATTGATTAAGATAACATGAAAAAAAATAATTAACTGTCGTGTGGGAAAACAGTCTGCGGAGGCTTAAGGATTCCATGTGCACATCAATATGATTGTATGAAATCGTTTATTAACAACTTGCACTCACTTCATATAGAGAAGCCTTGTTTACACCATCTTATCATGCAGGTGGCTTTGTATTCCAATTCACGGAAAGATTCTTCTCACATAATTATTTTCCTCTTCTGTTGCCAATTAAGTTATCTCTTTCCCATTAGCTCATTCTCAGAAAGCCTCTAACTAGGCCTCAATAACCATTAACCCAATGTGGCCTAAGTCAGGATTGCTCACAACCTGTATATTTCTGAACTGTTTCCCCAACATATTCCCCTTTTGTTTTTTGAGCAATTCTGACTTATTTCATTACGTAAGATAACATGCTAATGATATATTGTCATAAGCAGCATACTAATAATGCAAAAGCAATAACATACCAATACTGCAAAAGCAATAATAACATATATACTAATACAAAGGTAATAATAACATACTAGTAATATAAAAGCAATAATAACATATATAACTGATAAGCCTTGCCTAATTAAATCTGTAAGCCAACAAGCTAACTGGTATATTTTATGATTTTTATCAGTTCTTACCAAAGGCTTTTCCTCTTGCTATGTGTGATACAAATGAAACAGCAAGAAACCCAAATTTCAAACTTTCCCTTGTTTTCTAGGCTTAATTGTTGCATTGACCAGTTTGATCAAAATGTTATTAATAACTCATTAGTGCTCTCATGAGGTCACGCTCTTTTTTCTTCTCATGAGGGTATACGCTCTTCCCTTTTCTTTTCCCTTTTTTTTTTTTTTATGATTGTAATGAAAATAGTTTTATTATTGAATCATGTGCTCTAAAGGTTTCAAACTAAACTTGAAGAAATTTCTTTGTATCACACCACTCCCTGCATAGTATACAATATTTTTCAGTGCAGCTTTGAGCATCTTTTAAACTCTTTTAAATAATAGATCAAATTATAATCAATGTGCCCATCAAAGTAGGTTGTTTTTTTTTTTTTTTTTTAAATATCTGGAGTTTGCATAAAAGCAGAGTAGTGACACTACCTAATTGAAGTTAATTTTTTTTTTTTTTTTTTTTTTATATGTAAACGTCTTCATGTTTTTATATGGCTCAACACACCAAAAAGATTCTATTTCATGGATAGCTAAAATCTCCTTTCAAGGAAAAGAAAATATCACTATCTTTCATGAGTAGCAGGTAACCCTCAAGTTATTACCTACCAAAATTCAGGCCTGGACATTTGATGCCCAGAACAATGTAAAAATATTTCCCACTTCTGTTTCATACCTTTCAGAAGGCATTAGAGAATCATAGAATCATAGAATCCTAGGGGTTAGAAGGGACCTCGAAAGATCATCTAGTCCAACCCCCCCTGCCAGAGCAGGGCCACCTAGAGTACATCGTGCAGGAACGTGTCCAAGCGGGTTTTGAATGTCTCCAGTGAAGGAGACTCCACGACCCCCCTGGGCAGCCTGTTCCAGGGCTCTGTCACCCTTACAGTAAAAAAATTTTTTCGAATATTCAACTTGAACCTCCTGTGCTCCAATTTACACCCATTACCCCTTGTCCTATCACTGGTCATCACTGAGAAAAGCCTAACTCCATCTCCCTGACACTCACTCCTTACATATTTGAAAACATTGATGAGGTCACCCCTCAGTCTCCTTTTCTCCAAACTAAAGAGACCCAGCTCCCTCAGCCTTTCCTCATAAGGGAGATGTTCCATTCCCTTAATCATCTTAGTAGCTCTGCGCTGGACTCTTTCAAGCACTTCCCTGTCCTTCTTGAACTGAGGGCCCAGAACTGGACACAATACTCCAGGTGCGGCCTCACCAATGCAGAATAGAGGGGGAGGAGAACCTCTCTTGACCTACTAACCACACCCTTTCTAATGCACCCCAGGATGCCATTGGCCTTCTTGGCCACAAGGGCACATTGCTGGCTCATGGTCATCTTCTTGTCTACCAGGACCCCCAGGTCTCTTTCACCTACACTGCTCTCCAGCAGGTCAGCCCCCAACCTATACTGGGACATTGTGTTGTTCTTCCCCAAATGCAAAACTCTACACTTCCCCTTGTTGAACTTCATCATGTTTCTCTCTGCCCAACTCTCCAGCCTGTCTAAGTCTCTCTGAATGGCAGCACGGCCTTCCGGTGTGTCAGCCACTCCTCCCAGCTTAGTGTCATCAGCAAACTTGCTGAGGGTACACTCTATACCCTCATCCAAGTCGTTGATGAAGATATTGAACAACACCGGTCCCAGTACCGACCCCTGAGGGACTCCACTAGTCACACACCTCCAACCAGATTCTGCCCCATTGACTACAACTCTCTGACTCCTTCCTTTCAACCAGTTCCTGATCCACCTCACTACCTGATCACCAAACCCATACTTGGTCAACTTATCTACAAGGATGCTGTGAGAGACGGTGTCAAATGCTTTACTGAAATCAAGATAAACCACATCTACCGCTCTTCCATCATCTATCCACCTAGTAATTTCCTCATAGAAGGCTATGAGGTTAGTCAAACATGATTTACCCTTGATAAAACCATGCTGACTGCTCTTGATGACCCCCCATGTCCTTGATATGCCTGGAGATAGTGACAAGAACAAGTTGTTCCATCACCTTTCCAGGGATGGAGGTGAGGCTGACCGGTCTATAGTTACCCGGGTCCTCCTTCTTGCCCTTCTTGTAGACTGGAGTGACATTTGCTATTCTCCAGTCCTCAGGCACCTCTCCTGTTACCCATGACTTACTGAAGATGATGGAGAGTGGCCTAGCAATGACCTCCGCCATCTCCCTCAGCACCCTTGGATGCATTCCATCTGGACCCATCGACTTATGGATGTCCAGATTACTCAGCTGATCCCTAACCCAATCCTCATCTATTACGTCAAATTCCTTATCTATCTTGACTACTTCTGGGGCTAAATGAATCTGGGGCTCATGTGGAAACCCTGCAGGAGTAAAGACAGAGGCAAAGAAGGCGTTCAGCACCTCTGCCTTCTTTATATCCTCTGTCACCAGGGCTCCCATCTCATCCCTTAGTGGGCCAATATTGCCTCTAGCGTTAGTTTTACTAGCTATGTATTTGAAAAAGCCCTTTCTATTATCCTTAACCTGACTTGCAAGGTTAAGTTCCAAGGAGGCCTTAGCTTTCCTAATTGCCTCCCTACATCCTCTGACGACAGTCCTGTATTCCTCCCAAGTGACCAGCCCCCCCTTCCATGATCTGTAGATTTTCCTTTTCCACTTAAGTTTTCCCAGCAGTTCCTTTTTTAACCATGCTGGTCTCCTAGCTCCCTTACTAGATTTCCTAACCATAGGGACGCTCTGATCCTGTGCTTGCAAATAGTGGTCCTTGAATATTGACCAGCTATCTTGAGCCCCTTTATCTTCTAACACCCTGTCCCATGGGATTTCTCTTAACAGTTGATTGAGGAGGCCAAAGTTTGCCCTGTGGAAGTCCAGGGTTTTGGTCCTACTGGGTATTCTGTTCCTTCTACACAGGATCCTGAACTCTACCATCTCATGATCACTGCAGCCAAGGCTGCCATTGACCACCACTTCTTCGACAAGGCCCTCCTTGTTGGTTAGTATAAGATCCAGCAGCGCTCCTCTTCTAGTCGGCTTGTCCACCATCTGCATTAAGAAGTTATCATCAATGCACTGGAGGAACCTCCTAGACTGTGAAAGGCTGGCTGTGTGAGTCAACCAGCAGATATCAGGGTAGTTAAAATCCCCCATGAGGACTAGGGACTGAAGTTGTGAGGCTGCTTTCAGCTGCCTGTAGAAGGCCTCATCAACCTCTTCGCCTTGATCAGGAGGTCTGTAGTAGACCCCCACAACTGTGTCACCCACACCAGCCTGCCCCTTAATTCTTACCCACAGACTTTCAACTTGCCCCTCATCAGCCCCTGCACAAAACTCAACACATTCTAGTTGCTCTCTCACATAAAGAGCAACTCCACCACCTCGCTTCCCCGCCCTATCTTTCCGAAAAAGTACATAACCATCCATGGCCACATTCCAGTCATGTGACCTATCCCACCATGTCTCTGTTATCGCTACCAGATCATAACCCTTAGCCCGTACACTGACCTCTAACTCTTCTTGCTTATTCCCCATGCTGCGTGCATTAGCATACAGACATTTCAGGAAACAAACAGAGCACACTGGTGGGACTAAATCCTTCCTAGACCAACTGCCTTTGGGCCCTGGTTTGTTCTTCTTGTGTTTGTCCCTAACAGACCCAGTTTTCTCCCCTTCCCCCTTCACATCTAGTTTAAAGCTCTCTCAATGAGCCCTGCTAAGTCCTGCCCCAAAAGCCTCTTCCCCCTCTGGGACAGGTGCATCCCACCTGTCACCACCAGGCCAGGTGTCTCATATAGCATCCCATGATCAAAAAAACCAAAACCCTGTCTTTGGCACCAGTCTCTTAGCCACTCATTGACCTGTAGACTCTTCCTATATACCTCCCCACCCATTCTTACAGGAGGGATGGAGGCAAACACTACTTGCGCTCCAGACCCCCTAACTAGCCGTCCTAGGGCCCTGAAGTCACTCTTCATTGCCCTTACCTTTCTTGTGATAATTTCATCACTGCCAATCTGAAAAATCAGCAGTGGATAGTAATCAGAGGGACCCACAAGATTAGGGAGTTTCCTTTTAACATCTCTAATCCGAGCCCCAGGGAGGCAGCAGACCTCCCTGTGGGATGGGTCCGGTCGACAGATGGGCCCTTCTGTCCCCCTCAGAAGGGAGTCACCCACCAAACTTTTCTTTTTTTTTTTGTCTTTTTAATGAGGCTATATGGTGTCCTTTCCTCCCCCTCCCAGCAGGGCTCACAGCTACGGTATCTGCGGGGGCAGAGGCAGTACCTGCAGCTGCAGCAAGCTTGCTGGGAGCATCGCCAGCCACAAGAAGGGGTGTTGAAAAGCAGCTGCGGGGGAAAGAGGCGGGGGGGGGGGGGAAAGTTTCTTTCCGCAGCAATTCTCGGCCTCTGAAAAACATTCTCAGGAATCTATCGTACTCCTTATCAATATATGAGAAAAATTTAACAACACCTACCAAAAACTTTAAAAACCAAAACACTATTACTACTAAAATATGGTGGAATCAGCCTAAAATAAAATAAATCAGTACAATCTCCCAAACCAAATACTTGTATCAGAAATATTATCACTGTGAATCCGCATTTAAAGGCGTTTGTTTCCATGGTCGAACCCATCTGCTCGGTACCCAACGCACTCCAGTACCTGTAAGTAAGCACATATAAACTCGACCAGTCGATTTCACCTCTGCCGGCCCTTCCCATTGTCCAGTGATGGAATTCTTGAATTCCACCAAAATTTTGTGGGAAGGTTCGGAAGCAAAGTCTGCTAAAACTTTTTGGTGAATCAATATCGGAGGTTCCGTACGTTCTCCTGTAAGGCGTAAATAGTTCATGACATATACAGCTTTAACCGGTCCGGAGGAGGACTCCCTTCCTCCCCCCTTTTTTGTCTTTCAAGGAGTGTCTTTAGTACCGAATGGCAACGTTCCACTATTGCTTGCCCTGTAGGGTTATGAGGAATACCAGTAACATGTCGAATACCCCATTGTCCACAAAACTGCCGAAAACAAGCAGAAGAATAAGCAGGGCCATTGTCCGTCTTAATAGACTGAGGTACTCCAAGAACAGCAAAGGGTACATAGAGATGTCTGATAACATGTTTCGTTGCCTCACCAGTCTGAGCAGAGGCCCAAACGGCCATAGAAAAAGTATCTATAACAACATGCACATATTTTAAGAGTCCAAACTGTTGTACATGAGTGACATCCATTTGCCACAGTTCCAAGGATTTCAAACCTTTAGGATTGACTCCAATACCAAGATCAACCTTTTGGCAATCAGGACAAGATTTCACAATTCCCTGGGCATCCCCCAGAGGTAAATGAAATTGCTTCGCTAGCACTTTAGCAGATTGATGAAAAAATGCATGAGATTGTCGAGCTTGTGAAAAAACATCAACAGAAGGACTAGTCCAGGCTGGTGCAACTAAATAGTCAGCTCGGTTATTACCGATAGCCAAACCTCGGTCACTAAGATGACTCCGGATATGAGTGATAAAATAAGGGTGTGCTCTTTCTTCTAAGAGCCTCAATAACTTCTGCAATAAGAAATACAAATGCTTATTCGAAATTTCCTTCAAAATGGCATGATACATTCTCAAAACAATACCTACTACATAAAGTGAATCAGAGACTATATTTACAGCAGTACTATTCCATGTTTCAAAAACCCAAATAACCATGGTGAGTTCAAGGGTTTGCAAAGAGTCAAATGACTTCCCTTGAATTAAATGTTCTTGCCATTGCCCGGGCGTCTCCTCCCAGGTAACAACAGCTTTACGGGATTTTTTTCCGGCATCCGTAAAGACCATTATGCCGTTCACTGGACTGTCAGACAAAAAAACTACATGACTCCCACTGCATGTTAGATAAAAGCGGTAATAAGCGATATGAGGGGTAAGAATTCGCTATTTCCCCGCTAAGCTATGCCAAGGCTATTTGCAGGTCTGTGGAAGTTCACAGTAGCCAAACCAAACAGTCCTGCATAAGGGCCAAAATGATCTGTCTCAGGTCCACTCCAGCGATGCCTTGACATCGCGCTCTGTCCTTTTTTTTTTTTTTTTTTTTTTTTTTTTTTATCAAAACCAATAATAACAAATATAATTGATAAACCTTGTCTAAATAAAACTCTAAGCCATCCCTATATCCTTAAATGATTTAACCATTCATTTCACCCAGTATATGCAACAGTTAATTTTTCCATGGTATCTTAATCAATCGCTTTTGGTTGTGAATTGACTCTGAATGATCAGGTAAATTTATGCAAATACACTCCATCCAAGTCTTCACAAACATAACCTAAAATCTAACAATAAAATGTCACTGGCAGCACGATATTGTAAAACTGCATGTCTGACACTATCAACATCTTTTAGCATCTGTGTTAAAATATCAGAAGTTCATCTGCTTAGCAGTGCAACAAAATAGCACAATCAACAATCAAGATATAGATATAGATCCCATAATCAACATATAAGTGATCACATGAATTACAACATTAACAAAAGCCTATTATCAAAACAACACAATATGAAAAGCATATTTCACACTACAGTGGAAGGACTTAAACAACTTTTATTATGAGGAAGGTCAGGTGTCCACTGGTGCACAGAACCAAGGGGATAGAGGAGGCTTATCCGACAAAAGTTTATCGGGGGGGCCCAAAAGCGTCCCCAGACCCCTCCCGGTTCACGGCACGGTGGAGTCCTGTTTTCCTCCATGGTTGCCAAATTGAAGCCCAGAAAGGCCTAATAAAATTGTTTAGAGACAAAATTCCAAGCCTATAAACAGCAAAGGCACACACACACACACACATACAGACACACACACACTTTTCTTTTTCTCTGCTGTGGTGTCTGCAGCAGGGCTCATTTTCTGAGCAGCAGCAGTGTGTGCGGGGGGGGGCGCGAAGAGGCTGTGGAGGCAGGAGTGGGGGTGCTCTCCGTACCAGGAGCAACTCTTGCTCTCCACAGCAACTTTCAGCCTCCTAAAAGGCATACTCATTCTCATAATTCTATGATTCTATGATAACTGTGTTTTTTGTCTTACTTCTCACCAATATATAAGAAAAACTAACAGCAACCACTAGAAGATTCAAAAATGAAATGATATTGCTACTAAAATCTGGTAAAGTCACCCTGACACAAAATGAAGTAGTAAAATCTCCTAAACCAAAACTGCAAGTATAGTTACCAACCAAGTTTTTTTTCTCTATATGAAACACCAGTGTACCAAGCACCACAATATACATCAATATTGAAAACTGTATTGCAATGATGGTCCTTAAGCAGCTTTATCTTAAGCATTTTTACCTTAAGCAGCTTCTAAGAATTGGGCTGCTGTAGTACCTTTTTGGGAGTAGTCCTAATGCACATTTAGTTTTTTCATTAGCATTGTCATACGCCGACATAAAAAAAATTTTTTTTTCTTTTTTGTTTTTTTTTTCCATCTCTTCTGACAAATCAAGATGTGACATTACCACTGAATATAAGTGATCCACAAATTTTGAATATGTCTCTACTCACTCCGGTTTAATATTTGTAAAGGAAAGGGGTTGCTTGTGCAGGATCATGAACAGTTTGCAAAGCTTTATATGCCAATTCTTGTGAAAGTTGTAACACTTCAGTTTAAAACCATGCCTGCAAATCTGCACTTACAAAAGGACAAGCACTCAGTAAGATTTGTGCTTGCACTCCGTGTAATGCATCGGTGCTCTGTTTAGGAATCACAGCTGCATTTTCACATAGCATTGACCATTTATGATGAAATTGCAATTGTTGAGAAGAAGCTAAAAGAGTATTAATGAGCATTTTTGTGTCATATGGCATCAACAACTGAGCAGTAAAAAGATGTTGCAAAAGAGATTGAGTAAATGACTCAAACCGATTTCAAACTGTACTGTGCAATGGCAACTTCAACTTCTTTTATCATTTTCCAATCTAATGCAACCCATTGACCTCCTCCTCCTCCTGGTCCCACAATCACTGGAAAACCATCGGACCCATATTGGGAACCATTTCTCCTTCAACTATAGCATTTTGAATAATTCCCTTCCATCTAGTTGCTGGATACACACTACCACCCCTCCACTACCCTCCCCTCCCCATGTTGGATCTGGAAGAGGTGGAGCAGTGGGTGTTAAAGGGTTAAGGGAAATAGGAGCAGGAATAGGGAACGGATCAGGGGGTAAAAATGGATTAGTGCCCCATTGTTCGGGATGTTCCCTGGAGCAAAAAGTAGGGTTTTTTCAGGGGTATACTCATCCTTGGTCTCCAGTTCTTTCAATTTCTTCAGCAGTTCCCTTAGTTGCTTGTCTCCGAGTCCCAGTTTTTTCCTTGGTTGTTGCTCTATAGAAGGCACTGATGGTGTTGACAGGTGAAGCAGAGGATTAATTTAAGGCAACTGTGGTCAAGAAGATAAATCAGGCGTCGGAGGTGGAAAGGTGGCAGAGTGGCCGGGAGCCGCGGCAGGCGGGCGCGAGGTGGGGAGTCCGCATTCCAAGATTCCTCGCCTGTGTTCTCCGGCTTCTCTCCCTCTGGGTCCTCCGACAATTCTGGTGGTGTTTGCGGTCGCTTTTGGTCTTGCTTCTCGGTCCCATTTTTCCTTTTCATCCGACCCCCAGGGTCAAATGGCACAGTTGGCTGAGCTTGAATCAGTATAGTCCCTTCAGGTGCTGGTGGGGGTATTTGAGGTGTCTCAAATAACTGTTTAGAGGTAGAGTTCATATTTTGAGCATTCATCGGTACTGGTAGATCAGGCGTTAAGGCAACAAACGCTGAGGCTGCTGCTGCCCTCTCACTTTTCATTTCTTTTAAGGTTTCTCTAATCAATTTCCAGAGTGTCACTAAGCATCTTGCCTCCTTATCTCCATCGCTAATTTTATCCCATAGGGCAGTACCTATGGCTTCCCAAGTAGGTAACTCAGAAACGGTACCCATCGAGGGGATAAAGTCTCTATCCTGTGCCCATTTCAGCAATTCACGTAAGGTCCTGCCTTCGTGTAATAAACCTCTCGTAGAGAGAATACATTGGAGGAGCTTAACTACTGCCTCTTCTTCTTTAGAGAGTGTAGACCCCATCTCCTCCCCAGCCGCTCACCTGATCAGGACAAGATTCTTCAATTCCGAGCTCGTTTATTCCATAGCCGGGCACCAGCTACATAGACTGCCGGGGCAGCAATCTCCTTTCGACTGGCTTCTCCGCTCCTCTGTCATTCCAGCTGTCTTCATCGCTCCTGGAAGCAACAGCATGAGAGTCCCTAGTCCGGGCCACCCTTAGTCCCTGGTCCGGGCCATCCTTAGTCCCTGTTCGGGCGCCATTTGTGGGAAAAAAGTCTGCGGAGGCTTAAGGATTCCATGTGCACATCAATATGATTGTATGAAATCGTTTATTAACAACTTGCACTCACTTATATAGAGAAGCCTTGTTTACACCATCATATCATGCAGGTGGCTTTGTATTCCAATTACACATTCCATTCTCACGGAACCACTCTTCTCACATAATTATTTTTCTCTTCTGCTGCCAATTAAGTTATCTCTTTCCCAGTAGCTCATTCTCAGAAACCTCTAACTAGGCCTCAATAACCATTAACCCAATGTGGCCTAAGCTGAAGTAAGTCAGGATTGCTCACAACCTGTATATTTCTGAATTGTTTCCCCAACATCCTGCCATCATGAAAATATAATGGTCCTTCAGAGAGATGATTCAATGTCACATCTCGCCACCCAGCAGGCGGCTCACATTAAGGTCCGGGATCACTTTGCCATTTCAGAGACACAGAAAGGGAAGACCTGGAAGATGATTCACCTCTTTCTGTATGTGACATTGAAAAAAGCTCAACAAAGGTCAAAAGGTCAACATAGGATTTACATATGATCAACACGTGATTAACATGTAATTACATGGGTTTTTAGGGCAATCATGGGGTTTTGTTAACATGGGATGGACACGGGGTCATCATGGGATCAATGTGGGATTTACATATGCTCAACATGTGATTAAAACGTGATTAACACATGATTTACATTGGGTTTAAGGTAAGTTACGCCATGGGATCAACATGGGATGGACACGGGGTCAACATGGGATTGACATGTGATTAACATGTGATCAACACATGATCAACACATGATCAACACGGGGCTTTAGGGCCAATCACAGTGTTTCTGACACAGGATGAACACAGGATGGACACGTTACAGACACATGACGTCCCATGTATCCTTAGTATGCCCTTAGCATGTTCTTGGTGTGTTCCAGCATCGACAAGCACGGAGCCAAGGCCACCAGGAGGCTCCGAAGGTGCCGGGCCCAGGCTTGGGCAGCGGCCAAGACCTCCTCGTGCCCGTTGACATCACCACCCCGCCCCGTGATGTCATCGCTGCCGCTGTCAGTGACATCATCGCTGCCGTCGGTGATGTCAGCACTGGTTGGGGCCGCGTTGGTGATGAAGGAGAGGCCAAGGATGCGGAATTTGCAATGACGCGTGGCCACCGCATCCTGCACTGTGCTCATCCCTGGGGGACACACACACAACACGCTAACAACATGCTAAGAACATATGAGGCGGGGAGGGGTGTGGGGGCGGAGGAGGGCCTTAGCATGTTCTTAGCGTTTTCTAATAATGTTACAAGCGTGATATAGGATCTTTGTAGTGGGGTTTAGTGTGCTTTTAGCATGTTCTTAGCATGTCCTTAGCCGGTGCCCCCACCCCCTCACTGTGTAACAGGACAATCGCTGCCAGCGCTCGGGACTCCCCGC
Source organism: Calypte anna (assembly GCF_003957555.1). Lineage (NCBI taxonomy): Eukaryota > Metazoa > Chordata > Aves > Apodiformes > Trochilidae > Calypte > Calypte anna. The sequence continues at coordinate 10,911,825 of NC_044276.1, read as the reverse complement.
AAAGACCCTGATGATGGTGGTGCCATGCGAGGTAGGTGGGTGGGTGGGGATGAAGTGGCAGCATGGGGACAGGAGTGAGCTGAACGAGCAGCAGCTGCTGGATGGAGGGTAGAAGTGGTGGCAGCAACAAGGTGATGGTGACAAGGTGGTGGAGGCAAATTATCCATGACCCTTCCCAGCAAATGAGAGTAATGTTGTGTTTGGGGAGGTGAAGAACAATATTCTTCATGGATTGCTGGATCTTAAAAGCTATTCCTCACTTTCCAGGTCTCTTGCAGAGTCACTCTGCACCAGTGCCAATTCAATATATATTTCTAAACTGAAAACCAGTAAAATAGGACTTTTCAGTACTTTTTACTTGATGCTCTTTGTAATCTTCCTCCACACTGGAACCTCTCAAATTAGTTATCCCAGACCCTTTCCAGGGAGCCAATGAGAGCAATGTTGTGTTTGGGGAGGTGAGGAACAATGTTCTTCATGGAGTGATGGATCTCAACGTCTTTTCCTCGGTGTCCAGCTAGCTCTCTTGCAGAGTCACTCTGCAGCAATACTAGGTGAATATAAATTTCTAAAATGAAAACCAGTAAAATAGAACTTTAAAAAAAATTTATTTGATGCTCTTTTTAATCTGCCTCCATATGTGAACCTCTTCAATTTGCTGTGCAAGTCTTGCACAATAAAATCACCATGGGGTGACTCATGGCTGCTCAGTACTGTAATGGGCCCCATGGTTCCAGTGGGACTGAGTCCATGATCCTCAGGTACTGAAAGGAGACTGGAAAACAACTCTCTTAAGAAGTTAAATCCAAAAAACAACCCCAAATTATCTTGAATTATTAATTGGCTCCATTGGGTCCCATTACTTAGAAAGCCTCTCAAAAGACTTGTTAGAGAAGGTCACTGGAGGCCATGATTACAGGGAGGCAAAGGTTCTGTAAAGGTGGCTCTGAAGTCACAGATAGTTATTTGTATGTTTGTTTACATATTTATTTATTTATTTATACTATGGATAAGGCAGGCAAAACTCACTGGCAATGTTAAATCAGAGCCCATCCCTCACTTGTGGATCAGGATTCTTCTGGGGGCAGTGGGGTGTGAAGATGAACAATAAAAACTGTAGGAAAAATGTACAACACCTCCCAACTACCCCAAGAAGAGGCAAGGAGCAAACCAAGTGCAGAGCCTCAACATAAACTTCTGCCTGGTGGTGGTGATACAGTGACCATTTCTAAAGTCACCTTTCCAGACACAGACTGTCCAGACAAAGGCCATTCCCATTCCTCTCCAATTCTCCCCTTCTCCTACTCTTTGTTCATTCAGGTGCCTCTCCCCTGGGTGCTGCTTTGAGCAGCAGTTGTTCAAAGCTCGCCTTTCAGCAGCCTGATTGTCTCTTTAGCCACCTCTGTCATGATGATCAGAGACTCACCATGGCAGAGGCTGTGAAGATTTCTCCCCCAGGCAGCTCTCAGCTCTCCTCCCAGCCCAGGCTGCCTTTCTCCTCTCTCTCCCTCCTCTCCCCTGCCCTGCTGCCTGCAGGCAGTGCCCTCAGTCCTGCTGCGCTCTGCAGAGGAGCTGCTCCTGCCCAGAGCTGTCTCTCTGCAGCACTCTCTGCTTGCCAGCAGCTCTCTCAGTCTCAGGAGCCCGGCCCAGCAGCACAGGACTGTCGTAGAATGCTCTCGAATGTTCCCGAAAGGTAAGGGGTGTGACCCCTTTGCCGTGCCCAACCCCACATTTGGGTCTTTAGCACTTACTAGGTCTTCCAAGGTCTTTAGCACTTCCTAGGGCTGTTTTGACAAGAATGCAGGATTTTCAGCTCTGGTACAGACTGGTACAGGCTCAACCATTTCACCTCAGTCCATTGACCCAAACCTGTCCAGGTCCCTCTCTAGAACCTTTCTAGTCTCTGGCAGATCCACACTTCCACCCAGCTTTGTGTCATCTGCAAACTGCCTGAGGGTGCACTCACCCCCCTGTCCAGATAAAGAGATTGACGCTAAGCAGTCCCAGCACCCTGGGGAACACCACTGGTGAGCAGCCACCAGCTGGACTGAGCTCCACTCACCACAACACTTTGGGCCCAGACATCAGTCAGGGTTTGACCTACTGAAGAGGCCTGATTATACTCCAATATTCCCATAGCCCCCAACCTCACACCAACTCCTGTGTTCCCCCAGCCATGTGCAGTGCCATTCTCCTCCTTCACCAAGACACAGGACTAGGAGCCCTTGCTTGCACACCCTTCTCCCCCAGGTACTGGTATGTCACATTCAGGCTCCTCTCCAGTGACCCCACTTTCATCCCTGGTCCCCTACATACCTAGTGTAAAGCTCTGCTAATTAGCCCTGCTCTCTCCTGTCCTAAACCCCTTTTACCTCTGTGGGATAAGCTCTTCCCATCCCTTGTTAGGAAGCCTGGTCTCCTGTAAATCCAGCCTTGCTCAAAAAACTGATCCCTGGAGAAGTAAGCAGGAGGGTCAGCGGAACTGTCACCTTGGAGGTGTGGCAGGCAAATTTTGGCCTCTTTCAGAGTCTGGTTGAGAGAATCCCTTGGGAAGCAGTCCTGAAGGGCAAGAGATTTTAGGAAGTCTGGACACTGCTCAAGAAGAAACTCTTAAAGGTGAAGGATCAGATGGCCCCTTGTGCTGTAAGATGAACTCTTGGGGAAAGATGCCCTGCCTGGCTGAATAGAGAGATCTGGTAAAAACTCATCTAAAAAAGGAGAGTTTGTGGCCTTTGGAAAAAGGAGCAAGACACTCAGGGAGACTACAAAGATGTCAGGAGGCTACAGAGGGAAAAAATTACAATGGCCAAACACAGTGTGAAATTGCTCTGGATCCTGCCATTGAAGAACATAATCAATGTTTCCGTGAACACATTAGCAACAAAAGGAGGGTGAAGGAGAATCCTCATCCTTTATTGGATATCATGAAGAATCAGCGAAAAGGGTGAGGAGAAGGCTGAGGTACTTAATGCCTTCTTTGTCCCAGCCTTCAGCAGTAGAAGCACTTGCTCCTTGGGTACCCAGTCCCCTGAGATGGCAGACAGGGACAGGGAGCAGAATGGAGCCCCCATGATCCAAGGGGAGATGGTCAGTGACCTCCTGCACCACCCAGAGGCACACAAGTCTATGGGGCCAGATGGGACCCCCACAAAGGTACTGAGGGAGCTGGCAGAAGTGCTCACCAAGCCTCTTGTCATCATTTATCAGCAGTCCTGGCTGACTGGGGAGGTGTCAGTAGACCGGAGATTGACAGCTGTCATCCCCACCTACAAGAAGGGACAAAAGGAGGATCCAGGGAGATACAGGCCTGTCAGCTTGACCAGTGCCAGGGAAGGGAATGGAGCAGATGGTCTGAGTGCCATTACACAGCATGTGCAGGACATCCAAGAGATGGGGGCCAGACAGCATGGGTTTATGAAAGGCAGGGACAGCTTGACCAACCTGATCTCATTCTATGACAAGGTGACCATTGATTGCATGAGGGAAAGGTGGAGGATGTTGACTACCTTGACTTTAGTAAAGATTTCATCAGCATTGTCCACAAAATCCTTCTGGAGAAACTGGCTAGATCTGGCCTAGACTGAGGTGAATGGTTGAGCCTGTACCAGTCTGTACCAGAGCTGAAAATCCTGCATTCTTGTCAAAACAGCCCTAGGAAGTGCTAAAGACCTTGGAAGACCTAGTAAGTGCTAAAGACCCAAATGTGGGGTTGGGCACGGCAAAGGGGTCACACCCCTTACCTTTCGGGAACATTCGAGAGCATTCTACGACAGTCCTGTGCTGCTGGGCCGGGCTCCTGAGACTGAGAGAGCTGCTGGCAAGCAGAGAGTGCTGCAGAGAGACAGCTCTGGGCAGGAGCAGCTCCTCTGCAGAGCGCAGCAGGACTGAGGGCACTGCCTGCAGGCAGCAGGGCAGGGGAGAGGAGGGAGAGAGAGGAGAAAGGCAGCCTGGGCTGGGAGGAGAGCTGAGAGCTGCCTGGGGGAGAAATCTTCACAGCCTCTGCCATGGTGAGTCTCTGATCATCATGACAGAGGTGGCTAAAGAGACAATCAGGCTGCTGAAAGGCGAGCTTTGAACAACCTGCTGCTCAAAGCAGCACCCAGGGGAGAGGCACCTGAATGAACAAAGAGTAGGAGAAGGGGAGAATTGGAGAGGAATGGGAATGGCCTTTGTCTGGACAGTCTGTGTCTGGAAAGGTGACTTTAGAAATGGTCACTGTATCACCACCACCAGGCAGAAGTTTATGTTGAGGCTCTGCACTTGGTTTGCTCCTTGCCTCTTCTTGGGGTAGTTGGGAGGTGTTGTACATTTTTCCTACAGTTTTTATTGTTCATCTTCACACCCCACTGCCCCCAGAAGAATCCTGATCCACAAGTGAGGGATGGGCTCTGATTTAACATTGCCAGTGAGTTTTGCCTGCCTTATCCATAGTATAAATAAATAAATAAATATGTAAACAAACATACAAATAACTATCTGTGACTTCAGAGCCACCTTTACAGAACCTTTGCCTCCCTGTAATCATGGCCTCCAGTGACCTTCTCTAACAAGTCTTTTGGGAGGCTTTCTAAGTAATGGGACCCAATGGAGCCAATTAATAATTCAAGATAATTTGGGGTTGTTTTTTGGATTTAACTTCTTAAGAGAGTTTTTTTCCAGTCTCCTTTCAGTACCTGAGGATCATGGACTCAGTCCCACTGGAACCATGGGGCCCATTACAGTACTGAGCAGCCATGAGTCACCCCATGGTGATTTTATTGTGCAAGACTTGCACAGCAAATTGAAGAGGTTCACATATGGAGGCAGATTAAAAAGAGCATCAAATACATTTTTTTTAAAGTTCTATTTTACTGGTTTTCATTTTAGAAATTTATATTCACCTAGTATTGCTGCAGAGTGACTCTGCAAGAGAGCTAGCTGGACACCGAGGAAAAGACGTTGAGATCCATCACTCCATGAAGAACATTGTTCCTCACCTCCCCAAACACAACATTGCTCTCATTGGCTCCCTGGAAAGGGTCTGGGATAACTAATTTGAGAGGTTCCAGTGTGGAGGAAGATTACAAAGAGCATCAAGTAAAAAGTACTGAAAAGTCCTATTTTACTGGTTTTCAGTTTAGAAATATATATTGAATTGGCACTGGTGCAGAGTGACTCTGCAAGAGACCTGGAAAGTGAGGAATAGCTTTTAAGATCCAGCAATCCATGAAGAATATTGTTCTTCACCTCCCCAAACACAACATTACTCTCATTTGCTGGGAAGGGTCATGGATAATTTGCCTCCACCACCTTGTCACCATCACCTTGTTGCTGCCACCACTTCTACCCTCCATCCAGCAGCTGCTGCTCGTTCAGCTCACTCCTGTCCCCATGCTGCCACTTCATCCCCACCCACCCACCTACCTCGCATGGCACCACCATCATCAGGGTCTTTGCGGGGAGTCCCGAGCGCTGGCAGCGATTGTCCTGTTACACAGTGAGGGGTGGGGGCACCGGCTAAGGACATGCTAAGAACATGCTAAAAGCACACTAAACCCCACTACAAAGATCCTATATCACGCTTGTAACATTCTTAGAAAACGCTAAGAACATGCTAAGGCCCTCCTCCGCCCCCACACCCCTCCCCGCCTCATATGTTCTTAGCATGTCGTTAGCGTGTTGTGTGTGTGTCCCCCAGGGATGAGCACAGTGCAGGATGCGGTAGCCACGCGTCATTGCGAATTCCGCATCCTTGGCCTCTCCTTCATCACCAACGCGGCCCCAACCAGTGCTGACATCACTGACGGCAGCGATGATGTCACTGACAGCGGCAGCGATGACATCACGGGGCGGGGTGGTGATGTCAACGGGCACGAGGAGGTCTTGGCCGTTGCCCAAGCCTGGGCCCGGCACCTCCGGAGCCTCCTGGTGGCCTTGGCTCCGTGCTTGTCAATGCTGGAACACACCAAGAACATGCTAAGGGCATACTAAGGATACGTGGGACGTCATGTGTCTGTAACGTGTCCATCCTGTGTTCATCCTGTGTCAGAAACACTGTGATTGGCCCTAAAGCCCCCTGTTGATCATGTGTTGATCATGTGTTGATCACATGGTAATCACATGTCAATCCCATGTTGACCCCGTGTCCATCCCATGTTGATCCCATGGCGTAATTTACCTTAAATGCGATGTAAATCATGTGTTAATCACGTTTTAATCACATGTTGAGCATATGTAAATCCCACATTGATCCCATGATGACACCGTGTCCATCCCATGTTAACAAAACCCCATGATTGCCCTTAAAACCCATGTAATTACATGTTAATCACGTGTTGATCATATGTAAATCCTATGTTGACCTTTTGACCTTTGTTGAGCTTTTTTCAATGTCACATACAGAAAGAGGTGAATCATCTTCCAGGTCTTCCCTTTCTGTGTCTCTGAAATGGCAAAGTGATCCCGGACCTTAATGTGAGCCGCCTGCTGGGTGGCGAGATGTGACATTGAATCATCTCTCTGAAGGACCATTATATTTTCATGATGGCAGGATGTTGGGGAAACAGTTCAGAAATATACAGGTTGTGAGCAATCCTGACTTACTTCAGCTTAGGCCACATTGGGTTAATGGTTATTGAGGCCTAGTTAGAGGTTTCTGAGAATGAGCTAATGGGAAAGAGATAACTTAATTGGCAGCAGAAGAGAAAAATAATTATGTGAGAAGAGTGGTTCCGTGAGAATGGAATGTGTAATTGGAATACAAAGCCACCTGCATGATATGATGGTGTAAACAAGGCTTCTCTATATAAAGTGAGTGCAAGTTGTTAATAAACGATTTCATACAATCATATTGATGTGCACATGGAATCCTTAAGCCTCCGCAGACTTTTTTCCCACAAATGGCGCCCGAACAGGGACTAAGGATGGCCCGGACCAGGGACTAAGGGTGGCCCGGACCAGGGACTCTCATGCTGTTGCTTCCAGGAGCGATGAAGACAGCTGGAATGACAGAGGAGCGGAGAAGCCAGTCGAAAGGAGATTGCTGCCCCGGCAGTCTATGTAGCTGGTGCCCGGCTATGGAATAAACGAGCTCGGAATTGAAGAATCTTGTCCTGATCAGGTGAGCGGCTGGGGAGGAGATGGGGTCTACACTCTCTAAAGAAGAAGAGGCAGTAGTTAAGCTCCTCCAATGTATTCTCTCTACGAGAGGTTTATTACACGAAGGCAGGACCTTACGTGAATTGCTGAAATGGGCACAGGATAGAGACTTTATCCCCTCGATGGGTACCGTTTCTGAGTTACCTACTTGGGAAGCCATAGGTACTGCCCTATGGGATAAAATTAGCGATGGAGATAAGGAGGCAAGATGCTTAGTGACACTCTGGAAATTGATTAGAGAAACCTTAAAAGAAATGAAAAGTGAGAGGGCAGCAGCAGCCTCAGCGTTTGTTGCCTTAACGCCTGATCTACCAGTACCGATGAATGCTCAAAATATGAACTCTACCTCTAAACAGTTATTTGAGACACCTCAAATACCCCCACCAGCACCTGAAGGGACTATACTGATTCAAGCTCAGCCAACTGTGCCATTTGACCCTGGGGGTCGGATGAAAAGGAAAAATGGGACCGAGAAGCAAGACCAAAAGCGACCGCAAACACCACCAGAATTGTCGGAGGACCCAGAGGGAGAGAAGCCGGAGAACACAGGCGAGGAATCTTGGAATGCGGACTCCCCACCTCGCGCCCGCCTGCCGCGGCTCCCGGCCACTCTGCCACCTTTCCACCTCCGACGCCTGATTTATCTTCTTGACCACAGTTGCCTTAAATTAATCCTCTGCTTCACCTGTCAACACCATCAGTGCCTTCTATAGAGCAACAACCAAGGAAAAAACTGGGACTCGGAGACAAGCAACTAAGGGAACTGCTGAAGAAATTGAAAGAACTGGAGACCAAGGATGAGTATACCCCTGAAAAAACCCTACTTTTTGCTCCAGGGAACATCCCGAACAATGGGGCACTAATCCATTTTTACCCCCTGATCCGTTCCCTATTCCTGCTCCTATTTCCCTTAACCCTTTAACACCCACTGCTCCACCTCTTCCAGATCCAACATGGGGAGGGGAGGGTAGTGGAGGGGTGGTAGTGTGTATCCAGCAACTAGATGGAAGGGAATTATTCAAAATGCTATAGTTGAAGGAGAAATGGTTCCCAATATGGGTCCGATGGTTTTCCAGTGATTGTGGGACCAGGAGGATGAGGAGGTCAATGGGTTGCATTAGATTGGAAAATGATAAAAGAAGTTGAAGTTGCCATTGCACAGTACAGTTTGAAATCGGTTTGAGTCATTTACTCAATCTCTTTTGCAACATCTTTTTACTGCTCAGTTGTTGATGCCATATGACACAAAAATGCTCATTAATACTCTTTTAGCTTCTTCTCAACAATTGCAATTTCATCATAAATGGTCAATGCTATGTGAAAATGCAGCTGTGATTCCTAAACAGAGCACCGATGCATTACACGGAGTGCAAGCACAAATCTTACTGAGTGCTTGTCCTTTTGTAAGTGCAGATTTGCAGGCATGGTTTTAAACTGAAGTGTTACAACTTTCACAAGAATTGGCATATAAAGCTTTGCAAACTGTTCATGATCCTGCACAAGCAACCCCTTTCCTTTACAAATATTAAACCGGAGTGAGTAGAGACATATTCAAAATTTGTGGATCACTTATATTCAGTGGTAATGTCACATCTTGATTTGTCAGAAGAGATGGAAAAAAAAAACAAAAAAGAAAAAAAAATTTTTTTTATGTCGGCGTATGACAATGCTAATGAAAAAACTAAATGTGCATTAGGACTACTCCCAAAAAGGTACTACAGCAGCCCAATTCTTAGAAGCTGCTTAAGGTAAAAATGCTTAAGATAAAGCTGCTTAAGGACCATCATTGCAATACAGTTTTCAATATTGATGTATATTGTGGTGCTTGGTACACTGGTGTTTCATATAGAGAAAAAAACATGGTTGGTAATTATACTTGCAGCTTTGGTTTGAGAGATTGTACTACTTCATTTTGTGTCAGGGTGACTTTACCAGATTTTAGTAGCAGTATCATTTCATTTTTGAATCTTCTAGTGGTTGTTGTTAGTTTTTCTTAAATATTGGTGAGAAGTAAGACAAAAAACACAGTTATCATAGAATCATAGAATTATGAGAATGAGTATGCCTTTTAGGAGGCTGAAAGTTGCTGTGGAGAGCAAGAGTTGCTCCTGGTACGGAGAGCACCCCCACTCCTGCCTCCACAGCCTCTTCTCGCCCCCCCCCGCACACACTGCTGCTGCTCAGAAAATGAGCCCTGCTGCAGACACCACAGCAGAGAAAAAGAAAAGTGTGTGTGTGTCTGTATGTGTGTGTGTGTGTGTGCCTTTGCTGTTTATAGGCTTGGAATTTTGTCTCTAAACAATTTTATTAGGCCTTTCTGGGCTTCAATTTGGCAACCATGGAGGAAAACAGGACTCCACCGTGCCGTGAACCGGGAGGGGTCTGGGGACGCTTTTGGGGCCCCCCGATAAACTTTTGTCCGATAAGCCTCCTCTACCCCCTTGGTTCTGTGCACCAGTGGACACCTGACCTTCCTCATAATAAAAGTTGTTTAAGTCCTTCCACTGTAGTGTGAAATATGCTTTTCGTATTGTGTTGTATTGATAACAGGCTTTTGTTAATGTTGTAATTCATGTGATCGTTTATATGTTGATTATGGGATCTACATCTATATTTTGATTGTTGATTGTGCTATTTTGTTGCACTGCTAAGCAGATGAACTTCTGATATTTTAACACAGATGCTAAAAGATGTTGATAGTGTCAGACATGCAGTTTTACAATATCGTGCTGCCAGTGACATTTTATTGTTAGATTTTAGGTTATGTTTGTGAAGACTTGGATGGAGTGTATTTGCATAAATTTACCTGATCATTCAGAGTCAATTCACAACCAAAAGCGATTGATTAAGATACCATGGAAAAATTAACTGTTGCATATACTGGGTGAAATGAATGGTTAAATCATTTAAGGATATAGGGATGGCTTAGAGTTTTATTTAGACAAGGTTTATCAATTATATTTGTTATTATTGGTTTTGATAAAAAAAAAAAAAAAAAAAAAAAAAAAAAAAGGACAGAGCGCGATGTCAAGGCATCGCTGGAGTGGACCTGAGACAGATCATTTTGGCCCTTATGCAGGACTGTTTGGTTTGGCTACTGTGAACTTCCACAGACCTGCAAATAGCCTTGGCATAGCTTAGCGGGGAAATAGCGAATTCTTACCCCTCATATCGCTTATTACCGCTTTTATCTAACATGCAGTGGGAGTCATGTAGTTTTTTTGTCTGACAGTCCAGTGAACGGCATAATGGTCTTTACGGATGCCGGAAAAAAATCCCGTAAAGCTGTTGTTACCTGGGAGGAGACGCCCGGGCAATGGCAAGAACATTTAATTCAAGGGAAGTCATTTGACTCTTTGCAAACCCTTGAACTCACCATGGTTATTTGGGTTTTTGAAACATGGAATAATACAGCTGTAAATATAGTCTCTGATTCACTTTATGTAGTAGGTATTGTTTTGAGAATGTATCATGCCATTTTGAAGGAAATTTCGAATAAGCATTTGTATTTCTTATTGCAGAAGTTATTGAGGCTCTTAGCAGAAAGAGCACATCCTTATTTTATCACTCATATCCGGAGTCATCTTAGTGACCGAGGTTTGGCTATCGGTAATAACCGAGCTGACTATTTAGTTGCACCAGCCTGGACTGGTCCTTCTGTTGATGTTTTTTCACAAGCTCGACAATCTCATGCATTTTTTCATCAATCTGCTAAAGTGCTAGCGAAGCAATTTCATTTACCTCTGGGGGATGCCCAGGGAATTGTGAAATCTTGTCCTGATTGCCAAAAGGTTGATCTTGGTATTGGAGTCAATCCTAAAGGTTTGAAATCCTTGGAACTGTGGCAAATGGATGTCACTCATGTACAACAGTTTGGACTCTTAAAATATGTGCATGTTGTTATAGATACTTTTTCTATGGCCGTTTGGGCCTCTGCTCAGACTGGTGAGGCAACGAAACATGTTATCAGACATCTCTATGTACCCTTTGCTGTTCTTGGAGTACCTCAGTCTATTAAGACGGACAATGGCCCTGCTTATTCTTCTGCTTGTTTTCGGCAGTTTTGTGGACAATGGGGTATTCGACATGTTACTGGTATTCCTCATAACCCTACAGGGCAAGCAATAGTGGAACGTTGCCATTCGGTACTAAAGACACTCCTTGAAAGACAAAAAAGGGGGGAGGAAGGGAGTCCTCCTCCGGACCGGTTAAAGCTGTATATGTCATGAACTATTTACGCCTTACAGGAGAACGTACGGAACCTCCGATATTGATTCACCAAAAAGTTTTAGCAGACTTTGCTTCCGAACCTTCCCACAAAATTTTGGTGGAATTCAAGAATTCCATCACTGGACAATGGGAAGGGCCGGCAGAGGTGAAATCGACTGGTCGAGTTTATATGTGCTTACTTACAGGTACTGGAGTGCGTTGGGTACCGAGCAGATGGGTTCGACCATGGAAACAAACGCCTTTAAATGCGGATTCACAGTGATAATATTTCTGATACAAGTATTTGGTTTGGGAGATTGTACTGATTTATTTTATTTTAGGCTGATTCCACCATATTTTAGTAGTAATAGTGTTTTGGTTTTTAAAGTTTTTGGTAGGTGTTGTTAAATTTTTCTCATATGTTGGTAAGGAGTACTATAGATTCCTGAGAATGTTTTTCAGAGGCCGAGAATTGCTGCGGAAAGAAACTTTCCCCCCCCCCCCCGACTCTTTCCCCCGCAGCTGCTTTTCAACACCCCTTCTTGTGGCTGGCGATGCTCCCAGCAAGCTTGCTGCAGCTGCAGGTACTGCCTCTGCCCCCGCAGATACCGTAGCTGTGAGCCCTGCTGGGAGGGGGAGGAAAGGACACCATATAGCCTCATTAAAAAGACAAAAAAAAAAGAAAAGTTTGGTGGGTGACTCCCTTCTGAGGGGGACAGAAGGGCCCATCTGTCGACCGGACCCATCCCACAGGGAGGTCTGCTGCCTCCCTGGGGCTCGGATTAGAGATGTTAAAAGGAAACTCCCTAATCTTGTGGGTCCCTCTGATTACTATCCACTGCTGATTTTTCAGATTGGCAGTGATGAAATTATCACAAGAAAGGTAAGGGCAATGAAGAGTGACTTCAGGGCCCTAGGACGGCTAGTTAGGGGGTCTGGAGCGCAAGTAGTGTTTGCCTCCATCCCTCCTGTAAGAATGGGTGGGGAGGTATATAGGAAGAGTCTACAGGTCAATGAGTGGCTAAGAGACTGGTGCCAAAGACAGGGTTTTGGTTTTTTTGATCATGGGATGCTATATGAGACACCTGGCCTGGTGGTGACAGGTGGGATGCACCTGTCCCAGAGGGGGAAGAGGCTTTTGGGGCAGGACTTAGCAGGGCTCATTGAGAGAGCTTTAAACTAGATGTGAAGGGGGAAGGGGAGAAAACTGGGTCTGTTAGGGACAAACACAAGAAGAACAAACCAGGGCCCAAAGGCAGTTGGTCTAGGAAGGATTTAGTCCCACCAGTGTGCTCTGTTTGTTTCCTGAAATGTCTGTATGCTAATGCACGCAGCATGGGGAATAAGCAAGAAGAGTTAGAGGTCAGTGTACGGGCTAAGGGTTATGATCTGGTAGCGATAACAGAGACATGGTGGGATAGGTCACATGACTGGAATGTGGCCATGGATGGTTATGTACTTTTTCGGAAAGATAGGGCGGGGAAGCGAGGTGGTGGAGTTGCTCTTTATGTGAGAGAGCAACTAGAATGTGTTGAGTTTTGTGCAGGGGCTGATGAGGGGCAAGTTGAAAGTCTGTGGGTAAGAATTAAGGGGCAGGCTGGTGTGGGTGACACAGTTGTGGGGGTCTACTACAGACCTCCTGATCAAGGCGAAGAGGTTGATGAGGCCTTCTACAGGCAGCTGAAAGCAGCCTCACAACTTCAGTCCCTAGTCCTCATGGGGGATTTTAACTACCCTGATATCTGCTGGTTGACTCACACAGCCAGCCTTTCACAGTCTAGGAGGTTCCTCCAGTGCATTGATGATAACTTCTTAATGCAGATGGTGGACAAGCCGACTAGAAGAGGAGCGCTGCTGGATCTTATACTAACCAACAAGGAGGGCCTTGTCGAAGAAGTGGTGGTCAATGGCAGCCTTGGCTGCAGTGATCATGAGATGGTAGAGTTCAGGATCCTGTGTAGAAGGAACAGAATACCCAGTAGGACCAAAACCCTGGACTTCCACAGGGCAAACTTTGGCCTCCTCAATCAACTGTTAAGAGAAATCCCATGGGACAGGGTGTTAGAAGATAAAGGGGCTCAAGATAGCTGGTCAATATTCAAGGACCACTATTTGCAAGCACAGGATCAGAGCGTCCCTATGGTTAGGAAATCTAGTAAGGGAGCTAGGAGACCAGCATGGTTAAAAAAGGAACTGCTGGGAAAACTTAAGTGGAAAAGGAAAATCTACAGATCATGGAAGGGGGGGCTGGTCACTTGGGAGGAATACAGGACTGTCGTCAGAGGATGTAGGGAGGCAATTAGGAAAGCTAAGGCCTCCTTGGAACTTAACCTTGCAAGTCAGGTTAAGGATAATAGAAAGGGCTTTTTCAAATACATAGCTAGTAAAACTAACGCTAGAGGCAATATTGGCCCACTAAGGGATGAGATGGGAGCCCTGGTGACAGAGGATATAAAGAAGGCAGAGGTGCTGAACGCCTTCTTTGCCTCTGTCTTTACTCCTGCAGGGTTTCCACATGAGCCCCAGATTCATTTAGCCCCAGAAGTAGTCAAGATAGATAAGGAATTTGACGTAATAGATGAGGATTGGGTTAGGGATCAGCTGAGTAATCTGGACATCCATAAGTCGATGGGTCCAGATGGAATGCATCCAAGGGTGCTGAGGGAGATGGCGGAGGTCATTGCTAGGCCACTCTCCATCATCTTCAGTAAGTCATGGGTAACAGGAGAGGTGCCTGAGGACTGGAGAATAGCAAATGTCACTCCAGTCTACAAGAAGGGCAAGAAGGAGGACCCGGGTAACTATAGACCGGTCAGCCTCACCTCCATCCCTGGAAAGGTGATGGAACAACTTGTTCTTGTCACTATCTCCAGGCATATCAAGGACATGGGGGGTCATCAAGAGCAGTCAGCATGGTTTTATCAAGGGTAAATCATGTTTGACTAACCTCATAGCCTTCTATGAGGAAATTACTAGGTGGATAGATGATGGAAGAGCGGTAGATGTGGTTTATCTTGATTTCAGTAAAGCATTTGACACCGTCTCTCACAGCATCCTTGTAGATAAGTTGACCAAGTATGGGTTTGGTGATCAGGTAGTGAGGTGGATCAGGAACTGGTTGAAAGGAAGGAGTCAGAGAGTTGTAGTCAATGGGGCAGAATCTGGTTGGAGGTGTGTGACTAGTGGAGTCCCTCAGGGGTCGGTACTGGGACCGGTGTTGTTCAATATCTTCATCAACGACTTGGATGAGGGTATAGAGTGTACCCTCAGCAAGTTTGCTGATGACACTAAGCTGGGAGGAGTGGCTGACACACCGGAAGGCCGTGCTGCCATTCAGAGAGACTTAGACAGGCTGGAGAGTTGGGCAGAGAGAAACATGATGAAGTTCAACAAGGGGAAGTGTAGAGTTTTGCATTTGGGGAAGAACAACACAATGTCCCAGTATAGGTTGGGGGCTGACCTGCTGGAGAGCAGTGTAGGTGAAAGAGACCTGGGGGTCCTGGTAGACAAGAAGATGACCATGAGCCAGCAATGTGCCCTTGTGGCCAAGAAGGCCAATGGCATCCTGGGGTGCATTAGAAAGGGTGTGGTTAGTAGGTCAAGAGAGGTTCTCCTCCCCCTCTATTCTGCATTGGTGAGGCCGCACCTGGAGTATTGTGTCCAGTTCTGGGCCCCTCAGTTCAAGAAGGACAGGGAAGTGCTTGAAAGAGTCCAGCGCAGAGCTACTAAGATGATTAAGGGAATGGAACATCTCCCTTATGAGGAAAGGCTGAGGGAGCTGGGTCTCTTTAGTTTGGAGAAAAGGAGACTGAGGGGTGACCTCATCAATGTTTTCAAATATGTAAGGAGTGAGTGTCAGGGAGATGGAGTTAGGCTTTTCTCAGTGATGACCAGTGATAGGACAAGGGGTAATGGGTGTAAATTGGAGCACAGGAGGTTCAAGTTGAATATTCGAAAAAATTTTTTTACTGTAAGGGTGACAGAGCCCTGGAACAGGCTGCCCAGGGGGGTCGTGGAGTCTCCTTCACTGGAGACATTCAAAACCCGCTTGGACACGTTCCTGCACGATGTACTCTAGGTGGCCCTGCTCTGGCAGGGGGGGTTGGACTAGATGATCTTTCGAGGTCCCTTCTAACCCCTAGGATTCTATGATTCTATGATTCTCTAATGCCTTCTGAAAGGTATGAAACAGAAGTGGGAAATATTTTTACATTGTTCTGGGCATCAAATGTCCAGGCCTGAATTTTGGTAGGTAATAACTTGAGGGTTACCTGCTACTCATGAAAGATAGTGATATTTTCTTTTCCTTGAAAGGAGATTTTAGCTATCCATGAAATAGAATCTTTTTGGTGTGTTGAGCCATATAAAAACATGAAGACGTTTACATATAAAAAAAAAAAAAAAAAAAAAAATTAACTTCAATTAGGTAGTGTCACTACTCTGCTTTTATGCAAACTCCAGATATTTAAAAAAAAAAAAAAAAAACAACCTACTTTGATGGGCACATTGATTATAATTTGATCTATTATTTAAAAGAGTTTAAAAGATGCTCAAAGCTGCACTGAAAAATATTGTATACTATGCAGGGAGTGGTGTGATACAAAGAAATTTCTTCAAGTTTAGTTTGAAACCTTTAGAGCACATGATTCAATAATAAAACTATTTTCATTACAATCATAAAAAAAAAAAAAAGGGAAAAGAAAAGGGAAGAGCGTATACCCTCATGAGAAGAAAAAAGAGCGTGACCTCATGAGAGCACTAATGAGTTATTAATAACATTTTGATCAAACTGGTCAATGCAACAATTAAGCCTAGAAAACAAGGGAAAGTTTGAAATTTGGGTTTCTTGCTGTTTCATTTGTATCACACATAGCAAGAGGAAAAGCCTTTGGTAAGAACTGATAAAAATCATAAAATATACCAGTTAGCTTGTTGGCTTACAGATTTAATTAGGCAAGGCTTATCAGTTATATATGTTATTATTGCTTTTATATTACTAGTATGTTATTATTACCTTTGTATTAGTATATATGTTATTATTGCTTTTGCAGTATTGGTATGTTATTGCTTTTGCATTATTAGTATGCTGCTTATGACAATATATCATTAGCATGTTATCTTACGTAATGAAATAAGTCAGAATTGCTCAAAAAACAAAAAGGGGAATATGTTGGGGAAACAGTTCAGAAATATACAGGTTGTGAGCAATCCTGACTTAGGCCACATTGGGTTAATGGTTATTGAGGCCTAGTTAGAGGCTTTCTGAGAATGAGCTAATGGGAAAGAGATAACTTAATTGGCAACAGAAGAGGAAAATAATTATGTGAGAAGAATCTTTCCGTGAATTGGAATACAAAGCCACCTGCATGATAAGATGGTGTAAACAAGGCTTCTCTATATGAAGTGAGTGCAAGTTGTTAATAAACGATTTCATACAATCATATTGATGTGCACATGGAATCCTTAAGCCTCCGCAGACTGTTTTCCCACACGACAGTTAATTATTTTTTTTTTCATGTTATCTTAATCAATCGCTTTTGGTTGTGAATTGACTTTAAATGATCAGATAAATTAATGGAATACACGTCATCAAAATCTTCACAAACATATCGGATAAATTAATGCAATAGACATCATCAAAGTCTTCACAAACATATCCTAAAAGCTAACAATAAAAAGTCAGTGGCAACACGATATTGTAAAACTGCATGTCTGATACTATCAACATCTTTTCATCATCTGTGTTAAACTATCAGAAGTTAAGTTCATCTGCTTAGCAATACAACAAAATAGCACAATCAACAATCAACATGTAGATGAGGGATCCCATAATCAACATATAAATGATCATGTGAATTACAACATTAAGAAAAGCCTGTTATCAATACAATACAATATGAAAGGAAAGGCCTAATAAAATTGTTTGGAGACAGAATTCCAAGCCTATAAACGGCAAAGGCACCGGACACAATTGAGGTAGCAGGCTAGTGACGAGGCCACAGTTGCTCGTCCACAATAGTGATGTCCGCTCCTGTGTCCAGTAATGCTGTAAGGCAACACTGATCCTGTTGATGCTCTAACAAAATCGGTGCTTTGGGGCGTTGATCCATCAGGAGGCATAGTAAGGCCATTTCTCCTGTAGAGCCAAACGCTGCTGTTCAGCGGGGAACTGTCGAAGAGGCGGCTGCTGCATCAGTTAATTGCTGTGTTGGAACTAATTGGGCAATTAGAGTTCTTTTTGGCATTACCATAGGCGGTGTCCAAGTCATAGCCACAATACAAATTTCTCCAGTACAGTCACTGTCTATTACTCCTGGCAAGACAAACAAACCCTTAAGTCCATCAGACTATCATCCTAATAAGAGGGTTCCACATGGTTTTCCTTCATATTTCACTGGACTGGTGATACCGGTAAGAATCTTTTGGGGCTTGCTGCCAATAAAAGTCATGTCTACTGCGGTTGCCAGGTCCAGCCCAAGGCTTCCACTAGTTGCTGGTTGGAGGGAGGTGGCTGGCTGGAGGTGTTGTTGGAGGGATGTGGAAGTGGCTGGTTGCTGGAGAGAGGTGGCTGGTTGGAGTTGTTTGGAGGGGTGCACACTAGAGCCGCATTTGGGGTGTTCGCGCCGCGGCTTCTCGCACTCTTCGATCCATTTCCCTGGCGTGTGCAGGCTTCAGCAGCATGACTATTCATATTGCAGTAGTGACACCAGACTCTGGATTTACGACACTGGCTTCGAAAGTGTCCATTGTGTCCACAGCGAAAACATTTGCTGGTTGATCGTTGCAGCTGTTTGGTGTCGGTAGGACGTAGCGGGACTAGGGCCACCAAGGCTTGCTGCTGGATTGCAAAAACTTGCTGTTGGGCTGCAAGAGCTTGCTGGTGGGCTTGCTGATGGGCTATAAAAGCTTTCTGCTGGGCTGTAAAAGCTTGCTGTTGGGCTTGCACCATACCTTTCCCTACATCCTGTATTGCCTCAATTAACATTGCCTGAGTCCCTACTGGCATTTTAGCTAAGCGTTCCAGCATGTCCTCAATTGATGCTTCCGATGGCATAGAGGAAATTACGTTTTTTGTGGGAGTGTTGCAGTTCTCCAAGACACACTGACGGAGCAATGTAGCTTTCATCTGCTCTGGTACACAAGCCTGGTTAATAGCATCAGTGAGTTTATCTACAAACTGTGAGAACGGCTCATCTCTGCCTTGTTTAATTGACATGTAAGATGGAACAGCTGGTGTAGTTCTAACTTTATTCATAGCTTTCCTTGTAAGTCTCATGGACTCTCAATATATGTGGGCTGAATCTTGCTTGTGCCTCGAAATTAGCATACTGTCCACAACCCATAAGCTGATTCACTGTTACCCCATACAGGGAGTCATTATGTTCTCTAGGAATGTCTACAAATCTGTGACATAATGTTTGCTAATGGGCTTGCCATAACAGTAAGGCTGATGGAGTCATGATCATTCTCATAATTCCCTTTATATCTTCTGGTTGCAACAATCCTGACCCCCAGATATAACTTATCATTTGCTTGACTGGTTCACCATGCAGCCCGCATTCATTTACAGTGGCTCTTAGTTGTGTTAGCAATTTCCAATTTAAAGAGTGATATTCCACCTCCACGTTTCCCCGATTACCTGTTGTATATATGATCGGGAAAGCTTGTGGGAGGCTATTTATGATTGAGGATAACTCATAATCTTCATTATGAAGGGCCTCCTTATGCATTTGCGACAAATGTGGCAAAGCCGTGCAGCAGGCTTTTGTTTCTGAGAAGCGGCTGCTTGTGGCAGTGGGGAGGAAGCCGCCTGGTCGGAGGAGGGGGAGGAGGGGGAGGAGGGGGAGGAGGGGGGGAGGAGGCGGGGTGCTGTGGGCCGAGAACATCAGATGACGTAGGGTGTAGGGGTGGGGCCGAAGGCGGGGTCTGCTGGGGGTCGGGACCGGCCCCCGAGCCACCCTCTCCGGATGACGTGGGACGTAGGGGCGGAGCCGAAGGCGGCACCAACGGGGGGCCAGGGCCGCCCCCAGAACCGTCCCCTCCGGAAGACGCTTGACGTAGTGTTTCCGGATTCTGGTTCAGTCCACATCCGGTGCTCGAAGCAGTAACTTCCGTCCTGTCCCTTCCTCCAGAGCCGCGTGGCTCAAGATGGCCGGCACAGGCCACATCAGAGGGAGGTGGTGGAGGGGTAGCGGGTTGCATCGGAAGTTCACTGGAATTCTGAGCAATCTGTACAATTACTTTATCTCCCGTTGGGGGACAGGGATCGTAATTAACCCCTAACTGATGCAAATCTGGTATCGGCTGCCCTTCTAAGGTTGCCGAGGCTACAGCGGCGATTTTCTTCTCTGTCTGATAACCTTGCAAGCAAGTAATCATTGTGTGCCACGGTTTCATTAACTTACGAGAGGTCCTATCCTCTTCTATTACCTTATACCACAAAATATCTCCCAAGCTTTTCCAATCTGTCTCATCAAGTAACTTAGAAGGCTCGGTAAACAACTGGTGCGTGCAGCCATATTCTAAAAGTGCTGCCGGATCTTTCTTAAGATCTAAAACTTTTACTAAACGTTTCTGTAAGAAACTTATGAGTAATTCTAGGGTTACTTCGCTCTCTATCACGCACGCGCTTAATCTGTCCCTCAAATGCAACTTTTTAATACAATTTATAACCTTTAGTGCAGCCTTTTTTACAAGCATTTTAATGCAGGCTTTCATCCTTTAATGCAGCCTTTTTTACAACTAAAAGCCCATAGCCCCTTGTCACGGTTTAACACTGGCCCGGCAATTAAACCGAATAACAGACGCTCTCTTTAATCTCTCTCTCCCCTCGATGAAGAAAGGAGAGAGAATAAGGGAGAGAGACTTATGAGTTGGAAACTAAACTACACAACTTTAATGAAACAGTAATGGTAAATAGGGAAAAATTACTAAATATATACAAATATACAGGAAAATGGAAACCACATTCCTCCCCCCTTTCCCCCAATAACTCTCACGTCACCACCGAGGCTGTAGGGCAGCCCTGGGAAAGTCCAGGCTGGACTCCTGGAGTCGGCAGCAGTCGGGAACCGGAGGCAGGAACACACAGATATGGGCTGGCACGGATTAGGACCACAGGCAGACGAACGGACAGGATCCTTCCAGGATGCCGGGTGAAGGAAGGGAAGCAGGAAAAGATCTGGCTCGGCCCACGTGATGCCTCAAATTTATACTGAGTGTGACGTATATGGGATGGAATACTCTGTTTGGTCAATTCTGGCATCTATCTTGTCCGTTCCTCCCTAAAGGAGGGCTCAGGTGGGGCCTCTGTGTCCTCCTGGACGGTAAAATGTTTTCCTCAGAGCTGAGGAAAGCAGTGTCCTTGGCTCTGCATACCAGTCTCTGGCTGGAACTATAAACATCAAGTGTTATCAATCATAAAAGCACACACTGTCTGAGAAACTTGCTGTTAATTTCAGAGAGACTACTTACAAGGGACTTAGCTAAAAGCAAAAGTACAGAAACAGAAAACCACCTTTATCCTGGCCCAAACCAGGACACCCCTTCTTCCGGACGTTGAGCGAGATTCGTTTGATGTTTGCTTAGGCACAGTTCGCCTTCCTATGCTTTCGTCGAGATGAATTTATTGCCCTCCGTTCCCAGCCAAATTATTTGGTCTCAGTGGTTTTACTTGCCAAACTGGATTGCTGCTTATTGGCAGTTTGGTCTTCCACAAGGCTTCCCTGACGAAAATCGGTCTTCCGCGGTGTGTGCCTGTCGATTGCAGAACTTTTCTAACTTTCTTCAAGACTCTTCAGACTTTTTAATTGTTCAGGGCCTTATAACCTGTTCGGGCGCCACTTGTTGGGAAACGGCGAGGAAAACTCATGCAACCAATATGGTTGATTAACAAGCTTCTACTTTATTGCGCAGTAACTTTTTCTTATATATTGTTTCTGTGACCACACCCCCGCCACCACACATCAACATAACGTTTTATTGGACACCCGGTGTGTTTACCTGTAGCACAGCGAATCCCTGGTGCAGGTAGCACAGGATTGTGGGCCGATCTCATTGGCCCCTCAAACATGGGGTTGGGCATGGCAAAGGGTTCACACCCCCTACCTTTTGGGAACATTCGAGAGCATTCTGCGACAGTTAACTCTTGCAGGGACTGTAACAATTTGTGACTCAGCAAGTTGAACTGTACCTCTCCAAGGTAATCTGCTAAGGCAATATGAAAAGACAGTGACGTTTGAATAGCTGTATGGAAATCCTTTTTTGTTATAGGGATATATATTACAGCAACATCTAATGCAAAAATACCTCTAGCACGTACTCACAGTACAATCACCTCAGATAATATTAAAATTTAGACCGTACTGTTTTGGTGAAAAGATATGATAAAAAATGACCGTACTGTTTTGGTGATAAGATATGATAAAAAATTACACTCTAGCATCCAGAAATTTTTGCTATCATATTGCCCTAATATACCAAATGGCTTGGAAGTGTTGTTTATCACAAGACCTCTGAGAACTAACTTTGTATCATAGCAATGTGCAGAAGACTGTTTCATTTTAGTCAAAACAGTTTCTAGTGCTCAAGATGCCTCAGGATTCAACTGCCTTGGTGATGTAAGATTGGTATCACCTTCTCAATAAATCAAATAATGAGTACAGTGTCTCATTAGAGATACTGAGCAAAGGTCTTACATGGTTACAGTTCATTGTCCCCAATAATTTTTGCAGATCATTCGGAGACTGGATATTGTTTAATTTTTTCAGCTTTTCTGAGAAAACCCAGATTTCTGTTAATTTCCATGCCAGGTATTTCCAAGGTGGTTCGAAATGAATTTTTTTAGGAGGTATCTGTAAGCCATAATTTTCCATACATTTGGTAAGTAATGGTAAACTTTTTTGAATTTCACCTTCATTAATTGCACAAAGAAAACTATCATCATATAATGAGAGATCATAATCTTAGGGTGATCTTCATAAACTGGTTTCAATGCTGAATGCACAACAATTTGTTTTTACACACTATGATCATACCTTTGTTTATCTCAGCCCATTGTGCCCCACGTTTGGCCCAAATAAAGACTGTTGTGATTGAACCCCAGCCAGACACTGAGCACCACGTAGCCACTGACTCAGCTTTCCCCCGTCAGTGGGGTGGAGGAATGGATTGAGACAAGAAAAGTTTAAGGATTGGTTTATGTTTTAATATTCTACTTTGCTCACTCCCATTCCTCTCAACTGTGCTGTTGCTCTCACCTTCAGGGAGTGAAAGCTCACAAATTTTCAGTACTCGGATTGCCTCCTTAGCCAACTCTGTCATTGTGTTTGTGTCCATCATTTTGTGTCTCCTGACACAAAGCATTTTGCATAAGATTTTCCCTTGTAGAAAGGGAACTCCAAAGTTTCTTGCTGTGTGCCTGGGTCCCCCTGAGGGACAGCCCTAAGAAAGCAGCGTCCCCTGCAGGGTGTGGGGGGAGCAGGAAGCAGGAGGCAGTGATGGCAGGTGGGGAAAAGGAAGGTGAAGGTGGCTCTGGTGCTGAGGAAGCCTGGCTGTGTGTCAGGACTGCAAAGGGCCCAGCCCTGAGCCCATTCCCCAAAGGTGCCAGCCCCGAGCCCCAGCCCCTGGCAAGGCAGGGAGATCCTGTCCCTGCCTCAGCCCTCAGGGCTCCCCTGGCAGCACTGGGATGTGGAGATGGGCAATGCCAAGGGCAGGACTATGGCACGGCACCTCCCAGCCTCCTGCACATGGACAAGGGGGCCCTGAGCCCCAGTGCTGCTGGAAGCTCCACTTGTCTCCCCATGGCCATCAGGGACAGAGACAAGAGCCATCAGCAAAGTCATGGAGAGCTTGGCTCTGCCAAGTGTGGCTCCAGCTTTTCCACAGCTTTTCCCTCTCTCATCTCCACCACAGTCTGTCCTGGGGTGTCCCATCTCCTGTGCCTCTTGCCCTGCAGGCTCAGCTCCATCACCCGCCTGCCCCACCTTGCTGTCCCCTTCCTCTCCTGACATCTGTGTCCTCCTTGCCTCTGCTTTGGCACACAGAGCCTTGGGCTGATCCAGGCTCCTTCTGGGGGATGTGGTGTTCCCCAGCATGGCCCTTGCAGTGACCTTTCTTCTGCTCTCCACTCCAGGCATCCCCAGCTGAACTTTGGGCCATTCTTTCTTACCCAAGCAGTTTCCCACTGTGAAGAAAAGCTCCACCATGCCCAAGCCCACCCTTTAGGCACTCCCAGGATACTGCTGTACTGCCCACAGTCTCCACAGCACTTAGCATTGACCCATCAGTCTCTGTAAATTGCCCATGGTCTTGGGTCCTCCTAACACTATCTTAGGAGAACTCTGGGCATTATCCATGGTAACTGAGGTGGATGAAGATCATATAATCATATAATCACAAAATAATGTTATGACCTCTCAATGTCATTCAGTCCAACCCCCATGCAGTCAGGAGGGACACCGTCATCTAGATCAGGTTGCTCAGAGACTCCTGAAGCCTGACCTTTAATATCTCCAAAGATGAGTCCTCAACCACCTCTCGGGGACATCCTGTTCCATTTTTTCCACTGTCCTTTTGGTAAAGAACTATATCCTAACATCCAGTCCAAATCTATTCCTCTCTAACTTAAACCCATTGCCCCTCATCCTATCGCTCCAGGCCCTTGCAAACATTGCCTCTCCAGCATTCCTGTAGGGTCCCTTCCCTGGAAGGTTACCCAGAGCCTTCTTTTCTCAAAGCTGAACATCCCCAGCTCCCTCACTCTGTCTTCTTAACAGAGGTGTTCCAGCCCCCTGATCATTTTTGTGTCTCTCCTCTGGATCCACTCAATCAGGTCCATGTCTTTCCTCTATTGAGAGCTCTTGAGCTGGACGCAGCACTCCAGGTGAGGTTTTACCAAAGCAAAGTGGCAGGATCTCCTCTCTCAATCTGCTGGACACTCTTCTGATGCAGCCCAGGATGTAATTTCCCTTCTGGCCTTCTGCACGCGTGCACTGTTGGCTCATGTCCAGCTTTCCATCCACCAGCAACCCCAAGTCCATTTCTGCAGGGCTGCTTTCTAAAACTTCATCCTCCAGCCTGTACTGATGGTGAGGATTGTTCTGATCCAGGTGCTGCACCCTGCAATTTGTCTTGCTGAACCTCAGGAGGTTCACCTGGGCCCACCTATCCAGTTTATCCAGCTCAATATTATGAACACTGCTGATGCACAGCACAGATCTTGCTGCATGATTTTTGTCTGCCTTTCCTAGGTTTGTATCTCATTCTCAGTGCTGAGGGTACAGTAATTTGCAAACCCTTTCGGCCCCATAGCAACAACCTGAGTAGGGTTTATCCTAGAACATGTGTATGCATCGGTACATAATCATCCAAGTTTAAGCTGTAGCTTGCTTAAAATTCTCAAGTTGAATTAATCTGCCTGTTTTCACACTTTCATAACCAGTCTCCTTCTTCCAAGCAGCAAAGACTCAGCAAGGAGCCTATATCAATGCAACCACCCATAATATCCGAGTTCTTTCTTTTAGTGCATCATCTTTCTTGACTTACCTGATATCCTTCTACAAAGGGATGACCAAATGGGCAAATGAAGGGAGAGCAGTGGATTTCATATACCTTGACTTCAGTAAAGTTTTAGACACTGTCTCCTATAACATCTTCATAAAAAATCTCAAGAAATGTGGGACAGATGATTGGACTGTGAGGTGGATTGCTAACTGGCTCAAAAACAGAGTTCAGAGGGTTGTGATGAGTGGCGCAGTCAAGTTGGAGGCCTGTGACCAGTGGTGTTCCCCAGGGATCAGTACTGGGTCCAGTTTTGGTCAATCTCTTCATCAACGACCTGGATGAGGGGATGGGGTGTACCCTCAGCAAGTACACTGATGATCCAAAGCTGGGAGAGGTGGCTGAGACATGAGAAGGCTGTGCTGCTCTCCATGGGATCTGGACAGGCTGGAGAGCTGGGCAAAGGTGAACTTGATCAAGTTCAATAATGACAAGTGTAGTGTCCTGCATCTGGGTAGGAATAACACCAACCACCTGGAAAACAGCTCCATGAAGAAAAATCTGGAGTCCCAGTGGACAGGAAATTCTCCACGGTTAAAAAATGGGCCCTAGTGGCCAAGAGGGACAATGGTGTCCTGGGGTGCATCAGGAAAAGTGTGTCCAGCATACCTAGGGAGGTTTTCCTACCCCTCTATGTAGCAAGATGAACCTCTTTTAGGGAATGGCGCTTCAAGGTCCAACCAGGTGTTCCAGCAGAGACTCACGAGTAATGCTCTAAGCCTATGGCTCTCGGAGTTGACTAGCCCGGATCCATGCTGTTGCTCCAAGAGCGACTGACCTCTCTGCTGGCTAGCTCAGGACTGAGCTCTGAGAGCCATAGGCTTAGAGCATTACTCGTGAGTCTCTCCTGGAACACCAGGTTGGACCTTGAAGTGCCGTTCCCTAAAAGAGGTTCGTCTTGCTACACCTCTACTCTGACCTGGTGAGACCACACCTGAAATACTGGATCCAGTTGTTCAAGAGGCACGGATCTGCTGGAGACAGTCCAAGGGAGAGCTAGGAGGAGGATTAAGGAACTTGAACATCTCTCCTATGAAGAAAGACTGAGAGAATTTGGGCTGTTTAGCTATGAGAAAAAGAAGGCTTAGACTGGATCTTATGAATGCCTATAAATATCTGAGGGGTGGGTGTCAAAAGGAGAAGACCAATCTCTTTTCAGTGGTGCCCGTTACTAGGACAAGGAATAATGGGTTTAAGCAAGAACACAGGAAATTCCACCTGAACATGAGGAGAAACTTTTTTACTGTGAGGTTATGGGAGCACTGGAACAGGCTGCCCAGAAAGGTTGTGGAGTCTCCTTTTCTGGAGACTTTCAAGACATACCTGGATGTGTTCCTGTGTGGCCTGCCCTAGGTGATCCTGCTTTGGCAGAGGGGTTGGACTGGATGATCTCTAGAGGCCCCTTCCAACCCCTAACATTCCATGATTCTATGACCTCAGTCCCTGGGACAGTGATGGGGTCCAGCCTGCTCCAGGCAGGTGAAGGACAAATAGGGGATTGCTGAAGCAGAGTGGGCAGGGGACAGAAAGGCATGGGGTGCACCTGGCCTTTAGCAAGCCCTTTGACATGCTCTACCATTGTCCTGTTGTAGCCAGACTGGTGATGTCTGGATTGAAGAGGTGGGTGATGTGGTGGGTGGGAAGTTCACGAGATGATGAGGGTCACAGTGCCATCAGGGATCCAAAGTCCTCCTGGCAAGAAGTGACGGTGCCTCAGTGTCCAGAACTTGTGCCAACACTGTTTCCTGTCTTTGTAATCCCCCTGTGGGGTGGGACAAAAGGCACTTTCACCCCCTTTGTGAATGAAGACATTCTGGGGAAGCCCTTGAGCAAACCTCATCTGCTTCATCCTGACTTGAGCAGGGCACTCAGACAAGGAGATGCTCAGAGGTCTCTTCTAGCCTGAGGTATTCTGTGATTCAGAATTATCTGGAGGGTCATGGGAACGATCTGTAGGATCATGAAAACAGGAGGAGCATGAGAAGCTCATCCTCGAGAAGCTCCAAGAGACACTACTGCTGACTGAGGCTGATACTGTGGATGGGATTAAGAAGGGAGTTCCATGGGGACAGGGACCGGGTTGGCTTCAGTTGGGTGGGATCATGGAATTATGGAATGGGTTGGGTTGGAACTAGATGAACTTTAACTGTTCCAAGCCAACCCATTCCATGATTCCATGATTCTATGACACAGTCCCAGCCAGTTCCAGGCCTGGGCGTCTCCACAGCCACCACCAGGGCTTTGTGATGCAGGGTCTGGTGCCTGGACACCATTGTCATAGGGTCTCTTCAGTGACCCTGTTACAGTTTATAGTAGAAATAAAATAATATTGATTTTAAAATTTTAAAATGGACGAACTAAGAGTTAGAAGGGGCTCGGGTAGACTAAAACTCTGGGAATAAGTAACTAGTTAAGAATGAGCTCACCCTTACAAGAACAATGATCAAAGGAGAATAAGGAGTGTGTTGACCCCATCAGCAATAACATTAATCAAAAGGAGAATAGTTAAGCAAACTGATACCATATACCAAAGATCAAGATGAAATATTGTATCCAGGTGGTGGGCCAGGTGGTAATGACAGCTGAAACGGTAAACCGTGGATTTACAGTTTAAGAGATGACTATCTATTGTTATTTGTAAGATCTATGTGACTGTTTGTCTATTGTTATCTGCATGATCTATGTGACTGTTTGTGACTAAAATTTATGTAACTCTGTACGTGGCCTGTAATGAAAAAAGTATAAAAGCTGAACCAAAAATGAGGGTCTTTGGAACCCTGACTTTGGACGCTAGTCCTCAGGCTTCCCGGGCCCTGAATAAAGCACCGCATAAACTGACTCTGTTGGTTTGTGTTTTGGTTACGGGCAACAACCCTGTGGATATATAAGGGCTTTGGAGACTTGGGGTGCCCATATCTGGGAGAGCACCTCCCTCAGGGGTCAGCAGCTGCCCTGGGTGACCATGGAATGTCTGTGGCAGAAAATGCCCAAGGTGTCCATGGAGAAGGAGGTGGAAGCCTGCTCCCAGCCCTCCCCAAGACACCAAGGTCAGTGAATGAAGGAAGGGCCAGAACAGAAGCTCCCCTGCAGGCTGTGAGGAGAGGGCAGCTGTCCCCTGCAGCCCATGGAGGAGCACAGAGGGGCACATGTGGATCTGTAGCCCTGGAGCACTCTGCACCAGGGTGACGTCGGTTTTTAACTGAAATACATAAAAATTTAGAAAAAAAGTCACATTTGAGCAACATGAGCATGGCTGGGGCAAGGGCAGGAAGGTGAGATGGCTTTTGCCTCTGTGTCTAGATTTCCTTCTTTTCCTTTCCAGCAGTGCTGTTCCATGCCAGCTGTGCAGTTGAGTTTCCAGCCCCTCAGTCTCTCTCCCTTCTCCTCTCTTCTTTCCCCAGAGGGGAAGGTGTCTCTGCTCCAGCACTGCTCCCCCCTCAGGGACTGCTCTCAGCTACCCCTCTCCTTTGCCCTGCAGCTCTCAGTGGTTCCTTTCCCCTGCTTGAAGATGTTGATTGCAGAGGCACTGTGGCTGCTGTGAGAGCTGTGTTTGGATTGTGTTGCTTGAATGCTCAAATAGCACAGCTGGCAAAAAGCTCTAGTGTTTGAGGAGCTTATTCTGAGGCTTTCTCCCAAAACCCCCCTGGTTCTGTTCAGGCAGAGTTTCTCGTGACTGCTCAGTCCTGCTGCCAAGGGAGCCTGAGGAGCGTGGGGCACGGGTGTTTCTGCCTGGCTGTAGACTCCAAGAGCTGGCACAGCTCTTCAGAGGAGCGTTACTGCTCCTTGCCTGTCAGGAGGGATGCTTCATGAGCTCTCCTGAAACCTCTGTGACACCATGGTGATGTGATGGGACTCCTTGAGCAGCCTGCAGTGAGGCTTCTGTCAGTTGTCTCCTGTTTTAAAAAACAATCCCCACACCAGAGTGCAGATATGTGGTTTGTTAAGATCTGCCCAGAAAAGGTGCCAGGAAACATTTCCCCAAAGCCTGAGGCCTTTGGAAAAGACTTTAGGGTTTGCTATGCAGACCAAAGACAAAGTAGAACCTTCAGGGCGGTAAAGGCTGCCTTGATCATTGTCCTCCTGATTTACACCTGAAAGCACTGATTCAACAGCTTCTTATCTCCAGGCTCCCAGGTCTTTGTTTTGTGATCAGATCAGGAAGTGTGTCCTCCCATTCCCTCCTCCCCTCACCCTTACACCAGCTCTTCAGGTTTTTTAAGCCTGGAATACCCTTTGTGGCTGTTAACCCTTCCTTTCAACAACAAATCCCCCCTTTGAGACTCATGGGGGTATTTTACACAGCCTTCACTTTTGTGCTTGTAGAACCATGAATCACAGAACAGATTGTGTTGAGGGGAGCTGAAAGATCATCTAGCTCAACCCCTGCATGGGCAGGGAATCTCCCACTTGGCCAGGATGCTCTAAGCCCCATCTAATCTGGCCTTGATTCTCTGGGAAAC
The DNA here is from genome assembly GCF_003957555.1 of Calypte anna. Classification (NCBI taxonomy): domain Eukaryota; kingdom Metazoa; phylum Chordata; class Aves; order Apodiformes; family Trochilidae; genus Calypte; species Calypte anna. The sequence continues at coordinate 10,882,459 of NC_044276.1, read as the reverse complement.
CTGGCCTCTTCCTCATTGCAAAGAATTTCTTCCTCATATCTCAAGTCAATCACCCGTCTTCAAATCTGAAAGCCTTCCCCCATGTCTGGTCACTCCAAGCCCTTGTCAAAAGTCACTCCTCATACCTCCTCATTTGACGATTCTGTGATAAATATGCAAACCCTTCGAAATGATAAAGGGAGTGCCAGGTGATCATTCCCAAAGCTCACACCCACTTTGGAGAAGTGTCTCAGGTTGGACAGTTGATCTGTCACCAGAACCCCCTTTTGAGGGGAAAGGGGAGAAGGAGTGGAGCCCTGGGCTTGCTATGAACCACATTTAAAGGAGAAGAAGAATAATCTAGTATTCACAATGATTACAATGCTCTAGTGGGAAGGCGATTGGTCACGTTATGCAGACGAGGATATTCCAGGCATGGGAAACACTGCCTGGTAGGATGGAACCCACTGGGGAAGGCAGCCATGGAAGAAGCCAAGCCATCCCCCCAAACTTCAGTCATAGAATGGTTTGGGTAGGAAGGACTTTGAAAGGTCATCTAGTCCAACTTCCTGCTCTACAGGGAGGGTACTGGTGGTCATACTGTAGAACACTGGGGTTGGCCAGATAGGAGCAAATGCCCCTGGACTTAAGATCATGGTCACACGGATCCTCATTCCAGAGCTGTGGAGAACCAACACAACACTTCTGATTCCCTTGCTCTCAAATAGTCTGCAGCCTGCCAAACTTGAGGTTATGTGAAGAGAAAAAATATTTTAGAATGAATTCACTTCTATGCAGAGGAACAAGCTGAGTGTTAAATGGAAATGAAGGAAAAACCTTCAGGGCAGTACCCACTGGGTTGGTCGATGTCTCCCTAAATTTATACCTGAAAGCAGTGAATTTACAGCCTCTTATCTCCAGGGCCTGGGGGCTTTGTGTTGAGGTTGGGTCAGCCCCACCCAGCTGTGATGTGTCCCCCCTGCCCATGCCACAAGCCTGATGTCCCCAACCCCCCCCCGGACAGAACTCTTCTGTCTTCAACCCCTCAAGGACAAAACCCTGGTGTGTGTCCCCCTGCCAACTTCCAGCCTCACACCCTCAGGTCGGGTTCCTCCCTGCCGAGGCCCCTCCCCACCTTTTCTTCCTCCCCCACCGCTTCCCAGGATCCTGCTGCAGCTCCTGGGAGGTTTCGCTCTGATGCCCCGGGGCTGCACCCACACCCCCAGCCCCGCAGCCAGGACCCCCCAACTGCTGACCGCCAGAGCATCACCTCCCCCTCCCCACCGGCCTGGGCTGATCCCCCCCTGCAGGTACTGGGAGGTGATGGGAGGTGGGTGGTTATCCCAGTACTGCCCAAACTGGGGGCGAGCAGCACAAGATGGGGGAGGGAGGATGGGTGTGAGGGGGGAACTAAACTTATGCCTGGGGTGAGGGTGGTGGGATTGGCGAACCTCCAACTCGTCTGGAGGGTGAAGGAGCTGTGATTGGGTCTCCCCCTTCCTCACCCAGGGATTACAAACTCCTTCTGGTTTGGAGGGCTGTGATAGGGGATCCCCAAGTCATCCCAACGGTTTGGGCGCTGCAACTGGGGACCCTCAAAAAGCCCTGGAGCCAGGGGTAATGATTTCAAGTCCAGAATACTTCAAGGGGACTTAATAATCCAAGGCCTCAGAAGCCACTATTGGGGACTCCCAAAACATCTCTGGGGACCCAAACTCATCCCAGTGGACGACAGCTCATCCTGCATGTGGGTTTTATGGGGGAACCCCAGGTCATGGTGGGGATTTGATGTCACAGTGGAGAACACTAAATCATACCAGAGATGTTTGATTGCATGTACGGACCCCTAAATCACCTCAAGGGTTGTTGACAGAAATAGGGGAGAAGTAAAATATCTCATGGAGTGTAAGTGCAAATAAGTGATCCCAAGTCACACCAGGACAGCTCGGATCTGGTCCAACAGTGACACCATCACACAGGCACCATGTCCTACACCTGCCCTGACTGTGGGAAAGGTTTTAGCAGGAGATGGCATTTTATCCAGCATCAACGGATCCATACGTGTGAGAAACACTTTAAATGTTCCGAGTGTGGGAAGGAGTTTAGCTGGAGTTCTAGTTTATCACGGCATCACTGCATCCACACGGGAGAGAGACCCCATAAGTGTCTGGAGTGTGGGAACGAGTTTACCCAGACTTATGCATTATCACGCCATAACCTCATCCATACAGGAGAGAAGTTGTAGCCCTGCACTCAGTGTGGGAAAGCCTTCAACAACAGGACCTCTTGGATTCATCACCAACATGTCCACACTGGGGAAAAACCCTACACATGTCCCCAGTGTGGGAAGGGCTTCACAGCCAGCTCGGGTCTCACCCAACACCTACGGATCCACACGGGTGAACGTCCCTACAAGTGTTCTGACTGTGGGAAGAGCTTTGCCAGGAGCTCTCATCTCATCAGGAATCGTCTCATCCACACAGGGGAGAAACCCTACTCGTGTCCCCAGTGCTCCAAGAGCTTCAGGCGAGGGTCCCATTTGCTGAATCATCAGCACCTCCATAGGGGTGAACAAACCTAAAGCTGCTCCCAGTGTGAGAAGAGTTTTTACTGGATCTATGATCTCATCTCTCATCACCAGACCTACCAGGCCACCTCTTTTTCCAAGCTTTAGAGTTTCCAAGCTTCCACCTCTTTAGATTCTTTGAAAACAAACAAGGTAGAAGAAGGAAGTGATTATCACGATGACACACTCATCAGGGGAGGTGTCTGAATGGGCCCAGGTCTATCTCTTTTTTTATTTAGGGAACACCCATATGGAGCATTTTAGAGTGAATTTGCAGTAGGACTTGGAAAGAAAAAAGGACTGAAAATTTGGGATTGTGACATTTTGAGTCGAAAAGAAACTTTTTCCACTCGGATGAACTTTTAAGGAAATTTAGACGCAGAAATTAGACTTTACACTTCAGTGTCCAGATGATTGTGGCTGCAAAACTGGGTGGAGATAAACTAGCCTGAAGTTCGATACCATTTGGGGGTTGTTTTTTATTAATAATGTAATATATGATTGTATTATATGTTAATGAATTTGTATTCCTAACCAGTAAAATTCAGAATTAAACTGAGAAAGAAGTGAATATGGGGCTAGACAAAGCAGTTGAGACATGGAATTTTCCACTGAAACAGTGAGAACAAAACAAGGCCCTAACGAGGCTAACCTCTGTCTCAAAGATAATTAAAAGTGTAGGTCCTGTTCTTAAAACAAGGCACTGCCAAGGCTAACAAGGCATCAAATGAATGTGAACATCTGCACAAGAACATAAAGATGTCACAACCAGCAGATAAGGAGGAAGTTATGGCTAGGGTCTGATATCGCCTTGTAACAATATAATGAAGTCAGCAAAATCAAGAAAGGTAAAAAGTTCAAGCCTAAGGAAGACCTCTTACTTCATCCAAAGACCCCCTGATGACCCCCGTATATCTCCCCAAAAGAGGACTCTGCCCAGACTCCACCTATCATGAATATTATAATGGCATGATGTAATCCCTATGAATATGTATGTAAACCCACCTCTTTTTGAATATTCATAAAATTGTAATTAATAAAAGGTAATTCTAGAGTTTTACAGGGGTGTGTGTGAGTGGAGCGGAGACTCCCCATGCACCCAGTGCTGTTTTGCTTATTGCAATTTCAACTTTATTAATCAATTTTCGATTTTATTAATTAAATTAAACCATTAACAGAATATTGAGTCTCGGTTCATTTTTATTAATAAGATACTCAATACAATTTTACAAATGTACAACGGAGCAATCTCTCATGGCTGTTGGGGTACAAAGGTTTGGAGAATGCTTTGGGTGCTTTGTGGTTTGGACCCCTTCCCCAAAACCCCCTTTGTCCCACCCTGAGGTGGGCATGAAACAACTTCCAGTGACTGGAGAGGTAGGAGATGGAGCTGATGGAGAAGAGAGAGACTGAGCTGTCCTGATAGCCATGACTCCATCTGTTCAGCTGAAACCCTTGGCTCTGCAGACCATTCTCCAGCTCTAACTATAAACATTGAGTGTTATCAGTCCTAGAAGCAGACACTGAGTGAGAAACTTGCTGTTCATTTCAGCAAGTGCAGCTACTTAGGAGAGACTTTGTGGAGGATTGGTTAGCCGAACAAGGCCATACGGACTTGACCAAAGTTGCAGACAACTTAGCAAGGGTCAGAGTGCAAGCTCTCTGACTTGCTGAGGTTGTACAAGATCAGCAGTTTGCAACCTTGGAGTCACAAGTGTCCTTGTACGTGCTGCTCAGCACATTGTGGTCAGCAAAGCAGGATGAAGAAATAGGCTGTATCAGTGAATAAAAGGAACAGAGAATGAAACTAACTTTCAAATTAATACACCAATCATGAGCTCAGTTTTTGC
>NC_044276.1:10804782-10878051 GCF_003957555.1 Calypte anna | reverse complement strand
TATCACAGTTAAGAAAGGGTAAAACAATATCACTACTTTTCGGAGAGATGAGTCGTTAAGGAAAGAAAGAAAGAAACAAGAGGGTAATTTAAAATGTTTCACCGCCAGTTGGTCTAGTGAGGAGGGGGGGGGGTAGGAGTTGTTTTACGCTGCAGGTCGAAAAGCCGCGTCTCTGTTTTTTTTTTTTTCCTTCTTTCTTTCGCGTGCTTGCCTCCCGTAGTGTGTGGGGGGCTAGAATCAGGTGCTGAAAGCTGCTTGCCGCTTGTGCCTCTCGGGACTGCTTGCCCCCCTTTCTGCGCCTGGCTGGGAGTTCGTTAGTCACGGGAGCTGGCTTCCACGTGGTTCTTCGGAGCTGCTGGCCGCTGCTGGCCGCGCTGGCTGTCTTTTTGGTTCTTTCTGGGGATTTTTTATAATGCAAAGAGAGCGGGTCCCCTCTTTTTTCCTTTTGTGTGATTATTCATAAATCAGGCTTTCCAGGAATTGAGCACTTCCCAAAAGTTACCTTATTGCAGCTTGTTAAGATATGCTAAATTCCTCGATGTCTGCCAAATGTCAGCGCCAGGAATTTGTTGTCCTGTTTGCCAGTCTTAATATGTTAATAGGCAGCATTTTTGATATGTGAGCTTAAAGAAAAAAAAAACTAAATAATTCTTGCTCAAGAATCTAATATTTTTTTTAAAGTGTTTAACATCACACGCCATAACCACATCCATACAGGAGAGTTGTATCCCTGCACTCACTGTGGGAAAGCCTTCAACAATAACACCTCCTGGATTCATCACCAATATGTTCACACTGGGAAAAACCTCACAGGTGTCCCCAGTGTGGGAAGGACTTCACAGCAGCTTGGGTCTCTCCTATCACGTACGGATCCATCGGGGTGAACGTCCCTACAAGTTGTCCTGCTGTGTAAGAGCTTTTCCACGAGTTCTGATCTCATCAGGCATTTTCTCATCCACCACAGGGGAGAAACCCTACTCGTGTCCCCACTACTCCAAGAGCTTTAGGCAAAGCTCCCACTTGTTGAGACATCAGCGCAGCGCCGTAAGGGTGAAGAACCCTAAAGCTTCTCCCAGTTTGAGAACAGTTTTTACCAGAGCTACAATCTCATCTCTCATTTAGCCAGACTCACCTCAGCCATCACCAGAAATGAAGGGCATGGTCAAGGGTCACCACACATTTTCCAAGCTTTAGAGTTTCATGCTTCCACATCTTTAAGATGTTGGGGTTTTTTACCATATAAAGCAAAGCAAGGAAGTGATAATCACTATGACACACTCCTCTGGGGACAAGGCAGATGGAGTCACATGTGTGTTTCTATTATGGTAGGGAACACCCATATGGAGCATTTTATCATGACTTTCAGCAGGACTTTTAAAGAAAACAGGGGCATAATCTGCGGATATGTGTATCTTTGAGGTGAAAAGAACCCTTTCACTCTAGCATGGCTTTTGTAAGACTATTTATACCCCACAGGTTATGCTTCATTGTCCAGATGGTTGTGACTGCAGATTTGGGTGGTCCTGGGCACGCTAGCCTGAAGTTCGATATCACTTGGTGTTTTTATTAATAAGATACTGAACAAAATTTTACAAATGTACAATGAGCAATCCCTCGTGGCTGTTGGGTGCAAAGGCTGAGAATGCTTAGGGTTCTCTGAGGTTTGACCCATCCCCCAAAACCCCCGTTGTCCACCCTGAGGTGGGCATAAAGCAGCTTCCAGCACAGTGACGGAGAGGTAGAGATAGAGCTGATGGAGGAGAGACTGAGCTGTCCTGATGGCCATGACTCCAAGAATGTTTCAGCTGAAACCCTTGGCTCTGCCGACCATTCTCGCAGCTCTAAACGCCCAAACCAGGACATTCCACCCCTTATTTGTGTCATCCTCCAGTCATTACCATCTCTTATTCCCTGTAGTCTCCAATACACAAATTATTACTAGTTCTCTATACTAAAAGCCACTAAGTTAATTTAGTTTATGATTGCAGATGTTCACCTAACTGTAGCAGACTCTTAAAGCAAGAAATGATTGCAGCAGTTCATGTCCATGTGGTCCTCAAATTTCAGGTTGCAGATGTTAACTTCGAGGACATTACTGGATGCCAGTCAATGAACCCAGTTCTGGTTTGACCACCACAACATTATCCTGAAAAACACTCACAGAACACTGTTAAGTTATGCAACAATTGATGTAACAGAAATTAATGTGGGGCATGAATTCACAACCCCAGAATTCCATGCTCTACTGATTGAGCTAGCCAATTAAAAATTATGTATTCTCACCTAGTGTTAGATTCCCTTGTGGTACACATTGTGCTTCTCCATCTTCCATCATCAGCCACCAAGTGTGTCCAGGTCCTTGAGCAAAAGCAACCCATGAATGGGTTTGCCTTTGCCTGAGGCAGGAAAAACCCAAACTGTTTCCCCAGCAGAATCTTTTCACGCACCACAGGCACTTTGTCCTCATCTACTGTGTGTGGAAGGTCTGACTGAGAAGGACTAGCTTGATTGATGATGGAACCCCTGTGTCGTGATCCGCTTATTATTTTATATATTGATTATGAGGATAAATCAGCCACTACTTATAGACGACACGTGAATTTTACAAAAATAACAAGGCTGTCAGATTTAACATGAGTTACAAGGGTTTATTTTAAAACAGGGAAAGCCGGTTTTACTGGCAAAAAGCCTTTGCATAAGTTAATCACCTTGACACGGGAGTCGTTAAAGTAAAAAAGGAAAGAACAAAAGAGGATTTATCACCATCCGTGGGGGACCTGGCCTTGGGCTGGAACTGCTTCTGGGTTCACCACCGTTCGATCCTCTGCTGTGTCTTTTCCATAGCTGGAAACCGAGGTGCCGAGAGGAGGGGGCGTCTGGAAGAAGCTGCTGCTTTTTCCTTTTTTCCTAGGGTTTTTTATACCCCAAAAGAAAGAGGGGTCCCTTATTGCATAAGTCCCTGATACATACAGATTTCCAGACTTCCCGGAGATGAGTCATCTTTATCTTTTTGTCTTCTGGTGCTCTGCTACATTCATTGTGTTTTGGTCTCCACCCTGCACCAGGAGGCGACCTGATAAGTAATCTTATCTTTTAGGTGTCTGTCAGGCATACATTGAGGTAAACATATGTTAATTGCAAGCAGGAAGAAGGAAAGAGAAAAAAAAATTATTCAAGAGACATATTTTATGTTTTCAATTCCACGTGTATACAACACCCTGGTGTTAACTAACCAGGTGGCTTTTGCCAAGTGCTTGTCCCAGTTTTTAAAGGTTCCACCACCCATTGCCTTAAAGGTAGTTTTTAACAGTCCATTTTACCTTTCAATTTTCCATGAGGCTGGTGCATGATAGGGGACATGGTATCCCCACTCAATACCATGTTCTTTGGCCCAGTTATTTATAAGACTATTTTTTAAATGAGTACCATTATCTGACTCAATTCTTTCTGGTGTACCATGTCTCCACAATACTTGTTTCTCTAGGCCCAGGATGGTGTTCCGGGCTGTGGCATGAGGCACAGGATATGTATCCTGCACTCGCTTCCACCATTGTCAGCACACAGGGCTTACCCTGGCAGGTTTGAGGCAGTGTGATACAGTCGATGTGCCAGGCCTCCCCATACCTATATTCTGACCATCTCCCTTCATACCACAGAGGTTTCAACCTTTTAGCTTGCTTAATTGCAACACATATGTCACAATGGTGGATAACTTCACAATAGTGTCCAAAGTTCAATCCACCCCTCAGTCACAAGCCCATCGGTGTGTTCCATCCCTGCCTTTATGATGTGAAGTGTCACAGGCCCATCTAGATAAAACCAGTTCACCCTAATGGTCCCAATCCAGATCTATTTGGAACACTTGAGCAGTCTCATCTGCTCGTTGGTTGTTTCAATATTCCTCAGTAGCTTGATCTGAAGGTACATGGGCATCTTCATGATGTATTTTTACATCATGTTTCTCTAACCCAGCAGCAATGTCTTTCCACAGTTCAGCAGCCCAGATAGGTTTATCTCTAAATTGCCAGTTGTTTTGTTTCCACTGCTTTAACCAGCCCCATAAGGCATTTGCTACCATCCATGAGTCAGTATAGAGATAAAGTTTCGGCCACTTTTCTTGTTCAGCAATGTCCAAAGCCAATTGGATGGCTTTGACCTCTGCAAATAGACTTGATTCACCATCTCCTTCAGATGTTTTTGCAACTAGTTGTGTAGGATTCCATACAGCAGCTTTCCACCTTTGATGGCTTCCTACCAGACGACAGGATCCATCAGTGAAAAGAGCATATTGTTTCTCATTCTCTGGTAGTTGGTCATATGGTGGGGCTTCTTCAGCCCGTTTTACCACTTTTTCTGGTGGCATTCCAAAGTGTGTGCCTTCTGGCCAGTCTGTTACTACTTCTACAATTCCTGGATGATTGAGTCTTCCTATCCTATCTCTCTGTGAGAATAAAGCAATCCATTTACTCCAGGTAGCATTGGTAGCATGATGAAGGGAAGATTCTCTACCTGTGTACATAAAGCCCAGTACAGGTAATCATGGCACAAGGAGGAGCTCTGCTTCAGTACCAATCACTTCTGAAGCAGCTCTAACTCCTTCGTATGCGGCCAGGATCTCTTTTTCAGTGGCTGTGTAGTTGGCTTCGGAGCCTTTGTAGTTTCGACCCCAAAATCCTAGAGGTCAGCCTCGAGTCTCTCCTGGAGCTTTCTGCCAGAGGCTCCATGGAGGACCATCACTTCCGTCTCTTGTGTAGAGCACGTTTTTAATGTCTGGACCTGTTTGAATTGGTCCAAGGGCCATTGCCTGCACAATCTCCTGTTTAATACTTTCAAAAGCAGCTTGTTGTTCTGAGCCCCATTTAAAGTCTTTCTTCTTTCGGGTAACTTCATAGAGAGGTTTCACAGTCTAATTGTAACCAGGAATATGCATACCACCTGGCTGCCTTTGACTCCAGCTCATACTGAAGCTCTAGCATGTCCGGCACAGCACTACTTAGTGGGTGTAACCTCACTTAGGGCACCATAGTCCACTGTCAGTCTCCATTCTCCATTAGGCTTTGGCACTGTCCATATAGGACTACTGAAGGGCGAGTGAGTCCTGCTGATTACTCCTTGGCTCTCTAATTGCCAGATCAGCTTGTGAATGGGGATCACAGCATCTCTGTTGGTGTGATGTTGTCGTCCATGCACTACTGAAGTAGCAATTATTCCAGTGAGGTTCATATTAGCCTTCACAATTCTGACTTCTTTAGATCCCCCTGGTACTCCAGAAATAGTGATGGATTCTGTCCCTTTCTGATTCGATGGCATTAGGGTGCACTGTGCATCAGTGTCCACCAAGGCTTTATACTTTTGTATAAGGGGCCACAATCCCTGGAGTTGTTAAAAAGACAGGTGCATGAAGCACTACACTGCATGGTTACATGTTGTACATTGGACAGTTGGACTCTATGATCTTAGAGGTTTTTTCCTGCCTTGATGATGATCCTTTTATTCTTGTGATTCCAGTGATGGAGATCTCTATTAATTCATCATCACTGTGCCCAAAATGGCCTCCAACCATCGCATCAACCACAAGTCCATCTCTATTTGCAAACAGCAGGTTTATTGCAGTGTCTTGTCTGGTTGGTTCCCTCACCAGCTGTGTCAGGAAGGTCTCTTCCACAAACCCCAGGAACCTCCAGGACTGCTCCTTCTCTGCTGGTCTGTATTTCCAGCAGGCATCTGGGAAGGTGAAGTCCCTAATGAGAACAAGGTCTCAGCTATCATAATAATATTTTATCTGCCTCTTGATCCTGGTTGTGTGCTCCAGAGCAGACTCCCACCATAGTATCTGCCTCGTTGCCCTTCCCCCTGATCCTTTTCCATTCACACTCCACCCAATCCTCAACATGGTTAAGCTCTGGGAAATCAAAACTCTCCCTGACACACAGGGCCACCCCACTGCCTCTCCTGCCTGGCCTATTCCTGCACAACAAGGGGCACAAAATGCTGCAGGAGAAGGTGAATGGAGCCAGTTTGCCGAGCTGGAAGCCATCCAGCTGGCTGTAGGAGAAGGAGAAGGGAAGGAGCAGGAGAAAAGGGGACAGTGCTAAATCTCTGTAAGGACCCCTGGATGGTGACAAATGCCCCGTGGGGATGGGTACAGCAATGGGAGCAGAGCAACGGGCATCATCTGGGATGCTTCCCCCTGGCAAGATGCTGTGTCCCATCCATAGAACCTCTCTGTAAAAGTCCATAATGTACCTGAGAGGTGGGCCCCAGAAGAATATCCAAAGAACAAGCAGGTGGGTTAGGCTGCTAAGGTCAGTGTGGCTCAGGTGGGTCTGGACTGACAAGATAAAGGTGAATTTTTTTATAGCTTGGTGGGTCCATTAAATCCATCCAGGAATGTATGAAAAACACAGATGGGGTCATGAGGGAGGGGTGGACTGAGCATGGATGTTATCGCACAGCTGATCCATGAATGTGAAACATCTGTTGCAATCAAGCACACCAACTTGATCTCTAGGTAGTGTTCATAGAGAGTTTTTTTATCTTGAATAAGACATTAACCACACCCTAGGCCATGTTGGTTCCTAGAAATGGGACCACACAGGTTTTGACATCCCAAGGACAGTACAAATTTTCAGAACTTCAGCTATTGTAGTTAGCGATAGGGAGAACAAGAAGAAGAGGAATAATGTCCCATCCATAAAGGAAAAAAAGGGAAAAGTGTAATTAAATCTCATTTCCAGAAGATGACATTCAAAGTACAGAGACATCTTACACCAGTTTCTCCTAAGAAAAACAGTGAAAAATGTAAGTAACAGCCCGTAGAAGATGTCACCTGAACTATGGAGGTAATGTCCATGGTGGCTTCAGGTCCCCGGTCAGTGTCACCATCAGTGCCACAAAGCACAGCCCAGTGATACCCTTAAGCATACTGCAGAGTTGACATTCAGCATAAAAAGTAGTGAGGAAGGTGTGACATCCCACAGTTCTAAGAACAGCTCCGAGACCAAACCAACCAACATGGTGACCAGTGACTGTTAAACCCATACGGGGAAAAATTATAACTAAATATTTCAACATGCTCTGATCAGACCTGTCATTATCTCAGCACTGTGTGCCTCACGTTGGGCCCTGATAAAGACTGTTGTGGTTGAACCCCAGCCAGACACTGAGCACCACACAGCCACTCACTCAGCTTTCCCCCAGTAGTGAGGTAGAGGAATGGATGGAGACAAGAAAAGTTTAATGACTGATTAATGATTAAATACTTCTCATTGCTCATTCCCATTCTTCTCACCTATGCTGCTTTACAGAGGACAGTGGAAATGGAGCCAGGACCAAGCTGGAGTGATATGTTCAGGGATAGGGAAAAGAATGAGGATGGCCCTCTTGCTGAATCACAAGGGTCAGAGTGAACCCCCTTGCTTTCTAAACTCCTTCTTAGAGGACTCCAGGTGTGGTTGGATCCAACACCAGATGAAGTCTGAGAAATAAGACATCAGTTAAAAAAGCCACTGCTGGGTCATTACTGTCCTGGTTTGGGCCAGGATAAAGGTGGTTTTCTGTTTTTGTACTTTTGCTTCTAGCTAAGTCTCCTGTAAGTAGCTGCACTTGCTGAAACTAACAGCGAGTTTCTTAGTGTCTGTTTCTAGGATTGATAACACTTGATGTTTATAGTTACTGCTAGAGACTGGTATGCAGGGCCAAGGACACTGCTCAGCTCTGCATGAAAATATTTTACTGTCCAGGAGGACACAGAGGCCCCACCTGAACCCTCCCTTTTGGGAGGAACGGACAAGATAGATGCCAGAATTGACCAAACAGAGTATTCCATCCCATATACGTCACACTCAGTATAAACTTGAGGCATCACGAGGGCCGAGCAGATCTTTTCCGGATCTTTTCCTGCTTCCCTTCCTCCCTGGCATCCTGGAAGGATCCTGTCCATTCGTCTGCCTGTGGTCCTGACCCGTGCCAGCCCATATCTGTGTGTTCCTGCCTCCGGTTCCCGACTGCTGCCGACTCCAGGAGTCCAGCCTGGACTTTCCCAGGGCTGCCCTACAGCCTCGGTGGTGACGTGAGAGTTATTGGGGAGAGGGGGAGGAATGTGGTTTCCATTTTCCTGTATATTTGTATATATTTAGTAATTTTTCCCTATTTATCATTACTGTTTCATTAAAGTTGTGTAGTTTAGTTTCCAACTCATAAGTCTCTCTCCCTTATTCTCTCTCCTTTCTTCATCGAGGGAGAGAGAGATTAATAGAGAGCGTCTGTTATTCGGTTTAATTGCCGGGTCAGTGTTAAACCGTGACAATTACTTTTCAAAAATAGGAAAGATATCTTATTTTAAAAACGTTTCCAGCAGCCCTTGCTTAACACCAGAAAAGAGGATACAGAACTGGAAATAGTATGAACTAGAAGATTTCTTTGTGCACAACATTATTACATATAAAATAGAGAAAAAAACCTCCACCATCAGAAGTCCCTGAAAGCAGACTGAGCCTGTGATGAGACACATTATAAATTATATGAGATACATTATCAATGATGCATATCAAAATTTGCATTTTATTACTTGAGAAAAAAACCCTGTAATCAGTTTCCACAAAGCATCCTTGAGGTCCTGGTTCCTCATGCTGTAGATGAGGGGGTTCACTGCTGGAAGAACCACCGAGTACGGAAATGACACCACCAGGTCCAGGGATGGGGAGGAGATGGAGGGGGCTTCAGGAAAGCAAAGATGCCAGTGCTGATGAACAGGGAGACCACAGCCACATGAGGGAGGCACGTGGAAAAGGCTTTGTGCCTTCCCTGCACAGAGGGGATCCTCAGCACAGCCCTGAAGATCTCCACATATGAGAACACTATAAATAGAAAACATGCTAAAAAAGGAAAAGCACTGAGACCATGAAGCCTAGGTTCCCTGAGGTAGGAGTGTGAGCAGGAGAGTTTGAGGATCTGGGGGATTTCACAGAAGAACTGGTCCAGAGCATTGCCCTGGCAGAGGGGCAGGGAAAATGTATTGGTTGTGTGCAGGAGCGCAGTGAGAAATCCAGTGCCCAAGGCAGCTGCTGCGATGTGGACACAAGCTCTGCTGCCCAGGAGGGTTCCGGAGTGCAAGGGTTTGCAGATGGCCACGTAGCGGTCGTAGGACATGATGGTCAGGAGATAAAAATTCTGTGGTGATGAAGAAGGCGAAGAAGAAGAGCTGTGCAGCACATCCCTTGTAGGAGATGTCCCTGTTGTCCCAGAGGGAATTGGCCATGGATTGTGGCAGAGTGGTGGAGATGGATCCCAGGTCAAGGAGGGAGAGGTTGAGGAGGAAGAAGTACATGGGGGTGTGGAGTGGTGGTCACAGGCGATGGTGGTGATGATGAGGCTGTTGCCCATGAGGGCAGCCAGGTAGATGCCCAGGAAGAGCCAGAAGTGCAAGAGCTGCAGCTCCCGCGTGTCTACAAATGCCAGGAGGAGAAACTGGCTGATGGAGCTGCTGTTGGACATCTTCTGCATCTAGGGTTATAGACCTATCAGGGGAAGAAAAAAAGGAAGAAGTTAGGACAGTGTTATAAAACGTTATTAAATTCCTTGTAGAGACACAAAAACAGCGTCTCCCCTTTCATGAACACCTTTGGCATGTCCCTTTCGAACATTCCTTGCTTAATGTCCATAAGAGAGCAGGGGAGATCAGTGCTGCCCTAAATCAATTGGAAAAAAAAGGAACACCAAGGGTCTTAGACACTCTTGTAATCCAAGAGCTTTTATGCATTGTCACCCTCAGTGCACCACCAGGCTGCACAGCAGTGCTGAAGGGATTCAGGGTTTTTTGGATTGGTCCAGTTTCTCAAACAGACATGAGGAAAATATTAATGCCTCCCTGGCATTTCTGCTGCTCTGGAAGTGAAACCTTGAGGGTGCTGAGAGGCAAAGGGACTGTCCCTTAGTGCAGAGTAAGGACCTCCTCCCTGTCAGTGCTCACAGCCCCCATCCCACCCCCTGAGTGATCACCTCTGCCCTGCAGACCCCTCCTAGAAGCAGCAGGACCTATCCAGGGGCATCTCTGGCTGTGCAGGGGCTCAGGAACAGCTCAGACAAGGGCTGAGGAGAACTGGGGTTTCTGTGCCTTCAACAGAGTGAAGAAAGAGCTTTCCATGCCCTGGAGAGACAAGTGGAAGCAGAGCCTGAGGAGAGCCCAGACTGGAGCAGGAAAGCCCTGCCCTGAAGGGACTCCTGAAAATGCCCCTCAGAAATATTCTGGGCATCAACTGGAGCTGTGAGCATCCCTGACCAATTCATCAGGCTCTCAATACCACCAGCTCCAAGACCCTGACCTGTGTTCCCTGTCTCCTGCCAGCCACAGCTTCTGCCAGCACCAGGGAGCTCCCTGGGCAGGCTGAGAGCTGCCCCTGGCAGGCAGGCAGCAGAGTCCCTGCCCCAGCACACAGCCCCTGGGCTGCAGGACCCTGCTCTTAAGGACAGCCTGGGCACCCCTACCTACACACACACCCCTTCAGCCCCTGCAGCCATCCCCAGCAGAAGGCAACCCCATGGCCTCTCCTCTGACACTGCTCCAGTGTTGGGAAATTGTCTGGAAGAAAACAGACGTGAGCAATCCTGACTATTTAGCTTTAGCTAAGAGTAAGCTAAGGGCCTTGAGGCCCAGGTGCTGCCCGTATCCAAAAACACAAACCAACAGAGTCAGTTTATGCGGTGCTTTATTCAGGGCCCGGGAAGCCTGAGGACTAACGTCCCAAGTCAGGGTTCCGAAGACCCTCATTTTTGGTTCGGTTTTTATACCTTTTTCCGTTACAGGCCACTTACAGAATTACATAAATTTTAGTCACAAACTGTCACATAGATCATGCAGATAACAGTTGACAAACAACCACATAGATCTTACAAATAACAATAGATAATCATCTCTTAAGCTGTAAATCCACGGTTTACCATTTCAGCTGTCATTACCACCTGACCCACCACCTGGATATAATTTTCACCTTGTTCTTTGGTAGATTGTATCAGCTTACCTAACTATTCTCCTTTGATTAATGTTTTTGCTGATGGGGTCAACACACTCCTTATTTTCGATGGGGTCGACACACTCCTTATTTTCCTTTGATTATTGTTCTTGTAAGGATTAGCTCATTCTTAACTAGTTACTTATTTCCAGAGTTTTAGTCTACCCGAGCCCCTTCTAACTCTTAATTTGTTCACTTTTAAAATTTTACAACCAATATTATTTTATTTCCACTATAAACTGTAACTATTATTTTATTTCTACTATAAACTGTAACAACTCCCCCCTTTTGAGCATCCTTCGATTATTCCTTCGCAAGGATGCTCAACCTTTAAGCCTCTTGATAAGCAGGTGGAGGCGTGCCTTCTTCTGGAGATATTACCTCCTTCCTGGTTATAGCCTTCATAACCCTTCGTGTATTTTGAATTTCTTTGATAATCATTCCCAATAAACCCTTGTACACTACGTAAGCAATCACAACAATGATAATTATCAGAATTCCATATTGTATAATTGATGATATCCAACCAGAGACCTGGATCCCTAAGGAGCTAAATACTGCTCCAACCCAATTGTGTTCTGCCTCCTTTTGAACATCATGGACCTTGTCCTCAATTTGTTCCAATTGACTAATATCTTTCTCTACTTCCTGGGTAACGTTTGGGATATGCACACAACAGTGTTCATTTTTATTATTCAGATACCCACAAACACCATGCTCTTTTAACAACATCATATCTAAGGCCATCCTGTTTTGTATGGTCATTCTTGTAGTAGCCTGAAGTTGCAGGTTTAAATCCCTAAATCCTTTTTTAGTTACTGCAGCTAACCGTTCAGTTTGTCCTAACAATTTGTACAGCATTTCCCGATTTCTATAAGTCGAGATGGGTGCGAATAGTGATTCTAATACCCATCCAAATTTAACTCCAGAAGAGGGTTCATGCCACTCGTCTTTCTCATCTAACCCTGTTATTTCCAAGTCTTCATCTATACCCCTTTTCTCTCTTTTACCTTTCTCTTTCTGTGTCAATTTTGCCTGTTTCCAATATGGACATAAAGTAGGTACCCCTAAGGTAATTTGTGTGGCCAATCCATCCAAGGGTAAATGTGATGTCCATTGTCCATGTCCCAATACCCATACTAAATTTCCAGGACTATGAACGGTCATAACTTTACAATTTATAGCAAGATTTCCCTGTACCGCACTAATGGTATGATGGTATCCCCTACATTCACATCCCCATTTTAATGCCATTTTCACTGGGACCAACCCTATTCGGTCTTCTGGGGTGTCACATGTAAATATTTCCGTGCAATTCCATTCTTCTCTTTGGGTTCGTAATTGTCTAAGAGAAGTGGAAGTAGACATGACTAGGTTTTCTCGATAAGAACGATCCCTATTCCCAAACCACTGTATACACCATTCTACTTTCCCCAAATATGTATAGTGTTCCAAAATACTAGGTCCCCATACTGTCGTCCAATCTTTCCAAGTATCAGTGTTTTTAGTAATATTTTGACAATCCATCTCATTCTGTGTGGATTTAGCTTTTATAGTGCGTTTTTCGCATGGTTCGTTCGCGGGGAAATTAATCAAGCATTTCCTAGTATTTTGTACCCATCCATAATAGTTGGATTTTCCCTTACATTCCTTTTCTGACATAGCCTTAATTGTCTGACACACATCTTTCTGTACCATTACCACCTTTGGGACTAATTTGCATGTCCAAGAAACATTTTTCAAAAATTCTGGCATCCCAGCCACTGGTATTATTCCCCATGATATCGGTTCACCTGCTGCTTGGGGTAAAGGCAAACAGGCTGTGATTTCTGTGACATTTTGCATAAGGCCAAAATCCCTAATCAATCCAATTACTAAATTTTCCTGACCCTTATTCCTTGTTAAATTTTCATCACCAACCGGTTGTTTGCTTTCATTGGTAACTGCTTGCCTAGTTATCCTCCCTTCTTGTTTTGTTTTAGGTCTAACTCTCATTGTCAGTTCTCCATATCCAAAGCTTTCTCGAATTAATACTATACAGGTATATTCCCCTTCATCTTCCTCGGTCACTCTAGGTATCTGCAACATAGTTATTCCAGCCTGGTGTTGCCTATCCCAAACTGTTTGTACTCCTCTTATGATCACTTGATCTCCTGTCACCAATTTCCATCCTGCTTTTATTTCGGTGGATCCAGCTCCCTGGTCATCAGTAAACCAACAAGTCAAATTAACTCCAGAACCCTCCTCCACTATCAAATAAGGCTCAGGTACATCGATCTTTACTACTGTTTCTACGGTCACGATTAGACTACAAAAGATCAATGCCCTCATGACTTGCTTCTGAACACCATCCTTGTTGGAGACAAAGGCTCTACCGACCATTGTGTGGGGACCTTCTTGACCCTGGTGTAGTGAATCCAGTTGTTGATTCCATCGACCTTGACGGCCGTGTAGGTGGTCATGATCACCTGATGAGGACCGTCCCATGTCTCCTTCAATGGTTCCACTGACCAGTTCCTGATGTAGACTTGGTCTCCTGGAAGGATGTCGTGGACCGGATTTTCCAGGGGTAACGGTCGGTTCCACTGCAACGCTCCTCTAAGTGCTGTAAGGGTCTTATTCAAAGACAACACATAATTTAATATCATCTGGTCCCCCACCAAATGAGGATCCCCCTGATAAGTAGTAGCATGGTATGGTTTGCCGTACAAAATTTCATATGGACTTACCCCTATCCTTTCCCTTGGTTTAATCCTAACTCTCAACAGAGCCAAAGGCAATGCCTGCGGCCACTGGATTCTTGCTTCTTGACAAATTTTCTTAATTTGGTTTTTCAATGTTTGATTCATCCGCTCTACCTTACCACTTGATTGGGGTCTCCAGGGCGTGTGCAGATTCCAAGTTATCCCTAGTATTACAGAAATCTCCTGCACAATCCCTGCAGTGAAATGAGGACCCCTATCAGATGATAGCCCTAACGGTACCCCAAATCTAGGGATGATTTCTTTCAAGAGTGTTTTTACCACTTCTTTTGCCTGATTGGTCCTGCAAGGGAAAGCTTCTGGCCACCCCGAGAATGTGCACACATATACTAACAGATATTTGTATGTTTGGGCTTTTGGTAACTCAGAAAAGTCTATTTGCCAATAATCTCCTGGTTGGGGACCTACCTGTAACTTGCCCATTTGAACCTGCCTTCTTACCACTGGGTTATTTTTAATACACACTGGACACATTGCATTTACTCTTTTTGCCAATGTTAACATCTGGTTTGAGAATATTTCATTTTTCAAAAATTTTACCATTGCCTCCGCACCCCAGTGACACTTATTGTGTTCTGTTTCCAGTACTGTTTTCATGATTCTCACCGGCAGGATCACCTGTCCTGTTGGGGTCACATACCAACCCTTAATGTTCTTTCGTGCCTGTAACATCCGAGCCAGCTTCTCGTCCTCTGGCAAATAATGTGGTTTGTCTTCCATGTGTGCAGCGGCGGGGTTACTCCGAGCCGGTAACAAAGCTAATTGAGTCCATACCTCTCTGGCAACCTGCTTTGCCACTCGGTCCGCTTGTCGGTTTCCCTGGAACTCTTTTCCTGGATTGTTCCGATGTCCTTTGACGTGCATCACTGCAACTGCCGATGGTTTGTAAATTGCTTCCAGTAACATAATTATTTCTTCCCTGTGTTTGATTGACGACCCCTGTGAATTAAGAAGTCCCCGCTCCTTCCACAAAGCCCCATGCACATGTACTACTCCAAATGCATATTTGGAATCAGTCCATATGTTAACTTTCTTCCCTTGACTCAAAACCAGGGCTCTTATCAAGGCCCAAATTTCTGCTTTCTGCGCTGACGTGCCTGGGGGCAATGCTTTTGCTTCCACTATCTGCTGCAAGGTAACCACTGCATACCCGGCATACCTGGTACCTTTTTCCACAAAGCTGGATCCGTCCGTGAACAATTCCCAATCAGGGTCCGGCAGTGGCTCATCCTTCAGGTCCTTCCGGCTGGCGTACACTTGTTCGATTACTTCCACGCAGTCATGTTCCAGTTCTCCTTCTTCCTGGGTGGACCTGAGGAATTCTGCTGGGTTAAGGTGATTGGTTATTTTCAGCTCCACATCATCCTGTTCCCTCAATTGGGCCTGGTATTGGAGCATCCTGCTCGACGAGAGCCAATGGCCCCCCTTTTGTTCCAATACTGTGATGACCATATGAGGCACATAAACTGTCATGTGCTTGCCCAATGTTAGCTTACGTGCTTCTTGGATCAGGATTACTGTGGCTGCCACTGCTCTTAGACATCCTGGCCATCCCCCACTTACTGAGTCCAGTTGTTTAGAAAAGTGTCCAACCGGTCTTTTCCAGGACCCCAGTTTCTGAGTAAGCACCCCCAAGGCCAACTTTTGCCTTTCATGTACATACAGTTGAAAGTCCTTGGTTAGATCCGGCAGGCCCAGGGCAGGTGCTTCCTTGAGGGCTTGTTTTAACTCCCGAAATGCTTTATCTTCCGTGGGTCCCCACTTAAATCTCGGTTCCTTCACAGCCTCATACAGTGGTTTGGCTGTCAGCCCAAAGTCGGGGATCCACAGTCGACACCAGCCGATCATTCCTAGAAAAGATCTTAGTTCCTGGTTATTACGGGGTACTGGAATTGTACATATGGCTTGTATACGATTTATTCCCAAACGACGAACCCCCTGCGAAATTTCACATCCTAAATAGATGACCTTTTGTTTAACCAGCTGTGCCTTTTCTCTGGATACCCGGTATCCAGCCTGTCCCAGCATATTCAATAGTCCAATGGTTAATTTGAGGCAGAGGCCCTGTTCTGTGGTACCCAGAAAAATGTCATCCACATACTGCAACACCACATAAGAGAAAGGCGAGTCTTTTACCTGGGTAATCTTCCATTCCTCAAGTTCCTTGGCCAGCTGGTTACCGAATATGGTGGGCGAGGATTTAAATCCTTGGGGAAGCCTGGTCCATGTGAGTTGGCGCTTTCGTCCCGTGTCGGGGTTTTCCCATTCAAATGCAAAAATGTTCCTACTTTCAGGTGCCAGGGGTATGCAGAAGAAGGCATCTTTTAAATCAATTACTGTAAACCATTGAAATTTCTCAGAAACAGATGTTAACAGTGTGTACGGATTTGCCACTACAGGATGTATATCTTTGGTGATTAAATTAATTGCCCTTAAATCCTGCACTAGCCTGTAGTTACCATTAGGCTTTTTGACCGGGAAGATAGGAGTGTTGAATTCAGATTCACACTCCTGCAGAATCCCTGAATCCAAAAATTGAGTTATCATTGGGGCTATCCCCTTTCTAGCTTCTAGGCTAATAGGGTACTGCCGTATCCTTACTGGTTGGGCCCCTTCCTTTAATTCCACTACTACTGGTACTGCCGCTTTTGATTTACCTGGGGTCCCTGTTTCCCAAACCCATGGCACGACTGCTTGTTCAATTTCCTGTGGTATCTCTTCTCCCCCTACTTCTTTAATTACAAACAATTTGGCTAGGTTTTCCTCTGGTATTTCTAGTTTTACTCTACCCTTTTCAAAAATTATTCTTGCCTGTAATATTGAGAGCAAGTCTCTCCCGAGCAGAGACTCCGGGCTGTTTGGCATATACAAAAATTGATGATCAAATTCCTTTCCTCCAAACTTTATATCGAGTGGCCGCAGGAATGTCCTTTCTTCAACTTTCCCAGATACCCCAACAACCAATACTTTAGAATCACTTACAGGTCCCTTTAATTTATTCATTGCCGAATAACTAGCTCCTGTATCTATCCTAAATTCCATCGGTTCCCCTTCAACCTCTAAAATAACTTTCAAGTCCCGGTCTAGTCAACTCTGATTCTGGTAATTCCCCATCATAAAGGCTTGAGCGACACCTTGTGGACTTCCCGCAAACGGATTCATTCCTGTAAGACCTTTACCCATCGGGGTTCCCTGATTAAGCGGGCATTCATTTTTCCAGTGTCCCTGTCCTCTACAAAAGGCACACTGGTTGGGTCCTAACCTTCCTCGTCCCCCTATACCCTGATTCCCAAAGCCCCCAAAGCCATTCCTCAATCCAGCACCACCTCTCCCTCTGCCTCGATTACGACCTCTATAACTTCCATTATTTCCAGCCGTTGCTTGCTGCAGGACCGCCAGCATGCTCGCCTGCTGTTTCTTTGCTGTCTCTTTCTCCCTATTGTTATAAACCTTCCATGCAACCTCCAATAACTTTTCCAAATTCCGTGTATCCTCTCCCTCTAACTTTTGCAACTTTTTCCTAATATCCTCCTGAGACTGACCCATAAAAATCAATGCCAACTGTAACTTGCCCGATTCAGCCTCCACATCCAAATCTGTATATCTTCGTGCAGTTTCTTTTAGCCTTTCCAAGAATACTGATGGAGACTCCCCTTTATCTTGTCTCACAGAATATAATTTAGACCAATTCATTGTTTTAGGAATTCCCTCACGTACCCCCTCTACTAATAAATCCTGGTAATCTTTTAACGCTTTATATCCCGCTGAAGAATTGGGATTCCATCCAGGATCCTCCCTGGGTACCAACTCATTTACCGATCCTTGTGCTATCTGCATTCTAATCAATTCCCTTGCCCGATTCGTCATTGCCCTAAATACCATTTCTTTTTCTGTGGAATCCATAATGGTGTCCAACAATACCTGCAGATCATTCCAATCAGGATTCTGTGTTTTTATTACCATTTTCACAATTCGGGCCACTTTATCTGGATTTTCCCTATATGCCCCTGCTGATTGCTTCCATATTATTAAATCATTTGGTGAAAAAGGAACCTTTATTATCACTTTTCCTCCCCCCGCTCCTACTGCCTCCCGCAGTGGGGCCATCAACTTGGGGTGTGAAAGGCCACTTCCCTTTCCCTGCCTTCCCTTTCGAGTACGCTCCGCTAATGGCGTCCTCGGTTGATCTTTCAAATTTTCCTGTTCCGTCTCTTCTTCTGATGAGGAAGAGGACGGATCCTTGTTTGAACTTTCTGAAGGAGCTTTATAAGGTGGGAGCGGTGGTGCACTCGGGGAAACTAACAAGGATACATCTTCCTCCTCCTCCGAGAACCGTACCTTGCGTTCCTTACAGCCAGGACATTTATCACATTCTACTTTCATAGATTTTAACACTAACAACCCACAAGCCTCCTGCCACTCAGGTTTTCCTTTTAAATAATAAAACAAATCCAAATACTGTATTTCATCCCATTTCTCAGTTTCTCGCAAAAAGTTCATCATAGGACTTAGTATTTCAGGGGTTAATGTACCATTTCGTGGCCACTGCATACCCCCTGTTTCGTATTCAGGCCACACATGATTACAGTAATCAATCAAGGTTTTCTTCCGTAACTCCTGTCCAAAATTACCTTCTTTCCAATGTTTTAACAGACAACCCAGAGGTGAATCCTCAGGGATATCCTTGCTATTACAAGACAGAGCTCTAAAGGTCTTAAAAGGCAGCATGTTGACACTTATATTTGCGCGCTCTTACACACACACACACACACACACACACAGAAAACCAATATTCGGCCGATTACCAATACCAAATACCAAACTTGCCTATCCTCGTCGCCGCGAGTGGCAAGTGCTGGATCTGCACAGCTTTCTACTTGCCGTGTCTTATGACCAGCGCCCAATACCAAATACCAAACTTGCCTATCCTCGTCGCCGCGAGTGGCAAGTGCTGGATCCGCACAGCTTTCTACTTGCCGTGTCTTACGACCAGCGCCTAGGCTTCCAACCAACCAATTCTAATACTAACTTAATACTAACTTATTTCTATAAGGAATAAAGCACCTTCGGGCTTACCTTATGGTCGTCCGTCGGGCGCGGGGTCGGGCACGGGTTGATGTCTCCTCCAGGAATCACCTGGTGCCGGCTTTTGGAGTGGATCAGCACGTGAACCGCCCCAGCCGCCTCCGGAGTCCCATCTGGGTCGCCAGAAAACTGTTGCCCGTATCCAAAAACACAAACCAACAGAGTCAGTTTATGCGGTGCTTTATTCAGGGCCCGGGAAACCTGTGGACTAGCGTCCCAAGTCAGGATTCCAAAGACCCTCATTTTTGGTTCGGTTTTTATACCTTTTTCCGTTACAGGCCACTTACAGAATTACATAAATTTTAGCCACAAACTGTCACATAGATCATGCAGATAACAATTGACAAACAACCACATAGATCTTACAAATAACAATAGATAATCATCTCTTAGGCTGTAAATCCACGGTTTACCATTTCAACTGTCATTACCACCTGACCCACCACCTGGATATAATTTTCACCTTGTTCTTTGGTAGATTGTATCAGCTTACCTAACTATTCTCCTTTGATTAATGTTTTTGCTGATGGGGTCGACACACTCCTTATTTTCGATGGGGTCGACACACTCCTTATTTTCCTTTGATTATTGTTCTTGTAAGGATTAGCTCATTCTTAACTAGTTACTTATTTCCAGAGTTTTAGTCTACCCGAGCCCCTTCTAACTCTTAATTTGTTCACTTTTAAAATTTTACAACCAATATTATTTTATTTCTACTATAAACTGTAACATGGTGAGCCAGTGCGGGAGAATGTTTATAGCCCTGAGGTAACATGGTGAAAGTATATTGTATTCCATTTCAAGTAAAAGCAAAATATTTTTGATCTTCAGGGTCAATTGGAATTTGGAAAAACATATCTTTCACATCCAGCGATGCAAGCACTGGGTGTGCTGCTTCCTGGATTTCTAGCACCAGATCTGCAATGTTTGGGATGGCTGCAGTTAATTTTTCAGTATTGGCATTCAATTTCCTATAATCTACAGTCATTTTCCATTTTCCATTTGGTTTTCTTATGGGCCAAATCGAGGAATTATAAGGTGAATGACAAGGCACAATTATACCTTTCCGTTTCAAGTCAGAAATTACATCCCTGATACCTTCTCTAGCTGATAAGGGAATAGGATACTGCTCAATATTCGTGATTTTGCTTTCGGGGAGGCGAGGGGCGGCTGTTAGCAGTCTAACTTTAAGACTGGGGGTGCCAAAATTCCAAAGACAACCGTTCTCATCTCTCCACGATCTGCCAATCAATACATCCATTCCTAACAAATTGTAAGGGATATTATCTACAATAATCTGGGTTCGGATTAACTCTTCGTCTCCCGGTAGTTTAAGGGAAACTTTAGCTGTCTTTTGCAACACAGAGGTTCCCAAAGCACCACTAACAAATATTGGTTTGAGTGAAGAATTAATACCACATTTTTTGGCTACATCAGATTTTAACGTGGAGATCTGTGCCCCTGTGTCCACTACAAATGTGACAGGGTAGCATTTTGGCCCAACAGCGCATGTAAGTTCCAAATCTCCATTTTTATTCAAGACCAATCTTAGCACATTTTGCCAGTCTTTTGGAGGACTTGATATTTTAGGATTTGATTGTTCATTACTTTTGGACCAATCATTTTGATTTGTAGGGATTGTTTCCTAAGGTTTATTCAGGGGGTCAGTAGAATTTACTGAACTGGGGTCAGGACCTGTCTCCTTTCTCTGCTGCCTTTTTGCTTTCTTTTTAGTAGCAGAGCGAGGGCTTTTTAGTTTCCTGAATTATGGTAATTTCCAGATCTTTCCCCTGAATGTGACCTGGCAGGCCATTCTTCTACCAAGGCTTTTAGATGGCCATAGGTAAAATTGTGAGTCAACAGTGAAGGGGGAATGCCTTTTCGCTTAGCTTCCTCTTTAAGCTTTGCAAAAGGTCCCAATTCACCTGGTGGTGAATTATTTCTGTCTCGAGTGGGCCTATTTGGACGTGGAGTATTAGTATTAATCTTATAATTATTATTATTATTTCTGTAATTGTTATTTCTTTGTCTTCCTCCTCTATTTGCAACTGTCCAGTCACCCCGTGATTCCTCCTGCTGGTGGGGAGGAATTTGGGGAGGTCTGGCAGCCGCAGCGGCATACGTCAATTTTTTATTATCATTATATTTTGCTGGGGTTTGAAGAATTCTTACAGATGTAGAATCAGCTTCGGGTGCCACATATTTGCGTCCAAATTCTGTCAATTCAGTAAGCAGATCGGACCAAGTATAGTCCGTGCCTAATAGCGAATTTCTATTTGACTTTTCGATTCTAGCCTTGATCTGTAGGGCTAGATTTTGCAGTTGCGTAGGTAACCTTCTGATGAGAATATCCATCCTCTCAGGTTTTACTTTTAGCATAAGTGGGTTCTCCTGGTTAATCACCAGAGCATGGTCATAAATCATTTGAATCACACTGGCTTTATGAACATTATCCAGCAGCTGGGTGAGGCCTCATCTTAATACATGGGGTTCTCCTCTTGTTATGGGATCATTGAAGCCTA
Organism: Calypte anna; assembly: GCF_003957555.1. Classification (NCBI taxonomy): domain Eukaryota; kingdom Metazoa; phylum Chordata; class Aves; order Apodiformes; family Trochilidae; genus Calypte; species Calypte anna. The sequence continues at coordinate 10,856,673 of NC_044276.1, read as the reverse complement.
TATTATAGGCTGTAGCAGGAGGAGCCATTCTTGCTCCTGAAGCTCGACGAGCTGCTGGTCTCTTCCAGGACTCCAGCCACCACACAGCGCTTCCAGGGTAGAAGTGTAGCAGGAAGAGCCTTTCTTGCTCCAGAGGCTCAACAAGCTGCTGGCCTCTCCATGCCTTGCACCAGAGTGAGCTCAGCTCCTTCTGTGCGTGTGTGTCCCACCTTTATTGGTCCCCTGATCTTGCTCATGCCCAGTAGGGGCCTGTCCTATTCAGACACAGGTGGACTCACACCCACTCACTGGCAATTTGAGGCACCTGGTTTATCTCGTTTCTCTGCAATAGGCAGCTCGTTGGGTCAGGGACCAGGGTGCTCTGGAGTTACCAGTAATTAACATAACTCCAGGACCCCAGTGACCGGATGCTTCTTTTTCTGATAATAATATGTGGTCTCCACTGGAAGATGAAACCCTTACCACATAGTCTATATCAGTTTCCATAGGCCAAATTGTCTTTTTAATTGGCTCAGTTCCAGAGGAGAATATGGAAACTCCTTATGAGTCACCAGTTCGCGCCCTGAATCTAATTCGCCTGTGTGGTCTGTTCTACTTACAGGACGAAGACGTTTATGTGTTACAGGTATATTTTCCTCTTCTGAAGAATCAGAAGTCTCATGACAGGAGGAAGATTGAGTAGAGGATTTCTCACTCATTACAGCGAGCTGCTGAACTTTTTCCTCCGATGTATCAATTTTTTTAGCTCCAGTTCTTATAAAAGTGCTGACCCATTTGCATAATTCAGCCATTTCTCCCTCGGGCGGGTTAACAGCCTGAGGGGGAGTGCCTGTTTGTGTGGTAGCTGCTTTCAGCTGCGGCTTTGATTTTAAAATGGAGGGTCTGCCCCTCTTTTTAGGTGCAAAATGCACAGTTTTTCTGCGGGGTTTTTCAGGAGATACATGTTCCCCATCGTCCGATGTATATTCAGACGCAGATGTAGTGCCTTCCAGCATTGGGCCAGGGTCAGTACTGATTTCAGAATTTGGCTCAGCTTCCTCTGTCGCAGTGGGTGTTTGATGCAAACAGATGCGAGACGGAGACTTGTTTGATGCAAACAAATGTCCTACTTTATTGAATCAGAAGGCGATATTTATACACTAATCTAAGAGCTAATGCCACGTATACATATTGCTGATTGGTGATTTCTACATCTCGTTACACACGTTTTAACTTGATTGGTTACAAAGCATTTAGCAACAATTAACTAACAAAGCTTGTCTTTCACACATTTGAGCTTCTTTGTAGACATTACAATCGTGCCGAGTCCCTTAATCTAATCGTCTTGCTTACTCCTTAACCTTCGAATGTTCTAACGTACTGGCCCCTGCGGTTACAAAAGTTGCTTTACGCAGAGCTGTCCTTGCGCTTAGCCCAGGGCTTATGGTCGAATTGTTCCATCAACAATTGTTCGGTACTAACAGTTCGAGATTGTACTGCCTCAATTCCCCCTTCTGACTGAACAAGATAAACTCTTTTCATGGCACGATTGAGCATCCGTTGAAAACATTGGAAGATACAAGGTAGCAATGTTAGCAAAAGCAAGAAAGCAAATAAAGCATAACAAACAGTCTTAACTAAACTTCTTAACCATCCTGTTAAACCCCATCCTGAAAAAAGTTCATCAAACCAGTCCCAATTATCTTGTGATTGCAAATGCGTGATCCCTTCTTTAAGTGATTGTATTGCAGCATGTATAGATTGCGAGTGCTCAGAAAGATTCCTACAACACATTCCATTAAAATCTTCACAAACATGACCTAAAAGCTAACAATAAAAAGAGCAGTGCAACAGAATAGCACAATCAACAATCAACATATAGACGAGGGATCCCTTAGTCAACATATAAATGATCACATGAATTACAACATTAACAAAAGCCTGTTATCAATACAATACGAAAAGCACATTTCACACTGCAGTGGAAGGACTTAAACAACTTTTTAGTATGAGGAAATTCAGATGTCCACTGGCGCATAGAACCAAGGGGGTAGAGGAGACTTATCCGACAAAAATTGGTCGGGGGGCCCCAAAAGCGTCCCCAGACCCCTCCTGGACCACAGCACGGTGGAGTCCTAGTTTCCTCCATGGTTGCCAAATTAAAGCCTAAAAAGCCAAATAAAATTGTTAAGAGACAAAACTCCAAGCCTATAAACAGCAAAGGCACACACACACACCATTTTTTTTTTTTTTTTTTTTTTTTGACTCTGTGTTCGCTGTACGAGGAGCAGTTCTCACTTTCCTCAGCAACTTTTAGGCCATGGTCTATAAAAAAAACAAGCCCAGGGGAAGCAATAAAAGTTTGTTAGTGGATTTAGATACGTTTTTAGAGGTATAATTATAATAAAGGTCCAAGCCTGCGCTGCCACTGGTGGCCCGAATGGTGTTTGGGTCGGCATTAGCGCTGGCGCTTGTGGTTGCGGAAGATTGTGCATCTGCTGATTCGGCATGCAATTTGGTGTTGGAGCGCGGCGCCGACCCGCGCTCTGCCTCCCGTTTCCCTGGAAGGCATTCTGACGTTGAAGTATCACATTCCCATCTATATCAAACTTAGAACGGCAGTGGCTATTATAGTGCCGACCTTTTCGACACCGGCTACAAATAGGAATGAGTGTTCTAGCTCGACACTGCTTTTGCGAATGTCCCATTTTCCCGCAACCGTAACAAATAGGGGCGGACCCAGAGAATCTAGGCTGTGCTGGAGTAAGCTGGATATTTTTGAATGCCGCTGCCATAACTTCGTATTTATGTTCGGAAGACCCAAACCTATTACAGGCTTCCATCACTTCAACTAAAGTTGGGTTAGGATTAGGTAAAGTTTTCAAAAGCTTTTTGCAGTCAGGATTAGCATTTTCAACAGCTAATTTAAGAAGGAGAATGTTTCGGGCTTCGGCATTATCAACTTGTTTTTCTAGGGCATCCTGCAATTTTGAAATAAAATCCATATAAGATTCCTTTGGCCCCTGAGAAATTGTTGTAAAGGCTTTTTCAGGCTTATTTGCATCAGGGATTTGCAACAAGGCTCTTTTTGCTATATGCATATTATCTATCAGTGCCCTTCTCGGAACATCTCGAGCCTGTCTCGCGGGGTCGCCAAACTCAGCCGTACCCATGAGATGGTTAATTGTAAGGGCTTGCAGCTGCTGGTTATCTCCGGCTGCATACTCCTGTAGCAGTTTTTCTGCCGCCGTTCTCCAACGCGATTCCCATAATGATTGTTGCGCGGGATTGAGAAGAAGAGCAGCAATAGATTTTAAATCATAAGGAGTAAGTACATGCCCCTCACAAATGTTTGCAAACAAGCCTTGAAAATAATGAGAGCTTAAGCCGTTTTCTGCTGCAGTGCGGCGAAGTTCTTTTACAATAGAGAAATTCAGCGCAGTCCATTGAGGTCGCCCCTTCCCGGCATACAACACAGGCGCAACTATCATGGATCCTCTGTCTGTCCTACGTGGTTTCGGCTTTGGGGGGATTTCAATTAAACAAGCAATGTCCATATTCCCTGATTTTTGTGCCTCAAATTTAATCGCCGCCCATACACTTCGCGGGTCATTATAGTCATCAGGATACAGGTCAGGCTCTGATTCAAGATCGATAGGGTCTGGGTCAAAGGGATCGGAGTTCGAGTCCGCATTCACCGCGGCGGTGGTTAGCAGCGGGGGGGGGGGCAGATGGAGTAGCAGACTCTTTTCCTTTTAAACCTTCAAAGAGTATTCGCCAAGGTGCTAAGAGTTTGGCGGTTTCATTATTGCCCCGCGTAGTGGCATCCCATAATTTAACTCCTACTTTGTCCCAAAATGTCGGGTCGTAAATAGAGACCGAATTGATGTCGGGAAAATGCTCACGGGTCCATTTTAAAAGCAGTTTTAGATCATGGCCTGATATAACTTTTTTATCCTTATTAAGTAAAGTCTTTAAAGTATAATAAACGTCTCGTTCTTCTTTTAAACCCATAACAAAAAGAAGTAAGTTTCTCCAAGCTTCACCTACCAATCGCGAGGAGGTGATGAGGTGCGCACCACAATTATCGGCTTCCTTTCAGCCTTTTTCTTCACTGTCGAGTTCTTGGAGACCTGCGACCGGATAATCTTCAATCTTCTTTTTTCTTTAATAATCTTTAGCAATTTTTAAATTTTTATTTACAGTCTTTAGCCTGTATCACGTCGGGGTCACCATTTGTCGCAGTGGGTGTTTGATGCAAACAGATGCGAGACGGAGACTTGTTTGATGCAAACAAATGTCCTACTTTATTGAATCAGAAGGCGATATTTATACACTAATCTAAGAGCTAATGCCACGTATACATATTGCTGATTGGTGATTTCTACATCTCGTTACACACGTTTTAACTTGATTGGTTACAAAGCATTTAGCAACAATTAACTAACAAAGCTTGTCTTTCACACATTTGAGCTTCTTTGTAGACATTACAATCGTGCAGAGTCCCTTAATCTAATCGTCTTGCTTACTCCTTAACCTTCGAGTGTTCTAACATACTGGCCCCTGCGGTTACAAAAGTTGCTTTACGCAGAGCTGTCCTTGCGCTTAGCCCAGGGCTTATGGTCGAATTGTTCCATCAACAATTGTTCGGTACTAACAGTTCGAGATTGTACTGCCTCATTCCTCGATATTTCTTAGGAGGTCCCCGAATTCTACAAACATGCCACCTTCCAGATTTTCCAATCTTTGGCGCATTTCTTCCTTCTCCTGCCAAATTATAGCAGCCAGGATAAAGAAGGCACGAGCGTTGAAAAAGTCTACCCCGTGTTTTTTCACTCGTTTTTTGCTTTGTCCAGAGCGGAAGGAGTGTCTAAGATTTTTACTGATTTGGCAAGGGCGGTAAAGTCACCTTTCTTATAATTTGTGTAAATTAAATCATAAAGAGTATCCTTCGGGATATAATTATGAGTTGTTAGGTGGTCCCAGAAAGGATGAACAAGAGCATATTCACGGAATTCTTCCTCCTGATAAAGAGAAACAGTCTGGCTTTTACCTCCACTAGGCTTAGCAGAACAAGCGATGGCCTCCATTTGTTTTTACTTTGACTTTAAGTTGTTTTAAATTTCTTTAAAAGTTAGTTTTGCAATTCATGCGTCAGTCTAAGAGCAGGCTCTGATATTATTCCTCGATTTGATCCTGTCTGTGACGCCAATAAAAATGTCGCGATCCACTTATTATTTTATATATATTAATTATTAGGATAAATCAGCCACTACCCAGAGACGATGCTTGAATCACTTAATAACCAGATTGTTGGATTTAAAATTAGTTACAAGGGTTTATTTCTAAAAAACAGGGAAAGCCGGTTTACGAGAAACAAGGCCTTTTGTATAAAGTAATTGCCTAAACTAAAGAGTCGTTAAGAGTAGCAAAGGGAGAACAAAAGAGAGAAATTGTCACCATGCCCGGGGCCAGCCTCGGGCTGGGGGCTGCTCCTGGTTCTCTGCCGTTCGAGTCGTTGCTCTGTCTTGTCGTAGCTGGAAGTCGAGGTGCCGAGCTGGGGGAGCGTCTGGACGAAGAAGCCCACTTTTCCTTCTGTTCCTAGCATTTTTTATACCCCAAAAAGAAAGAGGGGTTCCCTTCATTCAAAATGGCCCTGATACATGCAAATCTCCAGGCTTCCTGGGATGAGTAATTTCTTATCTTTGTTTCCTGGAATCCTGCTAGGTTTGGGGGACCTCATAAATAGCCTTTATCTTCTAGGTGTCTGTCAGGCATACACTGAGGTAAACATATGGTAATTACAAGCCGGATGAAAGGAAAAACTGATTCAAGAGACATATTTTATATTTTCGGTTCCACATGTATACCACAGTGTGACACTGGTGAAAATCATTGAATCCATCCAGAAGAAATACTTGATATTGGCAAGGAATGTAGGAAAAGGTTTAGGCCCATCTTCACCATCAGAAAATCCATCGGGGTGAGAGACCCCAGAGATGTCCTGACTGCGGGAGATGGTTTAGCGACAGCTCGGATCTGGTCCAACGCTGACACCATCACACAGGCACCATGTCCTACACCTACCCTGACTGCAGGAAAGGTTTTAGCGGGAGATCAGCTTTTATCCAGCATCAACGGACCCATATGGGTGAGAAACACTTTAAATGTTCCGAGTGTGGGAATGACTTTAGCCGGAGTTCCAGTTTATCACGGCATCACCATATCCACACGGGAGAGAGACCCTATGAGTGTCTGGAGTGTGGGAACGAGTTTACCCAGAGTTCTGCATTATCACGCCATAACCTCATCCATACAGGAGAGAAGTTGTATCCCTGCACACACTGAGGGAAAGCCTTCAACAACAGCACCTCTTGGATTCATCACCAACATGTCCACACTGGGGAAAAACCCTACATGTGTCCCCAGTGTGGGAAGGGCTTCACAACCAGCTTGAGTCTCTCCCAACACCTATGGATCCATAAGGGTGGATGTCCCTACAAGAGTCCCGACTGTGGGAAGAGCTTTTCCAGGAGCTCTGATCTCATCAGGAATCGTCTCATCCACACAGGAGAGAAATCCTACTCATGTCCCCACCGCTCTGTTACAGTTTATAGTAGAAATAAAATAATATTGGTTGTAAAATTTTAAAATGGACAAATTAAGAGTTAGAAGGGGCTCGGGTAGCCTAAAACTCTGGAAATAAGTAACTAGTTAAGAATGAGCTCACCCTTACAAGAACAATGATCAAAGGAGAATAAGGAGTATGTTGACCCCATCAGCAAAAACATTAATCAAAAGGAGAATAGTTAAGCAAACTGATGCTATATACCAAAGAGCAAGATAAAATATTATATCCAGGTGGTGGGCCAGGTGGTAATGACAGCTGAAACGGTAAACCGTGGATTTACAGTTTAAGAGATGACTATCTATTGTTATTTGTAAGATCTATGTGACTGTTTATTGTTATCTGCATGATCTATGTGACTGTTTGTGACTAAAATTTATGTAACTCTGTACGTGGCCTGTAATGAAAAAAGTATAAAAGCTGAACCAAAAATGAGGATCTTGGGAACCCTGACTTTGGACACTAGTCCTCAGGCTTCCCGGGCCCTGAATAAAGCACCGCATAAACTGACTCTGTTGGTTTGTGTTTTTGGTTACGGGCAACAGCTCCAAGAGCTTCAGGCGAAGCTCCCATTTGCTGAGACATCAGCATCTTCATAGGGGTGATCGACCCTAACGCTGGTCCCAGTGTGAGAAGAGTTTTTACCAGAGTTACAGTCTAATCTCTTGTCACCAGACCCACCTCAGCCATCACCAGAAATGAAGGGGCCTGGCCAAGGTCACCACATTTTCCAGGCTTTAGAGTTTCCAAGCTTCCACATCTTTAGATTCTTTGAAAACAAAAAAGGTAAAAGAAAGAAGTGATTATCTCAATGACACACTTGTTAGAGGAGGTGTGTCAAGGTTTAACACTGGCCCGGCGGTTAAACCGAAACAGACGCTCTCTATTAACAACTCTCTCTCCTCCTTGATGAAGAAGGGAGAGAACAAGGGAGAGAGACTTCTCAGTTGGAGATTAAACTACAAGACTTTAATGAAACAGCAATGATAGAATAAATTAGTGAACACACACAGAAATATAGGAAAAAAAATGAGAACCACCCTCCTCCCCCTTCTCCCCCAACGACTCTCACGTCAACCGAGGCTGCAGGGTAGCCCTGGGAAAGTCCAGGCTGGACTCCTGGAGTTGGTAGCAGTCAGGAGCTGGAGGCAGGAAAAGAAGCAGGACGATAGGCAAGAAGGGAAGCAGCTAGCTGAAGCAGGAAGAGGCGCCGGAAGAAGAGAGCAAAATTTGGAAAATCCCTCAAATTTATATTGAGTGTGACGTCTATGGGATGGAATACTCCGTTTGGTAAGTTCTAACATCTATCTTGTCTGTTCCTCCCCAAAGGAGGGCTCCTGGATGGTAAAATGCTTTCCTCAGAGCTGAGCAGTGTCCTTGGCTCTGCATACCAGTCCCTGGCAGTACCTATAAACATCAAGCGTTATCAGCCCCAAAAGCAGACATTGTCTGAGGGACCCGCTGCCAATCTCAGCAACTACTTAAAGAGGCTCAGCTGAAAGCAAAAGCACAAGACAGAGAATCACCTTCATCCTGGCCCAAACCAGGACAAGGTGTCTGAATAGGACAAGGTCTATTTCTTTTTTTAGTTCAGGAACACCCATATGAAGCATTTTAGAGTGAACTTGCAGTAGGACTCTGAAAGAAAATAGGACTGAAAATTTGGGATTGTGTCATTTTGAGGTGAAAAGAAACCTTTTCCACTAACATGCCCTTTTAAGGAAATTTAGACGCAGAAATTATACTTTACATTTCAGTATCCAGATGATTGTGGCTGCAAAACTGGGTGGACGTACACTAGCCTGAAGTTTGATACCATTTGGGGTTTTTTTTTTTATTAATAAGATACTCAATGAAATTTTACAAATGTTCAATGGAGCAATCTCTTATGGCTGTTGGGGTGCAAAGGGTTGGAGAATGCTTTGTGTGCTTTGTGGTTGGGACCCTGTCCTCAAAACCCCCTCTCTTTGTCCCACCCTGAGGTGTGCATAAACCAGTTTCCAGCACAGTGACTGGAGAGGTAGGAGATAGAGCTGATGGAGTGTAGAAAAAACATCTGCGGAGGCTTAAGGACAACACGTAGTCACCAATATGGTTAAAGTGAAGTTGTCTATTAACAATTCATGCTCGCTTTATATAGAACCCTTGTTTATATAACGATATCTTGCAGGTGGCTATATCTTGGCCACAGATTCTATTCTCACAGAACTTCTGCTGGCTAATCATTACTCTGCTATTCTTCTTTTCCTGCTGCCAGCTCCTTTATCTTTTTCCCATAGCTCATCTTTCAGTAACCTTGGAACTAGGTCTCACGGTCCTAATCTTACTCTCGCTAAAGCTAAATAGTCAGGATTGCTCACGTCTGTTTTCTTCCAGACAGTTTCCCAACAGTGGAGAAGAGAGAGACTGAGCTGTCCGAATGGCCATGACTCCATCTGTTCAGCTGAAACCCTTGGCTCGGCAGACCATTCTCTATCAGTAACTGTAAACATTGAGTGTTATCAGTCCTAGAAACAGACACTGAGAAACTTGCTATTCATTCCAGCAAGTGCAGATACTTGCAAGAGACTGAACTGAAAGCAAAATTACAAGACAGAAAATTAGCTTTATCTTGGCCCAAATCCGGACATTGCACCCCTTATTCCATACCTTTTTTTCATGCTCCAGTCATTACCATCACTTATCCCTAAATACACCTCTACACAAATTATTATTCTCTATATATACTAAAGCCCACTAAGTTAATTTAGTTTATGATTGCCGATGTTCATCTATTGTAGCAGACTCTTAAAGCAAGAAATGATTGTCACAGTTCATGTCCATGGTCTACAAGTTGCAGGTTGCAGATGTTAACTTCGAGGAAGTTACTGGATGCCAGTGAATGAACCCAGTTCTGGTTTCATCACCACAACATTATCCTGAAAACCACTCACAGAACACTGTTAATTTGTGCAATAATTCACATAACAGCAATTAATGTGGGGCATGAATTCATACTCTCCAAAGTTCCATGCTTTACTGATTTAGCTAGCCAAGCAAAAATTAGGTATTCTCACCCAGTGTTAGATTCCCCTGTATTACACATTGTACTTCTCCATAGTCCATCATCACCCACCAAGTGTCTCCAGGTCCTTGAGCAAAAGCAACCCCATGAATGGGTGTGCCTTTCCCAGAGGCAGGAAAAACACAAACAGTTTTCCCTAGCAGATACTTTTCATGCACCACAGGCACTTTGTCCCCATCTACTGTATGTAGAAGATCTGACTGAGCAGGACCAGCTCGATTGATGGAACCCCTGGTGTTAATTTCAGCAAGTGCAACTACTTACAAGAGACCTAGCTAAAAGCAAAAGTACAAGACAGAAAATCACCTTTATCCTGGACCAAACCAGGACATTTCACCCCTTATTCCATACCATTTGCGTCATGCTCCAATCATTATTATCTCTTATCCCTAAATACTTTTTTACACAAATTATTACTATCTCTCTGTGCAAAAATTCACTAAGTAATTCAGTCTACGATTGCACATGTTAATCTTTTGTAGCAGATTCTCAAAACAAGGAGCAATTTTCACAGTTCATGTCCATGGTCCAGAAGTTGCAGGTTGCAGATGGTAACTTCAAGGAAGTCACTGGATGCCAGCCGATGAACCTAGTTCTGGTTTCATCATCATAAAATCATCCTGAAAAGCACTCACAGAACACTGTTAGTTTATGCAACAATTCACATAACAGTAGTTTATGTGGGATACAAGTTCATGATTCCCAAAGATTTCATGCATTACTGATTAAGCTAGACAAGCAGAAATTAGGAATTCTCACCTAGTGTTTGATTCCCTTGTGGTACACATTGTACTTCTCCATCTTTCATCATCACCCACCAAGTGTGTCCAGGCCCTTGAGCGAAAGCAACCCCACGAATGGGTGTGCCTTTCCCAGAGGCAGGATAAACCCAAAGTGTTTTCCCTAGCAGATTCTTTTCATGCACCACAGGCACTTTGTCCCCATCTACTGTGTGCAGAAGATCTGACTGAGCAGGACCAGCTCGATTGATGGAACCCCTGGTGTTAACTAAACAGGTGGCTTTTGCCAAGTGCTTGTCCCAGTTTTTAAAGGTTCCACCACCCATTGCCTTTAAGGTAGTTTTTAACAGTCCATTGTACCTTTCAATTTTACCTGAGGCTGGTGCATGATAGGGGATATGGTATCCCCACTCAATACCATGTTCTTTGCCCCAGTTATTTATGAGACTGTTTTTGAAATTACTTCCATTATCTGGTTCAATTCTGGTGTACCATATCACCACAAGACTTGTTTCTCTAGGCCCAGGATGGTGTTCTGGGCTCTGGCATAAGGCAAAGGATATGTTTCCAGACATCCTGTACTTGCTTCCACCATTTTCAGCACATAGCTCTCACCCTGGTGGGTGTGAGGCAGTGTGATGTAGTCGACTTGCCAGGCCTCCCCATACCTATATTTTGACCATCTTCCTTCATATCACAGAGGTTTCAACCTTTTAGCTTGCTTAATTGCAGCCATATGTCACAATCGTGGATAACCTGCACAATAGCATCCAAAGATAAATCCACCCCTCCGTCACACGCCCATCGATATGTTCCATCCCTGCCTTGATGACCTGAAGCATTGTGGGCCCATCTAGCTAAAAACAGTTCACCTTTATGGTCCCACTCCAGATCTATTTGGAACACTTGAGCAGCCTCATCGGCTCGTTGGTTGTTTTCATGTTCCTCAGTAGCTTGATAGAAAGGTACGTGGGCATCTACGTGACGCACTTTTACATCAAGTTTCTCTAACCTACCAGCAATATCTTTCCAGAGTTCAGCAGCCCAGACAGGTTTATCTCTATGTTGCCAGTTGTTTTGCTTCCACTGCTTTAACCAACCCCATAAGGCATTTGCTACCATCCATGCGTCAGTATAGAGATAAAGTCTCGGCCACTTTTCTTGTTCAGCAATGTCCAAAGCCAATTGGATGGCTTTTACCTCTGCAAATTGACTTGATTCACCATCTCCTTCAGCTTTTTTTGCAACTAGTTGTGTAGGATTCCATACAGCAGCTTTCCACCTTCGATGGCCTCCTACCAGACAACAGGATCCATCAGCGAAAAGAGCATATTTTTTCTCATTCTCTGGAAGGTGATCGTATGGTGGGGCTTCTTCAGCCCGTTTTACCACTTTTTCTGGTGGCATTCCAAAGTGTTTGCCTTCTGGCCAGTCTGTTATTGCTTCTACAATTCCTGGACGATCGAGTCTTCCTATCCTAGCTCTCTGTGAGAGTAAAGCAATCCATTTACTCCAGGTAGAATCGGTAGCATGATGAAGGGAAGATGCTCTACCTGTGTACATAAAACCTAGTACAGGTAATCGTGGCACCAGGAGAAGCTGTGCTTCAGTGCCAATCACTTCTGAAGCAGCTCTAACTCCTTTGTATGCGGGCAATATCTCTTTTTCATTGGCTGTGTAGTTGGCTTCGGAGCCTTTGTAGTTTCGACCCCCAAATCCTAGATGTCGGCCTTGAGTCTCTCCTGGAGCTTTCTGCCAGAGGCTCCGTGTAGGACCATCACCTTCGTCTCTGGTGTAGAGCACATTTTTAATATCTGGTCCTGTTCGAATTGGTCCAAGGGCCAATTCTCAGAAACCCCACTACAAAGGATTTATCTGAAAGGCCAGTCAAAGCATGCAGCCATCCTACATTCTCAGTCTTAATAGCTGCGGTACCAAAGGACCACTGGTACCCTTTTGGGTCCTTGAAATCACCTCCCTTGAGGTAGTCTATGCCAAGGATGCACGGAGCATCTGGACCAGTCATTATCGGGTGTTTATGCCACTTTATTCCAGTGAGGCTGACATCAGCCTTCACAATAGTCAGTTCTTTAGATCCCCCCGTCACTCCAGAAATAGTGACAGATTCTGTCCCGTTCTGATTCGATGGCATTAGGGTGCACTGTGCACCAGTGTCCACCAAGGCTTTATACTTTTGTGGCTCTAATGTGCCAGGCCATCAAATCCACACAATCCAATAAATTTGGTTGTCCCTCTCCTCCACCTGGCTGGAGGCAGGGCACCTCTGAGCTTGAGCACATACAACATTGTCAGTACGTGCATTACTGAAGTTTGCATCCTCATTACTCACACCTGATGTACAGGGATCTTGAGTCACCAGCGTATTTGAATTGGGTAACTCTACACTGGAGATTTGAGCAGCCATCTTTTTAGAAGGACCTCCTTTTGCCTTTGTCTTACTCAGCAACTTAAATACCTGGTCCTCTAGGACACCAGTAGGTTTCTGATCCCACTTTTTCATGTCCTCTCCATACTCACTCAGGAGTGCCCATAGGATTCCTCTTACTGAATTCTGTTTCTCTCGATTCTGTCTCACAGGAGGGCGTCTCCTCTTAATGGCTTCAATGCGGCGTCCTCCTCCTATCTGAGGAAAAAAGGGTGAATGCAATTTCTCATCTTTTCTTACAGCTGAGCCCTAGGCCCGATGAGGGGCCATGACAGCATCTTCACATTCTCGTGCTGGTTTAATTATATCACCCACAATTACATCCATATCTCCAGGAACCCATAGCATTACTGATAGTGTATGGTTTAAAGGCTGTGGTGCAGCATGCACAAACCTTTGAAACATAGGTCTAGGGCATGGCATGTGATAAGGATCTTCAATGTTTTCATCACTATAGATCAGATCTCATACAGCCAATTCTTCCAGATACTTGGTAGCTTTTTCAAGTGTGGGTCCTTTGATCTGTGGGCAGTCTATTTCCTCTTTTTAGGGATATCTCTCCCTTAGAGCTGACAAGAGTCATTTCCATAGGCTGGTGGTTCTAGCCTTTTCCCCAAATGCCCGATAAACACCTGCATCTTTGGCCAGGGATCCCAACTGCCTGGCTTCCCTCTGAGTTAATGTACGGTAGCAGCCCCACCATTCCATAATCGGAGTAGCCAAGTGAGAAGTGGTTCACCTGAAAAACGGCTGTAGTCTTTTCTCAGAGTACGCAAGTCCCTCATGGAACAGGACTGAGCAGATTCTGAGTCTGAGTCCTGCTCAGCTGACTCTGCTTTAGAGTCTGCTCTAGCTGCTCTATGAGGTGAGGCAACATCCTCTATTTTCTCTATCACCTGGTCATCTATTTCAGACCTTGAAGGGTTAAGGCTCATTTCTGATTTCCATTGTTTTCCTTTTCTCCTAGTTACAGGGTCAACAAGTAACTGTGTGGGCTGAGGGGGAGAGGCTGTGGTGTCTGCAGCAATAGCAGCAGCAGCGCTGGCTTTCTGAACAGCAGCAGTGTCTGTGGGGGGGAGGCAGCAGCTGCAGCTGTAGCAGAAATCACTGGCAATGCTCACCGGCCGTATCAGAGTTGTGCCCTTGTGTGTGGGGGGCGAGCAGTGGCTGCGGAGGCGGAAGTGGGGGTGCTCTCTGTACCAGGTGTGCTCATTCCCCTAATTTTAGTTGTCGTACTCCTCACCAACATATGATAACACATGTCAATACTCACAGACACCTGAAAAAGATTGACTACAACAATCAAGAGGTTCAAAACTATAATAAGCATAATGCCATTTTGACTAGAATCTGGTGAACTCAACCCAAGAGAGGCAGTGCCTGGCAGGGTCATGGAACACATCATCCTCAGTGCAATCACACAGCACCTGCAGGATGGGCAAGGGATCAGACCCAGCCAGCACGGGTTTAGGAAGGGCAGGTCATGCCTGACCAACCTGATCTCCTTTTATGATCAGGTGACCCGACTGGTGGATGAGGGGAAGGCTGTGGATGTGGTCTACCTGGACTGCAGCAAGGCCTTTGACACCGTCTACCACAGCATCCTCCTGAAAAAACTGTCAGCCCGTGGCTTGGACAGGAGCACCCTGTGCTGGGTTAAGAACTGGCTGGAGGGCCGGGCCCAGAGAGTGGTGCTGAATGGGGCTGCATCCAGTTGGCAGCCGGTCACTAGTGGTGTCCCCCAAGGATCAGTGTTGGGCCCGGTTCTGTTCAATATCTTCATGGATGATCTAGATGAGGTGATTGAGTCCATCATCAGCAAATTCGCAGACGACACTAAGCTGGGGGGAAGTGTCGATCAACTGGAAGGCAGGAGGGCTCTGCAGAGGGACCTGGACAGACTGGAGATTTGGGCTGATTCCAATGGGATGAGGTTTAACACAGCCAAGTGCCGGGTCCTGCACTTTGGCCACAACAACCCCATGCAGCGCTACAGCCTGGGGACAGAATGGCTGGAGAGCAGCCAGGCAGAAAGGGACCTGGGAGTCTGAATTGACAGGAAGCTGAACATCAGCCAGCAGTGTGCCCAGGTGGCCAAGAAGGCCAATGGCATCCTGGCCTGTATCCGGAACAGCATGGCCAGCAGGTCCAAGGAAGTGATTCTGCCCCTGTATTCAGCACTGGTGAGGCCACACCTCGAGTACTGTGTCCAGTTCTGGGCCCCCCAGTTCAGGAAGGATATCGAGGTCCTGAAGCAGATCCAAGAGAGGGCAACCAGGCTGGTGAAGGGACTCGAGCACAGACCCTATGAGGAGAGGCTGAGAGAGCTGGGGCTGTTCAGCCTGGAGAAGAGGAGGCTCAGGGGAGACCTCATCGCTGTCTACAACTACCTGAATGGAGGTTGTAACCGGGTGGACGTTGGTCTCTTTTGCCAGACGACTTTCAACAAGACAAGAGGGCATGGTCTTAAGTTGTGCCAGGGGAAATTTAGGTTAGATATTAGAAAGAATTTCTTTACGGAGAGAGTGATCCGGCATTGGAATGGGCTGCCCAGGGAAGTAGTGGATTCTCCGTCCCTGGAGCTATTTAAAAAGAGACTGGATGTGGCACTCAGTGCCATAGTCTAGCAACCGCAACAGTGGTTCAAGGGTTGGACTCGATGATCTCTGAGGTCCCTTCCAACCCAGCCAATTCTATGATTCTATGATAGTTCCAGAAAAGAAGGCTGAAAATGCAATTACCAACAAAGTTCTTAATCCTTGTATGAAACACCACTGCACTGTGTACTGCACTGTATACTAGTATTGCGGACCATACCACAGCTACTTTACTCATGCAGTGTTTACCAAAAATGAACCACATAGTAACACTCATTCCAGCTGCAAAAGCACATATCACATAACCTGAATACCAAAGGTATGTCACAATTGGTTTAATCTCCAACCCTGTTATATTTCCAGAGAAAGAGGTCTGATTCTCACTCAGCAAAGCCATATTGGTATGGTCCCACTGGAGCTAGAATTCAAAATATTCAGGTAAATTAGTCAAAATATGAACTGGGCTCAAGCTAATTATTTCAGTTCCTACGCTGGGTGCCAATAAATCTGTCACAGTTTTACAATGGCCCACCAATCAACTGAATTACAGATGCCCTCTATTAATCCCCGTCCCCTCCCTGATAAAGGAAGGAGAGTGAATAAGGGAGAGAGACTTATGGGTTGGAAACTAAACTAAACACCTTTATTGAAACAGTAATGATAAAAAGGAAAAATTACTAAATATATACAAATATACAGGAAAATTGATACCACATTCCTCCCCCCTCTCCCCCAATAACTCTCATGTTACCACTAAGTCTGCAGGGCAGCCCTGGGAAAGTCCAGGATGGACTCCTGGAGTCAGCAGCAGTCAGGAGCTGGATGCAGGAGCACACAGGTTCAGGCTGGTATGGATCAGGACCAAAGGCAGAGGAATGGATGGAATCCTCCCAGGATGCTGAAGAAAACAGGGACAGGTGAAGAAGGGGAGGCAGGAAGGGGTTTGTCCCTCATGATACCTCCAACTTATACTGAGTATGACATGTATGGATTGGAATACTCTGTTTGGTCAATTTTTGTCATTTATTTTTTCCATTCCTCCCTAAAGGAGGGTTGCAGGTGTGACCTCTTTACTCCTTTTCTCCTTCCGGAGGGCAAAATGTTCCTCAGAACTCAGCAGTGTCCTTGGCTCTGCACACCAGTCTCTATCAGTAGCTATAAACTTCGAGTGTTATCAGTCCTAGGAGCAGACACTGTCTGAGAAACTGGCTGTTCATTTCAGCAAATACAGCAACCTATATAAAACTTAGCTGAAAGCAAAGACAGAAAATTACCTTTATCCTGGCCAAAACCAGAACAGGGATAGAAAAGGAAACTCTTAAAACAATTAATTGGTGAACACTTTATGCAATAAAACAGGGTCCCTCTGAGTCACCATCCAAATTCAGCATAGGAAAATAGGTACCCAACAATTAGTCTCCTTGTTTTTGGAACAACATACAAAAGACATAAGGGAAAAATTGGAAAAACTATGAAAAGCAGATAGTAGAAATCTGGAAGTGTTACTAGCCTGGAGATTTTTTAGCAAGAGAGAAGAAAGCTATAAAAAAGGAACATGACAAATAATGGTGGTTTAAAGAACGGATTGGGTGCGACCTAAAGGGCCTGGAAGGAAACTAAGAAAGGATCAATGTGCTTTTGGAAACAAAAGGAACGTAATAAGGAAAGGGGTTGGCAGAGTAGGAGTGTTTTTTCCCCCCTTTTTGTGTTGAGTTTTCTTCCAAAGCGACGACATTCTATCTGTGCTGGGTGATGCCAAGAACGACCATTTCCTTTCTTACAGGGAAATGCAAAGTGCAGCCTACAGGGCGTTATTGATGGCAGCACAGAAAGCAGCTGCCATAGGAAAGAGAGGCTGCTGCAGGCTTTTGGAAAGGGATACTTGTCATGCATTGCTCCTCCTGCCTCTAAGGGAAGGTGCCCTGCAGGCAGGGCAGGAAAGGGCTCGCTGCCGCTGCCCCCATCCCCTCATTGTGTGACAGGACAATCGCTGCCAGTGCTCGGGGCTCCCTGCAGAGACCCCGATGATGCTGGTGCCATGCGGGGTGGTTGAGTGGGTATGAAGCGGCAGTGTAGGGATAGGAGTGAGCTGAAAGAGCAACAGCTGCTGCATGGAGGGTAGAAGTGGTGGCACTGACAAGGTGGTGGTGACGAGGTGATGGTGATAAAATGGTGAAGGCAAATTTTCCAAGACCATTCCCAGGGAGCTAATGAGACCAATGTTGTGTTTGGGGTGGTGAGGAGTGATGAACCTCAAAGGCTTTTCCTCACTGTCCAGGCCTCTTGCAGAGACACTCTGCCCCAATACCAGTTGAATATAAATTTCTAAACTGAAAACCAGTAAAACTGAACTTTTAAAAAAATTTATTTGATGCTCTTTGTAATCTTCCTCCACACTGGAACCTCTCTGATTAGCTGTGCAAGTCTTGAACACTAAAAACACCACAGGGGGACATGGATGCTTAGTGCTGTAATGGGCCCAATGGTGCCAGAGGGACTGAGCCCATGATCCTCAGGTACTGACAGGAGACTGAAAAATAAAAACCCTCTTAAGAAGTTAAAGCCAAAAAAAACCCTAACCAATTTATCTTTAAGTACTGATAGGCCCCATTGGGTCCTATTACTGACAAAGCCTCCCCAGAGACTTGTTAGAGAAGGTCACTGGAGGCCATGATTTCAGGGAGGCAAAGATTCTGTAAAGGTGGTTCTGAAAAAACAGATATTTATTTATTTGTGTGTTTATGTATTTATGCATTTATGTATTTTATGGATCTGTCAGGCCAAACTCGAAACCCCAGGCAATGGGAAGGCAGAGCCCCTCCCCCACTTGTGGGTCAGGACTTTTCCTGGGGGCAGTGGGGTGTGAAGATGAGCAATAAAAAATGCGGGAAAAATGAACAACACCTCCGTGATACCCCAAGAAGGGGCAAAGAGCAAACTAAGTACAGAGCATAAGCATAAACTTCTGCCTGGTGGTGGTGATACAGGGACCATTTCTAAAGTCACTTTTCCAGACACAGACTGTGCAGACAAAAAGGCCATTCCCATTCCTCTCCAATTGTCCCCTTCTCCTACTCTTTGTTTATTCAGATGCCTCTCCCCTGGGTGCTGCTTTTAGCAGCAGGTTGTTCAAAGCTTGCCTGTCTTTCAGCAGGTTGATTCTCTCTTTAGCCACCTCTGTCATGATGATCACAGCTCTCTTTTCCCATCTGTCTCTCTAAACCATTTCTCCTCAGATTCTTCTTCACTTTCTCCGTTTGACTTTTCTTGGCTTGCACAAAGGAAAACTGCTGCTGTGCGCGTGTGCAGTCAGTTCTCTAAGGAGAGCAGGTGGTGCAGTGGAGCTGTAACCTCCAGCTGCAGAGAGGAGTGGAGAAGTCTAATGCAAGGACCAGAGATGGAAGTCCCAGGTGGGACATGACAGAAATGGTAGGGCTGTGGAGATCAGCAATAAAGTTGTCCACACAGTGTCAGACCTCAGGGAACCTCTGTCACCGTTTGTCTTAAATGAAAATTATGAGATGATCTGTTAAAATATATTTTAAAAAAGTAACATAAATCAAAAACCCAAAAAGTACCAAAAACAGTTTTCATTAAGCACAGTATCAAATTTTCCTCCTTTACTACAATGTGAAAACCTTTCCAATTAGCTGTAAAAGTCTTGAAGATGTGAAGAATATCCCATGGAGAGCCATGGCTCTTTATCTAATTCTGTATTTCAATGAGCCCCAGGGTGTGTTTGGTGCTGAGTCCATGATCCTCAGGTGCTGAGAGATGAATGAACAAACTGCTCCAGAAGTCAGAATGGAACCTGAAAGTACCTTGAAGCATTGAGTGGCCCCACTGAGGGCCATTGCTTCCAGAGCCTCTCCATGGCCTTGTTAATGCAGATCACTAGAAGCCATATTTGCAGGGAGGCAAAGGCTCTGTAAAGGTGGCTCTGAAGCCAAGGGTTTTTCATTTTTTGCTTATTAATAAAGCATTGATGTTGCCAGATGAACCTCTTTAAGGGCACGGTGCTCCAAGGTCCAACCTGGTATTCCACCAGAAACTCACAAATAGTGCTCCGAGCCTATTGCCCTCAGGGTTGACTAGCCTGGCTCAGTGCTATTGCTCCTAAAGCAGCTAACCTCTCTGCTGGCTTGCTCAGGAGTGAGCTGAGCCTCTGTTTTGAAGCTCACCTTTTATTTGCCCTTTAATCCTGCTCATGCGCAGTTAGGGCCTGCCTTAATCAGGCACAGGTGGGCTTAGCACAAGCTCATTCCCACTCCCTGGCAATTAGTGGCATTTGGTTGCCTCATTTCACTACATTCCCCCCCCCCTTTTTTTTTTTTTTTGAAAAGGAACACAAAAAATATGTGAAGTTCAAAAGTATACGATGTCCAAATGCGCAAATTCAGCAAGGTTATTCAGTTTGAGCTGCTGGATGATGCATCATTGTGTTGCCCGTAACCAAAACACAAACCAACAGAGTCAGTTTATGCGGTGCTTTATTCAGGGCCCGGGAAGCCTGAGGACTAGCGTCCCAAGTCAGGGTTCCAAAGACCCTCGTTTTTGGTTCAGCTTTTATACTCTTTTTTATTACAGGCCACATACAGAGTTACATAAATTTTAGTCACAAACTGTCACATAGATCATGCAGATAACAATAGACAGTCACATAGATCTTACAAATAACAATAGATAGTCATCTCTTAAACTGTAAATCCACGCTTTACCGTTTCAGCTGTCATTACCACCTGGCCCACCACCTGGATACAATATTTTATCTTGATCTTTGGTATATGGTATCAGTTTGCTTAACTATTCTCCTTTTGATTAATGTTTTTGCTGATGGGGTCAACACACTCCTTATTCTCCTTTGATCATTGTTCTTGTAAGGGTTAGCTCACTCTTAACTAGTTACTTATTCCCAGAGTTTTAGTCTACCCGAGCCCCTTCTAACTCTTAGTTTGTCCATTTTAAAATTTTACAACCAATATTATTTTATTTCTACTATACACTGTAACAATTGTCCATTAATGATCTGGTCGTGGCAGGGTGTGTCCATTTCACGGCCTGATTTGTTTGTTCAAGGAGGGCTTTTATTTTGTCCTCCAGGCCGATGGGTGCAGCTGGTGGGGTGGCCGCTTCTTTCCCATGCTCTTTTTCTGAGCTGGGAGGTGGCAGTAGGGGTGGTTTCAAGCAGCAACTGGGGCTTCCCATCTCGGGGGCATGTGCTGTCGGCATCTTTGCATTCTTTTGTACATTTCTTTCGGTGCTCAGAGCAGGTGCTTCTTCTTCCTCCGGCCCGATGTCTGATAGAAACTCAGCTATAGAATGGTGCGACTTTCCTGTCATGCCCTTAATGGCAGGGCCGTTGTCCCTTAGTCCTAAAATAGCCTTCCGGGTTTTTCCACCCTCAGGAAGAGGGGTGAGTAGCGGAGGCGCTTTGAGGACAACACCGGATCCTGCTTCTGATGGTGGTGCTGTAGTATCAACGCTAGCGCTTGGCGGAAGTGCTGCAATGGCGGTGACAGCAGCTTCCGCCTCGGCTTTTACTTCTTTTAGGGCATTTATCCCCATTCCCCATGTACCGCCTAATCCGATTATGTTTTTATACATTTCTTGAGTATGGAGGTTTCCCAACAGGTCACTGACCTCATGCCAAAGTTCTAATGCGGCCACAGAGGACGGGGAGGAGGAGAGTTCTTGCTCCTTCGCCAGTGTCACCAGCTTCTAATTAACAGGGGTGCTTGCTGACAATCCCATCTTTTCCTTTTTCTTGGTCAATCAGTGGTAGAGAAGGAAAGGTAGTGGATCTTCTTACCCGACTCCTTGGGTTTTCTGCTAATGTTAGTTTGCGCCGAACTGGCTCCCTTTTTTCTGATTCATCTGAGCGGGGGCTAGATCGAGGTCTATGCCCACATTCTCCACCAGATATTGCAAGAAAACCTCTTCTAGGGCACGGCGCTCCAAGGTCCAAGCAGGTGTTCCAGCAGAAACTCACGCATAGCACGCTGAGTCTATTGCCCTCAGGGTTGACTAACCTGGATAGAAAGTATTACTCCGAAAGCAGCCAATCACTCTGCTGACTTGCTCAGGAGTGAGCTGAGACTATGAGTTTGACCCTCACCTTTTATTGGCCCCCTAATCCTGGTCATGCGCAGTGGGGGCCCGCCCTAATCAGGCACAGGTGGGCTTAACACAAGCTCATGCCCACTCCTTGGCAATTAGTGGCATGTGGTTGATTCATTTCACTACAGGAAAGGGCCAGTCAAAGTTTCAGTTGTCACTCTTTGCATTTATTTTCCAGTCCCATTTGTTGGGAGTTTTGGGAGGCCTATTGAGCAACAGTGGAGAGTGGCCACCAAGGGCTGGTATATTCGAGGTTTGTTGTAAAAAGCAAAGCCATAGCCCGATTGTTGGTGGTGCTGTGGGTAGTGTTCCATGTGAGGGTTAGGGCCAGCCAAAGTTTTCAGTGTTCACTGTTTGCATTTGTTTGCCAGTTCCGTTTGTTGGGAGTTTTTGGAGGTCTATTGAGAAACAGTCGAAAGTGGTCGTCTAGGGCTGGTATATTCAAGGTCTGTGATAAAACGCAAAGCCATATCCCAATTGTTGGTGGTGCTTTGGGTAGGGTTCCATGTGAGGGTTAGGGCCAGCCAAAGTTTTCAGTGGTCACTCTTTGTATTTGTTTTCCGGTTCCCTTCGTTGGGAGTTTTAGGAAGCCTATCGAGCAACAGTGGACAGTGGCCGCCCAGGGCTGGTATATTCGAAGTTTGTGCTAAAACGCAAAGCTGTAGCCCGATTGTTGGTGGTGGTGTGGGTAGGGTTCCATGTAAGGGTTAGGGCCAACCAAAGTTTTCAGTGGTCACTCTTTGCATTTGTTTGCCACTTCCCTTCGTTGGGAGTTTTGGGAGGCTTGTTGAGCAACAGTGGAGAGTGGCCACCAAGGGCTGGTATATCCGAGGTTTGTGGTAACACGCAAAGCCGTAGCCCGATTGTTGTTTGTGGTTTGGGTAGGGTTGTATGTGAGGGTTAGGGCCAGCCAAAGTTTTCAGTGGTCGCTCTTTGCATTTGTTTTCGAGTCCCGTTCTTTGAGAGTTGTGGGAGGCCTATTGAGCAATAGTGGAGAATGGCTGCCGAGGGTTGGTATATTCGAGGTTTGTGGTAAAACGCAAAGTCGTAGCTCGATTGTTGGTGGTGCTGTGGGTAGGGTAGGGTTCCAAGTGAGGGTTAGGCCCTGCGAAAGTTTTCAGTGGTCACTCTTTGCATTTGTTTGCCAGTCCTGTTCGTTCGGAGTTTAAGGAGGCCTATTGAACAACAGTGGAGAGTGGCTGCCTAAAGTTTGTATATTCGAGGTTTGTTGTAAAATGCAAAGCCGTACCCTGATTGTGAGTA
The DNA here is from genome assembly GCF_003957555.1 of Calypte anna. NCBI lineage: Eukaryota > Metazoa > Chordata > Aves > Apodiformes > Trochilidae > Calypte > Calypte anna. Next base: position 10,833,839 of record NC_044276.1, on the reverse strand, counting down.
GTGCTGTGGGTAGGGTTCGATTTGAGGGTCAGGGCCAGCCAAAATTTTCAGTGGTCACTCGATATAAACACCTTGAATTAAAATATGTCTCTTGAATCACCTTTTTTTTTTCTTCTCTGGTTGCAACATTATGTCAATTAACATATGTTTATCTCACAGTATGCCTGACAGACACCTAAAAGATAAGATTGCTTGTCAAGTTGCCTCCTTGTGCATGGTAGAGACAAAAACAATGAAAGTAGCAGGACACCAAAAGACAAAAAGATAAGGATGACTCATCTCCAGGAAGTCTGGAAGTCTGTATGTTTCAGGGATATATGCAAAAAAGGGACCCGTTTTTCTTTTTGCTGTATAAAAAACCCTAGGAAAAAAGGAAAAGGTGGCAGCTTTCTTCTAGACGCCCCCTTCTCTCGGCACTTTGCTTTCCAGCCATGAGGCAGACACAGCGGAGGATCGAACAGCGGAGAACCCAGAAGTAACTCCAGCCTGAGGCCAGGTCCAAGGCAGACAGTGAAAAACCTCTTTGTTCTTTTCTTTTACCTTAATGACTCTCTCTCCAAGGTGACTAATTTGTGCAAAGACTTTCTGCGGGCAAACCGGTTTTCCCTGTTTTGAAGGTGGTGTTATCGTTTCCTGCCCTAAATAAATCCTTGTAACTTGTTTAAATCCTAAAGCCTTTTTATTTTTGTAAATTCACGCGTCGTCTATAAGTAGTGGCTGAATTTTCCTCACAATCAAAATATAAATAATAACTCGGATCGTAATATTTTTATTGGCGTCACGGACAGGAAAAAATCGAGGAACAATATCAGAGCCTGCTTTTAGTTTGATGCCTGAATTGCAAAACTAACTCTTAAACAAATTTAAAATAATTTAAAGCCAAAGTAAATACAAATGGAGGCCATAGCTTGTTCTGCCAGCTCCAGTGGAGGTAAAAACCAGACTGTTTCCTTCTATAAGGAGGAAGAATTCCGTGAATATGCTCTTGTTCATCCTTTCTGGGACCACCTAACAACTCATAATTATATCCCGAAGGATACTCTTTATGATTTAATTTACACAAATTATAAGAATGGTGACTTCACCGCTCTTGCTAAATCTGTAAAAATTTTAGAAAATCCTTCTTCTCTGGACAAACATTCCAAAAAACGTGTGAAAAAACACAGGGTATACTTTTTCAGCGCTCGTGCCTTTTTTATCCTAGCCGCTATAATTTGGCAGGAGAAAGAAGAAATGCGCCAAAGATTAGAAAATCTGGAAAGTGGCATGTTTGTAGAATTTGGGGACCTCCTAAAAACCATTGACAAAGCTGAGGACTCCGGGGAGCCAAATTCTGAAATCAGTGCTGCACTTGGTCCGATTCTGGAAGGCACTACATCTGCGTCTGAATATACAACAGATGATGGAGAGTATGTCTCCCCTGAAAGACCCCGTAAAAAAAAGGTGCATTTTGCACCCAAAAAGGGGAAAAGAAGACCCTCCATTTTAAAATCAAAGCCACAGCCGAAAGCTGCCAACACGCAAACAGGCATTCCCCTCAGGCTGTTAACCCGTCCGAGGGAGAAATGGCTGAATTACGCAAATGGGTCAGCACATTTATAAAAACTGGGGCTAAAAAATTTGATAAATTGGAGAAAAAGGTCCAGCAGCTCGCTGTAATGAGCGAGAAGTCCTCTACTCAATCTTCCTCCTGTCATGAGACTTTTGATAGTTCAGAAGATGAAAGCATGCCTGTAACGTCCTGTAATTAGAGCAGAACATACACGTGAGCTAGATACCGGATGGGAGCAAGTTACTCATAAAGAATTTCCATACTCTCCTCTGGAACTGACCCAATTAAAGAGTCAATTTGGCAGATTACCTTTGGAAACTGATATAGACTATGTGGTAAGGGTTTCATCTTCCAGTGGAGACCACATATTATTATCAGAAAAAGAAGTGTCAGGCCACTAGGGTCCTGGAGTTATGTTGATCACTGGTAATTCCAGAGCACCATGGTCCCTGACCCAGCAAGCTGCTTATAATGTGGGCTTCACTGACCCCATAGCTAGGGGAGAACCCCATGTATTGTGAGGGGGTCTCACCCAGCTACTGGACAATTTTCATAAAGCCAGTGTGATCCAAATGATTTATGACCATGCTCTGGTTATAAACCAGGAGGACCCACTTATGCTAAAAGTAAAACCTGAGAGGATGGATATTCTCATCAGAAGGTTACCTACGCAACTGCAAAATCTAGCCCTACAGATCAAGGCTAGAATCGAAAAGTCAAATAGAAATTCGCTATTAGGCACGGACTATACTTGGTCCGATCTGCTTACTGAATTGACAGAATTTGGATGCAAATATGTGGCACCCGAAGCTGATTCTACATCTGTAAGAATTCTTCAAACCCCAGTAAATTATAATGATAATAAAAAATTGACTCATGCCGCTGCGGCTGCCAGGCCTCCCCAAATTCCTCCTCACCAGCAGGAGGAATCACAGGGTGATTGGACAGTTGTAAATAGGGGAAGCAGACAGAGAAACAACAATAATCATCAAAATACACCCTCCCGAGAAAGAAATAATTCACCGCAGGGTCAACTGGGACCTTTTGCAAAGCTTAAAGAGGAAGCTAAGCAAAAAGGCATCCCTCCTTCAATCTTAAGTCACAATTTTACTTATGGCCATCTAAAAGCCTTAGTAGAGGGATGGCCTGCCAGGTCACATTCAGGGGAAAGATCTGGAAATTACCATAATTCGGGAAACTAAAAGGCCCTCTCTCTGCTACTAAAAAGAAAGCAAAAAGACAGCAGAGAGAGGAGACAGGTCCTGACCCCAGTTCAGTAAATTCTACTGACCCCCTGAATAAACCTTGGGAAACAATCCCTACAAATCAAAATGATTGGTCCAAAAATAATGAACAATCAAATCCTAAAATATCAAGTCCTCCAAAAGACTGGCAAAATGTGCTAAGATTGGTCTTGAATAAAAATGGAGATTTGGAACTTACATGCGCTGTTGGGCCAAAATGCTACCCTGTCACATTTGTAGTGGACACAGGGGCACAGATCTCCACGTTAAAATCTGATGTAGCCAAAAAATGTGGTATTAATTCTTCACTCAAACCAATATTTGTTAGTGGTGCTTTGGGAACCTCTGTGTTGCAAAAGACAGCTAAAGCTTCCCTTAAACTACTGGGAGACGAAGAGTTAATACGAACCCAGATTATTGTAGATAATATCCCTTACAATTTGTTAGGAATGTATGTATTGATTGGCAGATCGTGGAGAGATGAAAACGGTTGTCTTTGGAATTTTGGCACCCCCAGTCTTAAAGTTAGACTGCTAACAGCCGCCCCTCGCCTCCCCCAAAGCAAAATCACGAATATTAAGCAGTATCCTATTCCCTTAGCAGCTAGAGAAGGTATCAGGGATGTAATTTCTGACTTGAAACGGAAAGGTATAATTGTGCCTTGTCATTCACCTTATAATTCCTCGATTTGGCCCATAAGAAAACCAAATGGAAAATGGAAAATGACTGTAGATTATAGGAAATTGAATGCCAATACTGAAAAATTAACTGCAGCCATCCCAAACATTGCAGATCTGGTGCTTGAAATCCAGGAAGCAGCACACCCAGTGCTTGCATCTCTGGATGTGAAAGATATGTTTTTCCAAATTCCAATTGACCCTGAAGATCAAAAATATTTTGCTTTTACTTGGAATGGAATACAATATACTTTCACCATGTTACCTCAGGGCTATAAACATTCTCCCACGCTGGCTCACCATGCTCTTGCACAGGAGCTGGAAAATATCACAGAAATAAAAAATAACCAAGATGTGAAGATTTACCAATACATTGATGATGTACTGATAGGTGGTAAAACTGAGCAAGCTGTGAGAACAGTTTATGATGCCATAATTGGGCACTTAACAAGATTACAAATTGAAATACCTGAGGAAAAAAGACAACCTCCGTCCCAAGAAACTAAATTTCTAGGGATCAACTGGAAAGTTGGAACAGGGACCATTCCTACTGATACACTTTCTCACTTAGGAGAAATAAAAGCACCCACAAATAAAAAGGAATTGCAGGAAATTATGGGGACTTTGCAATATTGGCGAAAGCACATACCAGAGCCTTTATATGCCTTTACATGCCAGGCCTTTATATGACCTGCTGAAAAAGCATCGCCTATGGGAGTGGAATCACAACCATGAGGAAGCTTTAAAACTTCGAGAGGCATAAACCTTTCAGACCCTGGGACCTCTCCACCCTGCAGACCTGATAATAATTGAATAGGGTTTTTCCCCTAGCGCCTTCTCTTATCACTTTTGGCAAGGAGGCCCAGCAGGACCCCCCAGACCTATATCGTTTTATTCACAGTCATTAAAAGCCTCTGAAAAGCGCTATTCAATTCTAGAAAAGGCTTTGCTTACAGTCAGCAGGGCACTGAAAGAGATAAGCAAGATAATTAGAAAACAACAGGTAATCCTGCAGGGACCCTTTAAAGTGCTTAACCAGGTCTTATCTGGGAAACCGCCCCCTGATGGGATTTCTCAGAAAGGGACTAACAGAAAATGGTGTTCCCAAATTGAATATTTTGCTGAGCTGTTTCAAATTGTTGAAGGCCCAGACAAGCAATTGAAAATTCAGGAACCCCTTGACTCCATGAATGAAAAAGATTTAATTATGAAAACTCCTAGCCCCATTAAGGAAGCCCCAGAATTTGAAAGCAGTATGCATAATGCCTGGTTCACTGATGCTTCTTCCAGAAGACAGGGGAAAACATGGTTTTTTAAATCAGCTGCAATTAAACCTTCCACAGGGGAACAAATAATAAATCAAGATGAAGGAAGTGCACAAGTAGGCGAACTGGATGCTGTTTTGAATGTATTTGTAAAAGAAAAAGCCACTACAGAACCTGTATATATCTATACAGACTCTTTTGCTGTATTTAAAGGCTGTGTTGAATGGGTAACTTTCTGGGAGATTAATAATTGGGAAATTAATCGTGTACCAGTATGGCATACAGAAAAATGGAAGGAAATCCTAGAAATTGCTAAACGAAATCCCAATTTTCATGTAGGATGGGTACCTTCTCACCAATCCGATTTGAAAAATGAAGCAAGCAAATATAATAACCTAGTTGATGAATTGGCAAGAATTAATGTCATTGAAATCAGAGATGCTCTTAATCAAGGTGAAGTCCAAGAATGGGGAAACTTGTTGGAATGGCTTCATTGCAAAAGGGGTCATTCCGGTATCTTTGATTTATATAAAGAAGCACAATCACGTGGCTGGTCTGTGTCACGTGAGCAATGTAAAACAATTATTTCTGCTTGTGATTTATGTAAAATTCGATTGGGAGAACATCCTCTGCCAGCTGATCACTTACATCTCAGAGATGGTAAAACATTGTGGTCTACTTAGCAAATAGATTATATAGGACCCTTCCGGAAGTCAGGAAAAAAACAATATGTTATTGTAATGGTGGAAGTGATATCTGGGTTAACATGTGCTGAAGCTTATGCAAAAGCCAATAGGGAAAATACTGTTTCTTTCCTGAAAAAGCTCTTTGGAATTTTGCCTAAGCCTACCAGTATTCAGTCTGATAATGGTACTCATTTCACTTCCCACCTGGTCCAGCAATGGGCAAAAAGTGCAAATATTAACTGGACTTTTCATATTCCTTACTATCCGCAGGCTAATGGAATTGTAGAAAGGACTAATGGATTAATAAAAAAGCTCATTTGGCCTCAAGAAAGTAATTGGCATGACAAACTTAATTATGCAGTTGCCACACTCAATAATCGATGGGGTGTGAACGGCTGTCCCTGCCTGACTGCATTCTTTCCCTTGTCGCCTAATCAAGATAACAACGCTGAGAAGCAGCCTCCCAGGAATTTCAGGCAGCGCCTACAACCTGGGCAAACTGCTTATGTGAATTTACCTAACATAGGTAAAATTAGATTAATTTTGCAGCATCCACTGAATTCAAACACATGGGTGGCAACTGATATGAATGACAAGCAACACAAGATTAGTACAAATTGGATAGTCTGTGTGCAGTAAATGGTTACTTTGTATCCTGGATACCAATATGTCTCTTTGGTCCTTATGTGTGATTAGGTTTCGTGTATTGCGAGAGGAAGACTGCTTACTAGCTTCAGCGTTTCTTGGAACAGGAAACCCCCCCCCCGGCTCAGTCTCAGAATTGGCTACTCTGATACTGAGTGCCGAAGAAGTTACTACGTGACAGCCAGAAGATTAGCCACCTTTTTGGCTTACACGCAGTGCTTTATAAGAACATGATTTTATTTCTAATTGTTCCGGAAATGCTGTTGCTTGTAACATGTTTGGTTGGTTTCGCAGAACCTGATTTGATTGATATGCCAAGGAACACATTGATTCACGAACCCTGGGATAAAAATTCTTTCCTCAATTTGGTACAAAATATAAGTACGGTCCTGGATTTGCAAAATTGTTGGGTCTGTGGCTCACATCAGGGATTCACACAATGGCCGTGGATGGCACACCCTGTCCACCCTAAATGGATGTTGCATCCCTATTCTAAAGCACGTATGAGTAAAACTCCTGTTTTTTGGGACAATGATTCGCCTGCCTGGGATCTTCACCATGTCCCAGAAGGGGAATTTTGCCTCAGCCGTAAGCTGACAGATCAGGATATTAAAACAGGTACTGGAAAACCTCTAGGTTTCTCCAGATGCAAATACACCCTGATTCTGGGATGGCACTGTGAGGATAGAAATTGCACCACCATAGACTGCTCGAAACGCCCTTTGGCTAAGGATAAGACTGAGGTTTTTGGCAACAGTAACAGTCCATGCCATAAACAAATGTAATATTACTCGGCTTGGCAGGACCGCTCGGGATGTCCAGCTATTTTTAAGCAATATTGGTCCTCAGTGGATAATTCTGACAGACCTCAGAATACATGACTGAAATGTAAAACCGAGGAGGGAGTTTGGCTGTGTTCAAGATCTGATTTAAATCTTTTCCATGCAGTAGCCCCCCCCCCCCTCGCCAAAGTGAAACTTTTTATTATGATAGCCCCTCATATGGGAGGCCAGGAGGTGTCAGAGAATTTTCCTACATTTATCCTCGGTCACCCTTACACCCCACTGCCCCAGGAAGAGCCCTGAGCCCTCTGTGAGAGACAGGACCTGTCTTCCCAGGGCCTGGGGTCAGGGCTCGGCCTTTCGGCTGCATCCAACAAACCAAAGGGTTTTCTCAGCATTACAGCCACCAGCACAGGGCCTTTGCCTCCTGCAATCATGGCCTCCGGGGATCTGCTCTAACGAGGCCATGAGGAGGCTCTGGCAGGCTCAGTGGGGCCCATCAGTGTGTGAAGGTATTTTGGGTTTTGCTTCTGACTTTAACTTTATCAGAGGATTTTATCATTCTTTTCTCACTATCTGAAGAGATAAAGAATTTAGTTGGTAATTACACTTTCGGTTTTATTTGGGAAATGATACTGTAGCAAGACGAACCTCTCTTAGGGAACGGCGCTTCAAGGTCCAACCAGGTGTTCCAGAAGAGACTCACAAGCAATGCTCTAAGACTATAGCTCTCAGAGTTGACTAGCTCGGATCGGTGCTGTTACTCCAAGAGCAACTGGCCTCTCTGCTGGCTAGCTCGGGACTGAGCTGAGCTTGTGTCTCAGGCCTCACCTTTTATTGGCCCCCTGGTCCTGCTCATGCGTAGTGGGGGCCCACCCTAATTGGGCACAGGTGGGCTTGAGACAAGCTCATGCCCACTCCCTGGCAATTAGGGGCACCTGGATGCCTTGTTACACTACATGATACCACTCTGTTTCATTCCAGGCTGAGTCCACTAGAGTGTGGCCAAAATGGCTTTATGTTTGTGAACCTCCTAGTGGTTGCTATTAAAATTGCTCAGATGGTGTTGAGGAGTAAGACAGAAACCACAACTGCTGAGAAGGAGCACTCCTCTTGGGACATGGAGAGCTGCCCCTAGTACAACTCTACAACTACCTGAAAGGAGGTTGTAGCCAGGCAGGGGTTGGGCTCTTTTGCCAAACGACTTTCAACAAGACAAGAGGGCATGGTCTTAAGCTGTGCCAGGGGAAGTTTAGGTTAGATATTAGAAAGAATTTCTTTACGGAAAGAGTGATCAAGCATTGGAATGGGCTGCCCACTGAAGTGGTGGATTCTCCGTCCCTGGAGATATTTAAAAAGAGACTGGATGCGGCACTTAGTGTCATGGTCTAGCAACCGCAACGGTGGTTCAAGGGTTGGACTCGATGATCTCAGAGGTCCCTTCCAACCCAGCCAATTCTATGATTCCTATGATTCTATGGTACAGAGAGCAGCCTGCTCCCAGCCCTCCACAAGACACCAAGGTCAGTGACCGAAGGAAGGGCCAGAACAGAATTTCCCCTGCAGGCTGTGGGGAGAAGGCAGCTGTTCCCTGCAGCCTATGGAGGAGCATGGATCAGCAGATGTGGATCTGCAGCCCATGGAGGAGCATGGAGGGGCTGACGTGGATCTACAGCTCTAGAACACCCATGCCAGGGTGATGTAAGTTTTGAACTGAAATATACAAAATTTTTTTTAAAAGTCTCTGTAGCAAGACAAACCTCTTTTAGGGTATGGCGCTTCAAGGTCCAACCAGCTGTTCTAGCAGAGACTCGCGAACAGTGCTCCAAGCCTAGAGTCCATAGGGTTGACTAGCCTAGATCCATGCTGTTGCTCTGAGAGCAACTGATCTCTCTGCTGGCTAGCTCAGGACTGAGCTGAGCTTGTGTCTCAGGCCTCACCTTTTATTGGCCCCCTGGTCCTGCTCATGCGCAGTGGGGGCCCACCCTAACTAGGCAAAGGTGGGCTTAACACAAGCTCATGCCCACTCCCTGGCAATTAGGGGCACCTGGTTGCCTCGTTAAAATACAAGTCTCATTTTAGCAATGTGAGCATGGCTGAGGAAAGGGGCAGGAAGGTGAGATGGCTGTTGTTTCTCTCTGTCTAGATTTCATTCTTTTCCTTTCCAGCAGTGCTGTTCCATGCCAGCTGTGCAGTTGAGTTTCCAGCCCCTCAGTCTCTCTCCCTTCTTCTCTCTCCTTTCCCCAGAGAGGAAGGTGTCTCTGCTCCAGCACTGCTCTCCCCTCGGGACTGCTCTCAGCTGCCCCTCTCCTCTGCCCTGCAGCTCTTAGAGTGGTTCCTTTCCCCTGCTTGAAGATGTTGATGGCAGAGGCATTGTGGCTGCTGTGAGAGCTGTCTTTGGATTGTGTGTGCTTGAAATGCTCAAGTATCACAGCTGGCAAAAGCTCTGGGTGTCTGAGGAGCTGATTCTGAGGCTTTTCTCCCCAAACCCCCCTGGTTCTGTCCAGGCAGAGTTTGTAGTGGCCACTCAGTCCTGCTTCCAGGGAGCCTGGGGAGTGTGGGGCACATCCATGCCAGAAGCCTGAGGTCCCCAACCCCCTCAGGACACAAGCCTGATGTGCCCAGCCCCCCCAGGTCATCCCCCCCCCTGCCAACTTCTAACTTCACCCCCTGGGTTGGGTCCCTCCCCCCCCCAAGGCCCCACCTTTTCTTCCTCCCCCCACTGATTCCCGCAATCATGCTGCAGCTCCCGGGAGGTTTCGCTCCGCCACCCCAGGGCTGCACCCAAACCCCCTGCCCCGCAGCCAGGACCCCCACGCTGGTGACCGCCAGAGCATCGCCCCCACCTCCCCACCGGCCTGGGCTGTGCCCCCCCTGCAGGTACCGGGAAGTGATGGGAGGTGATGGGAGGGAGGTGGTTATCCCAGTACTGCCTTAACTGGGGGTGAGCAGCACAAGATGGGGGAGGGGGGGGAGGATGGGTGAGAGGGGGGAACTAAACTTATCCCTGGGGTGAGGGCGGTAAGTTTAGCGACCCCCCAACCTCTTCAAGTGGGTTGAGGAGCTGTGATTTGGTCTCCCCCCACTTCATTGGGGGATTCCCAACTAATCCTGGGTTGGGCGTCTTTGATAGGGGATCCCCAAGTCATCCCCAAAGTTTTTTTTGGAGTTGCTGCCACTGGGGACCCTCAAATTACCCTGGATCCAGGGGTAATGTTGGCAACCCCAGAATCCTTCCAGGGGACTTAATAACACCAGGGCTCAGGGACCATAATCAGGGATTGCCAAAACATCTCAGGAGACCCCAACTCAAGAGCAATGGGGTGATCCCAATTCACGTCAGGAGTGGCTCAAAACGCTAGAAACCTGTCTCCCACCCAGTTCCCCTTTGAGATTTAGGTGCCAGTTTAGCTCCTAAAGATGAAGTAAAGGATGATCAGTGGTTGTCCAACTCTATGGGTAACCTCCTCATTCCACCTCACACTCCATTTTCACCCACAGTAAGTTTGATGTAGGTTTTGGCTTCCATCGCCGCACAAAAACCCCACCACTACTTTTTCACTGCACTATGGCTTCTTTCATAGGCATGCGGTTACTCTATCTGGACAAAAACGTCTCTGGGTGACCCAAAAATAAGACAGCTTTTGGTCAAAGCACGACATTGGTGAAATATCACTGAATCCATCCTGGAGAAAAATTAGACATTGGCAAGGATCGGTTTAGGATCCACTTAGCCCATCTCCAGCACTGGAAAATTCATCGGGGTAAGAGACCTCAGAGATGTCCTGACTGCGGGAGACATTTTAGTGACAGCTCGGACCTGGTCCAATTGTGACACCATCACACAGGCACCATGTCCTACACCTGCCCTGACTGTGGTAAAGGTTTTAGAAGGAGATGGAATTTTATCAAGAATCAAGGGGTCCATATGGGTGAACAACCCTTTAAATGTTACGACTGTGGGAAGGAGTTTACCCAGAATTCCCATTTATCACAGCATCGCCGCATCCACAAGGGAGAGAGACCCTATAAGTGTCTGGAGTGTGGGAAGGAGTTTACCTGGAGTTCCAGTTTATCAGAGTATCACCTCATCCATACAGGAGAGAAGTTGTATCCCTGCACTCACTGCAGGAAGGCCTTCAACAATAGCACTGTTGGGGAAACAGTTCAGAAATATACAGATTGTGAGCAATCCTGACTTACTTCAATTTAGGCCACATTGGGTTAATGGTTATTGAGGCCTAGTTAGAGGTTTTCTAAAAATGAGCTACTGGGAAAGAGATAACTTAATTGGCAACAGAAGAGGAAAATAATTATGTGAGAAGAGTGGTTCCGTGAGAATGGAATGTGTATTTGGAATACAAAGCCACCTGCATGATATGATGGTGTAAACAAGACTTCTCTATATAAGTGAGTGCAAGCTGTTAATAAACGATTTCATACAATCATATTGATGTGCACATGGAATCCTTAAGCCTCCGCAGACTGTTTTCCCACATAGCACCACTTGGATTCATCACCAATATGTCCACGCTGGGGAAAAACCCTACACGTGTCCCCAGTGTGAAAAGAGCTTCACAGCCAGCTTGGGTCTCTCCTATTACCTACGGATCCATGCAGGTGAGCGTCCATACAAGTGTCCCAAGTGCGGGAAGAGCTTCAGGCAAAGCTCCCATTTGAAGAACCATCAATGCCTCCATACCAGTGAAAAACATTAAAGCTACACTCAATGACAGATGAGATTTTAATGGAAATTAGATTTCATCTGTCATTACTTAACCCATCACAGCAAAGTATGAAGGGTCATTTTGACCTCATTTTCCAAGCTCCATCACACCAATGATGCTTATTTCAACTTCTTGTGGAGAACAAAATGTAGTCAGATCGGGAACCGCTTCATATCCCACTCAAAATTTCAGATTTAATATTTGTTTCAGCGTCATGAAGGCTTTTTACCAAATAAGGAAAAACCAGAAAAGTATTTACAATTAAGACACCCTCCTAAAGGGATGTGGCAGGATGGGATCCTGGACACTTTTCCTGCACAGCAGGCTGGGCGTGCAGCTGAGGGAGCAGTACAAGAGGGAGGCAGCAGACTGCAGGACAATGCTGACAGCAACAGAGCAGGATCATCTCTACTACACGGTTTTTAAATCCTTCCAGGGATGGTTGTTCCACCACTTTCCTAAGCAGACTGTTCCAACACCTAACTACTCTCTCAGTAAAGAAATTCTTCCTCAGATCTAGCCTAAACCTCCCCTGGTGCAACTTCAGGCCATGTCCTCTTTTCCTCTCATTGTTCCCTTGGGAGAAGAGGCCTCTGTGACACCATGGGTGATGTAATGGGTCATCTTGATCAGCCTGCAGTAAGGCTTCTGTCAGTTGTCTCCTGAAATAAGAGAATTAAAACTCCAATAGTTTTTCATGAGGATTGAATGAGAGAGCTCAGTAGAAAAGAATCTGGCTGAAAAGCCCCAGAACATCTTCCTTGCTTGCTTGATCGATTGACTGATTTCTTGGGAAGCAGTAGTTTTAGAGAAATAAAAGTAGTAGTTTAAAGGAACATATATTCAATGGTTTTACAGAAGTAGAAGTATAGAAGTAGCAATAGTTTAAGGGAGTCTCATGGAAATTTACTAGCCAAGTAACATAGGTAGATACATGTATGGCAAGGGTATATGTGATAATGTAGTTCCTAAGGAAAACTTATCCATGAGAGCAGATTATGGGATATATGAAGGTTACCAAAGTCTGCTGAAGGACCAAAACTGAGTCAAAATTAATTATGAGTTCTTTTTGGTTTTGTAATTGTGCTGCATTTGTGTAAATTTTCCATTCTTATTTGGTTTTGTAATGCTCTACTGTTGTGAAGTTTGTGATCATTGTACATAGTGTTACTATGTACATAGTGTTACAATGTTACTGCATGTGATGACACCAAAAGTTGAAGAACAAGGACTCTGCACATCATACAGATCACCACTGCCTGAATTGAAGAAGCTGGAGTCAAGATGCTAAGCTTGTAGCCATCATATCACTGCCTTATGATATTGCCTTATGATATCATCATGCCTTGTGATATTTGGACTCATGGGGTGAGGGGACTGGATTGTTGAGATGTCATTTGACTATGTGGTTTTTGTGATCCAAGCAATCAGCCTTTGTGATTGCACAGCCTGAACAATGAAGTATCTATTTTGTGCTTTTATAATATATATATCCATACATATCTTTGAGTGATTTGTGTTCCCTAAAAATTCCTCATAATAATTTTACTTGCTAGAGCAACAGAACTGATATTATGACTGTAGAGTAAAAGACCTGGAGTATCATTTCATCTTAATCTGATCAAGGGGTACTTGGATGGTCTCAGGAGGCTGTCATTCTTTGTTTACCCTGCAAAGGGAAACTCTGGCCTGGGAGATGGAATCTCCTTTGGCTGTTGTCTGGGTCAGGCCATGGGATGTGACAGTGCTGTGCTGTTGTGCCAGCAGCAGGTGGTTGTGCTGGAGTGCCCCGACATTTCCTGTAGCACCACAGGGCTGTGCTTGGCCACTCAATTGAGCAGCTGCCCTGACTGAGGTTGGAGCACCCATGGAACCTCCAGTGTCCCCCGTGGCTTGCAGGGGAAGAGGAGGGAAAGGAGATTCCCCCTGGCAGTGCCTGGGTGTCCAGTGGGAGAGTGGAAGAAGCAGAGGTTGTGTCTCTAGTGGGGAACTGGCTGTGCTGGAAAGGAGGGAGGGAGGGGACATGAGCGATGACTTCAGTGTGTGTCACACTGGGTTCCTGGGGAGCCCCAGGGAGAGCTGGAGGGAGCCCCGAGAGAGTTGAGCAAGTGGCAAAGTCTGGCGCTGGTCCTGTGCTGCTGGGCCGGGCTCCTGAGACTGAGAGAGTTGCTGGCAAGCAGAGAGTGCTGCAGAGAGAGAGCTCTGGGCAGGAGCAGCTCCTCTGCAGAGTGCAGCAGGGCTGAGGGCACTGCCTGCAGGCAGCAGGGCAGGGGAGAGAGAGGAGGGAGAGAGAGGAGAAAGGCAGCCTGGGCTGGGAGGAGAGCTGAGAGCTGCCTGGGGGAGAAATTTCACAGCCTCTGCCATGGTGAGTCTCTGGCTGCAGGGCAGTGAAGCTGGGCTTCCTGCAGGGGGTCTTCTCCAGCTGGCAGCCTGTGCCACAGCTGATGGGATCCTTGCGGAGGATTTTGGTGGGCAGGAGGAAAAGGTTTGGCAGAGCAGGGCTGTCCTGGAGCAGCATCAGCGGGAGAGGGCATGGGGCTGCCTTCTGCTGGGGTGGCTGCAGGGGCTGAGGGGGTGTGTGCAGACAGAGGTGCCCAGGGCTGTCCTTCAGAGCAGGGTCCTGCAGCCCAGGGGCTGTGTGCTGGGGCAGGGACTCTGCTGCCTGCCTGCCAGGGGCAACTCTCAGCCTTCCCAGGGAGCTCCGTGCTGCTGGCAGAAGCTGTGGCTGCCAGGAGACAGGGAGGACAGGGCAGGGTCCTTCTTGTTTTGAGAGGGTTCTGTGAGACAGCACTGCTCTCGGATCCAAAATCATACCCAGATTATTTCTGAGGGATTTTTCATATGCACAGTCAGGGCACAGGTTCCTGCTGGGAAACTTGGCTTTCCTCAGGCTGCACTTCCACTTTTCTCTTTCTTGTTAAGGTGGGAGGAAACCTCACCTGGGGAGGTGAGATCAGGGGCTGAGAGTCCCTACACCATCACCCTCCTGTGTGCTAGGAACCTCAGCCAGTGCTTTCAGCCTCCTTTACCCTACAGATACACCCAGCATCACCTTCCTAGGTTCATCAGGGTCTGTGTGACAGCATAGCCCTCAGCCAGCCCGTGGGGTCTGGGGTTTTGGGCACCTCCTCCTCCATCTGCTCACACAAGAGGTGAAGTGCATCTATGCTGCCATGTGCCCACCTCCCCCTGCCCAGGGGCTGGAGGTGCCTGCCAGGCATTATCAACATCTGGGAGGGGTTGTGCACTGCTGAGGGAGGGAAAGGCTTTCCTGAGTGCCCCTCTGCCTCTCTTCATGCCCCCTTCAGCTGCTCTTGCTGTTGATGTCAGGCTGAGAGCAGAAGTTTCAGCTGCAGGCACAGCTCTTGTGGCTCCTCCCATGAAGATGGTTTCAGGAAAGGAGGTGTCCAGCTGTGCTCTGCCCTGGGAAGCTCTGGGCAGTGCAGTCTGAGTGAGGCTGGGCAGGAAGCTGACCTCTCTTCATCAGATGCCCTCATTCCATCCTTGGGGTGTCTGTCCAAGCTGTGAGCTGCCTTCCAGGGGGCACAATGAGCCTCATGTGTCCTGGGCTGGAAATGGTTTGCTGAGACCTTGAGAAAGGGTCAGACACTGAGTACTCTGAGCTGGGACCCCTGCTCTCAGCAGGGAGAGACAGAGACACAGCCCAGCTCCCCCTTCTCTGCATGCAGCTGCAGGCAATGCTCTTTGCTCACTCTGTTCTGCCTGAGTGCTGCAGCAATGCTGAGGGTTTCTGATACCCAAGAACACTCCCCAGAGGAGATGGGGTAAGCTATAACAAAAAAACCCCAAACTTCTAAAACTGCATTCTCTTGTCAGGGATCTTTTATGCAGGGAGGAGAGAATCTGCAATGCCTTTGGAATCACTAACAATCTCATATGAAAAATGTCCGTTCTAGGATTGCTCCCTGTCCCCACGATTCTCATGAAGCCCCTGTTGCTTCTTGGAAGCCTGTTAAGAGTCTCTGCTCCTCTTGAAAGAGACAGCAACAACCACGGCTGAAGAAAAGTGCATCTTTGTAGGTTTGAGATGGGGAATTTTTCATAGAATTGCCTCCTAAATTTTTTGTGTATCCTCTTCAAACAGCTCTCCATGACTTTTAAAGGCAGCAGATGTCCAACAGCAGCTCCATCAGCCAGTTCCTCCTCCTGGCATTTGAAGAGAGGAGGGAGCTGCAGCTCTTGCACTTCTGGCTCTTCCTGGGCATCTCCCTGGCTGCCCTCCTGGGCAATGGCCTCATCATCACCACCATCGCCTGTGACCACGACCTCCACACTCCCATGTACTTCTTCCTCCTCAACCTCTCCCCCTCTCCCTCCTCGACCTGGGATCCATCTCCACCACTCTGTGTAGCGGGAGGAGCCATTCTTGCTCCTGAAGCTCGACGAGCTGCTGGTCTCTTCCAGGACTCCAGCCACCACACAGCGCTTCCAGGGTAGAAGTGTAGCGGGAAGAGCCTTTCTTGCTCCAGAGGCTCAACAAGCTGCTGGCCTCTCCATGCCTCACACCAGAGTGAGCTGGGCTCTCTTCTGTGGGTGTGTGTCCCACCTTTATTGGCTCCCTGGCCTTGCTCATGCCCAATAGGGGCCTGTCCTAATCAGGCACAGGTGGACTCACACCCACTCACTGGCAATTCGAGGCACCTGATTTATCTTATTTCTCTACAACTCTGCCCAAAGCCATGGCCAATTCTCTCTGGGACAACAGGGACATCTCATAGAATCATAGAATCATAGAATCATAGAATTGGCTGGGTTGGAAGGGACCTCAGAGATCATCAAGTCCAACCCTTGAACCACCGTTGCGGTTGCTAGACTATGGCACTGAGTGCCACATCCAGTCTCTTTTTAAATATCTCCAGGGACGGAGAATCCACTACTTCCCTGGGCAGCCCATTCCAATGCTTACTCACTCTCTCCGTAAAGAAATTCTTTCTAATATCTAACCTAAACTTCCCCTGGCACAACTTAAGACCGTGCCCTCTTGTCTTGTTGAAAGTCATCTGGCAAAAGAGACCAACCCCCACCTGGCTACAACCTCCTTTCAGGTAGTTGTAGAGAGTGATAAGGTCTCCCCTGAGCCGCCTCTTCTTTAGGCTGAACAGCCCCAGTTCCCTCAACCTCTCCTCATAAGGTCTGTGCTCGAGTCCCTTCACCAGCCTGGTTGCCCTCCTTTGGACCTGCTCCAGGACCTCAATGTCCTTCCTGAACTGAGGGGCCCAGAACTGGACACAGGACTCGAGGTGTGGCCTCACCAGCGCTGAGTACAGGGGCAGAATCACTTCCTTGGACCTGCTGGCCATGCTGTTCCGGATACAGGCCAGGATGCCATTGGCCTTCTTGGCCACCTGGGCACACTGCTGGTTCATGTTCATCTCCTACAAGGGATGTGCTGCACAACTCTTCTTCTTTGTCTTCTTCATAACAGCAGAGCTTTTTCTCCTGACCATCATGTCCTACAACCGCTATGCGGCCATCTGCAAACCCCTGCACTACGGGACCCTCCTGGGCAGCAATGCTTGTGTCCACATGGAAGCAGCTGCCTGGGGCACTGGGTTTCTCACTGCTCTGCTGCACACAGCCAATACATTTTCCCTGCCCCTCTGCCAGGGCAATGCCCTGGACCAGTTCTTCTATGAAATCCCCCAGATCCTCAAGCTCTCCTGCTCACACTCCTACCTCAGGGAACTTGGGCTCCTTGTCATCAGTGCTTGTTTAGCTTTTGTGTGTTTTGTTCTCATAGTGGTGTCATATGTGGAGATCTTTAGGGCCGTTCTGAGGATCCCCTCTGAGCAGGGCAGGATCAAAGTCTTTTCCACGTGCCTCCCTCACTTGGCCGTGGTCTCCCTGTTCATCATCACTGGCATCTTTGCCTACCTGAAGCCCCCCTCAATCTCCTCCTCATCCCTGGACCTGGTGGTGTCATTTCTGTACTTGGTGGTTTCTCCAGCAGTGAACCCCCTCATCTACAGCATGAGGAACCAGGAGCTCAAGGGTGCATTTTCAAAACTGATCTCTAGATCTTTTTTTAAAAAATTTAACTGAGTTCCTTTTTCTGCAACTTGTTCATAATGTAACTCAGTACACACCCAGCCAGCTATCAGCCATTTCTTTTCCAATTTATGCCCATATAGGAATGTTATTTTTCTTGTCCATTCTCATTATTTTTCTATCCAGATTTTCTTTGACCCAGAGACTTTCATTAGGAGCTGTGCTCTTTCGGTGTATTTAAATAGAATTAAGAACTTTCCAGTGTCTTGTTTTTTTTGAAGACCTTTCTTTGAGACCCTCTCTGGAGCTGCAGGGCAGTGCCT
Organism: Calypte anna; assembly: GCF_003957555.1. NCBI lineage: Eukaryota > Metazoa > Chordata > Aves > Apodiformes > Trochilidae > Calypte > Calypte anna. The sequence continues at coordinate 10,815,929 of NC_044276.1, read as the reverse complement.
GTGTGCAGGGGTGGAGGGGAAAGAGTCCTGGCACAAGGGCACTGCCTGGGAGCACCAGCGCTTGATCTTTTCCAAGCTGTCCACTTTCCACCTCCACAGTCTCCTTCTGCACCCTTGGGTAAGCCCTGAGTGCTCTGGCAGCTTGGTCACAGCCCTGCGGTGTGACAGTCCTGTGCCTGCAGGCAGGGACAGGGCACGGCTAATGCTGTGACAGACCTGGCCTCCAGAACAGCCCTTCTATCATCACAGGGGATCTCCTCAGCTCAGCTCTTCTTCCACACTTGCTCTCAAGAAGCTGCCCAAGGAGTCAACTCTGCAGAGATTGTTGCTGTGCTGCTTTCTCTGGGGTCTCCCTGTGATGCCATCATGGTCCCGGGGGGGGGGGGGGTTGGGGACTTAAGGCTGGTTCCTTTGTCACTTCTTTGTTGTCCAGAGCCCTCAGGGATGGTGAATGTTGTTCAATAAAGACAGCAAAGACAGCCCATGGCACTGGAATCAGGCAGGGCCCCTCTGAGCACCCTGCATGGGCACCCAAGAGCTTGTGTGGGAGGTGGTCAGTGGCAGTGAGCACCATCAGCTGGGTCTGCTTCCCAGCTTGACCAGCACAGCCCATGAACATCAGGTGTATAAGGAAAAGTATGTCCAGCAAATCTAGGGAGGTTTTCCTACCCCTCTACTCTGACCTGGTGAGACCACACCTGGAATACTGGATCCAGTTGTTCAAGAGAGGCAGGGACCTACTGGAGAGAGTCCCAAGGAGAGCTAGGATTATTAAGAGACTTGGACATCTCTCATATGAAGAATAACTGAGAGAGTTGGAGGTGTTTAGCTTTGTGAAAACAAGGCTGAGGAGGGAATCTTATGTATGTCTATATCAGAGGGGTGGGTGTCAAAAGCAAGGGGCCAATCTCTTTTCAGTGGAAATATGGGTTTAAGCTAGAACATAGGAAGTTTCACCTCAACATGAGGAGAAACTTCTTTACTGTGAGGCTGTGGGAGCACTGAAATAGGCTTCCCAGAGAGGCTGTGGAGTCTCCTTTTCTGGAAACTTTCAACACATACCTGGGTGTGTTCCTGTGTGGCCTGCCCTGGGTGATCCTGCTTTGGCAGAGGGGTTGGACAATATGATCTCTAGAGGTCCATTTCAACCCCTAACATTCTGTGATTCTATGATTCTATGACCTCAGTCCCTGGGACAGTGATGGGTTCCAGCCTGCTCCAGGCAGGTGAATCATAGAATCATAGAATTAGCCGGGTTGGAAGGGACCTCAGAGATCATCAAGTCCAACCCTTGACTCACCGGAGCAGTTGCTAGACCATGGCACTGAGTGCCACATCCAGTCTTTTTTTAAATGTCTCCAGGGACGGAGAATCTACCACCTCACCGGGCAGTCCATTCCATAGCCTAATCACCCTCTCCGTGAAGAAATTCTTTCTAATATCTAACCTAAACCTCCCCTGGCACAACTTAAGACTGTGTCCTCTTGTCTTGTTGAAGGTCGTCTGTGAAAAGAGTCCAGTTCCCACCTCGCTACAGCCTCCTTTCAGGTAGTTGTAGACAGCAATGAGGTCTCCCCTGAGCCTCCTCTTCTTCAGGCTGAACAGCCCCAGCTCTCTCAGCCTCTCCTCATAGGGCCTGTGCTCGAGTCCCTTCACCAGACTGGTTGCCCTCCTTTGGACCTGTTCCAGGACCTCTACATCCTTCTTAAACTGAGGGGCCCAGAACTGGACACAGGACTCGAGGTGTGGCCTCACCAGGGCTGAGTACAGGGGAAGAATCACCTCCCTGGACCTGCTGGTGACGCTGTTCCGGATACAGGCCACGATGCCATTGGCCTTCTTAGCCACCTGGGCACACTGCTGGCTCATGTTCAGTTTCTTGTCAATGCAGACTCCCAGGTCCCTTTCTGCCTGGCTGCTCTCCAGCCACTCTGTCCCCAGCCTGTAGCGCTGCATGGGGTTGTTGTGGCCAAAGTGCAGGACCCGGCACTTGGCCTTGTTGAACCTCATCCCGTTGGAATCGGCCCAGCTCTCTAGTCTGTCCAGGTCCCTCTGCAGAGCCCTCCTGCCTTCGAGTTGGTCCACACTTCCTCCCAGCTTGGTGTCATCTGCGAATTTGCTGATGATGGACTCAATCCCTTCGTCTAAGTCCTCGATAAAGATATTAAACAGAACTGGGCCCAATACTGATCCCTGGGGGACACCACTAGTGACCGGCCGCCAACTGGATGCAGCCCTGTTCAACACCACTCTCTGGGCCCGGCCCTCCAGCCAGTTCCTAACCCAGCACAGGGTGCTCCTGTCCAAGCTGTGGGCTGACAGCTTTTTCAGGAGAATGCTATGGGGGACGGTGTCAAAGGCTTTGCTGAAATCCAGGTAGACCACATCCACAGCCTTCCCCTCATCCACCAGTCGGGTCACCTGATCATAAAAGGAGATCAGGTTGGTCAGGCAGGACCTGCCCTTCCTAAACCCGTGCTGGCTGGGTCTGATCCCTTGCCCATCCTGCAGGTGCTGTGTGATTGCACTGAGGATGATGTGTTCCATGACCCTGCCAGGCACTGAGGTCAGGCTGACGGGCCTGTAGTTTCCCGGGTCCTCCTTCCGGCCCTTTTTGTGGATTGGCGTGACATTCGCCAACTTCCAATCATCTGGGATGTCCCCCATGAGGCAGGACTGTTGGTAGATGATAGAGAGAGGCTTGGCGAGCTCTTCTGCCAGCTCCCTCATCACTCTTGGGTGGATCCCATCCGGTCCCATAGACTTGTGGGGGTCCAAGCAGCTCAAGAGGTCACTGACTGTGTCCTTCAATATTACAGGGGGGCTGTTTAGATTTTTATCACCTTCTATAGGCTCCAGAAGCCTGCTGTCAACAGGATAACCTGTCTTTCTGTTGAAAACTGAGGTAAAGAAGGTGTTAAGTACCTCAGCCTTTTCCTCATCTTTGATAACTATATTCCCACCCATGTCCAGTACAGAATGAATATTTTCCTTGCCTCTTCTTTTGCTATTGATGTATCTGTAGAAGGATTTCTTACTGTCCTTTACAGAGGTAGCAAGATTCAGTTCATGTTGTGCTTTTGTCTCTCTGATTTTCTTTCTACATGACCTGACTGTATTCCTAAATTCCTCTTGAGAAGTTAGCCCTTTTTTCCATAATTGATAGGCCCTCTTCTTAATCCTAATTTCTTTCAGTCTCCCAGTTCAGCCAGACTGGTTGCCTTCCCCGCCGGCTCGCCTTCCGGGACTCTGGGACAGCCTGTTCCTGTGCTTTCAGAATATGCTCTTTGAAGTCTGTCCATCACTCCTGGACCCCTCTGTTTTCAAGGGCTGTTTCCCAGGGTATACTCTGAACTAGTCTTTTGACAAAGAGATTGCTGAAGCAGAGTGGGCAGGGGACAGAAAGGCATGGGGTGCACCTGGCCTTTAGCAAGCCCTTTGACATGCTCTACCATTGTCCTGTTGTAGCCAGACTGGTGATGTCTGGATTGAAGAGGTGGGTGATGTGGTGGGTGGGAAGTTCACGAGATGATGAGGGTCGCAGTGCCATCAGTGATCCAAAGTCCTCCTGGCAAGCAGTGACGGTGCCTCAGTGTCCAGAACCTGTGCGAACACTGTTTCCTGTCTTTATAATCCCCCTGTGGGGTGGGACAAAAGGCACTTTTATCCCCTGTGTCGAGGAAGCCATGCTGGGGAAGCCCTTGAGAAACCTCACCTGGTTCAGCCTGCCTTGAGCAGGGCACTCAGACAAGGAGATGCTCAGCGGTCTCTTCCAGCCTGAGGTATTCTGTGATTCAGAATGATCTGGAGGGTCATAGGAATGATCTGTAGGATCATGCAGCAGGAGGAGCACAGGAAGCTCATCCTTGAGCAGCTCCAAGAGACACTACTGCTGACTGAGGCTGATGCTGTGGATGGGATGAAGAAGTGAGTTCCATGGGGACAGGGACAGGGTTGGCTTCAGTTGAGTGGGAGGTGTCCTTACCCACTCCTGAAGGGGGTTTGGAACAAGATGATCTTTAACCCTTCCCACCTAACCCATTCCATAGTTCTGTGAAACAGTCCCAGCCAGTTCCAGGCCTGGGCGTCTCCACAGACACCACTAGGGCTTTGTGATGCAGGGTTTGCTTCCTGGACACCATTGTCATGGGGGTCTCTGTGGTGACCCTGGGGGTATATAAGGGCTGTGGAGATGTGGGGTGCCCATATCGCGGAGAGCAGCTCCCTCAGGAGTCAGCAGCTGCCCTGGGTGACCATGGAATGTCTGTAGCAGAAAATGCCCAAGATGTCCACGGAGAAGGAGGTGGAAGCCTGCTCCCAGCCCTCCCCAAGACACCAAGGTCAGTGAATGAAGGAAGGGCCAGCACAGAAGTTCCCCTGCAGGCTGTGAGGAGAAGGCAGCTGTCTCCTGCAGCCCATGGAGGAGCACGGAGGGGCAGTTGTGGATCTGCTGCTCTCAAGCATGCTGCACCAAGGTGAAACGTAAAATTTTAGGGAAAGTCACATTTGAGCAACGTGAGCATGGCTGGGGAAAGGGGCAGGAACATGAGATGGCTTTTGTCTCTCTGTGTCTAGATATCTAGTGAGTTCCATGGGGGCAGGGACAGGGTTGGCTTCAGTTGGGTGGGAGCTGTCCCTACCCATGCATGCAGGGGGTTGGAACAAGATGATCTTTAACCCTTCCAACCCAACCCATTCCAGGATTCTATGATTCTGTGACATGGCCCCAGACAGTTCCAGGCCTAGGATCTCAACAGCACCACCAGGGCTTTGTGATGGGGTAGGTGAAGTTTCTCAGCTGTTCCCTTTACAGTTGAGACCCAGGCCTGATGAGGACCCATGACAGCATCTTCATATTCTCGTGCTGGTTTAATCACATCACCCACAGTTGGTTCCATTTCTCCAGGAACCCATAACATTACTGATAGTGTATGGTTAAATGGGGAGGGTGCAGCATTCACAAAGCTTTGCCTCATAGTCTTAGGGCATGGCATGTGATAAGGATCTACAGTCTCATCATTGGTATAGATCACATCTCGTACAGCCAATTCTTTCAGATCTAAGTGTGGGTGCTTTGACCTGTGGGCAGTCTATTTCCTCTTTATAGGGATATTTATTATGTGTCTGAAATGTGCACCCTATGTGTATCTCCTAGGTGTGTGAAAAAACACTGTACCATGTATTACACTTTTGAAGACCATATCCTAACTACAGTTCGTAAGCAGCTCTTATAAAGAATGAACAACAGAGAAACACTAATCCCAGATAAAAACTCACACATCATACCCTGGATTCCCACACATCTGTATCCTCCTACTGAAGCCAAAATTCAAACTATTCATGTAAATGAGTTTAAATTAAAACTGGGCTCTAGATAATTTTCTTAAGCCCCACGTTGGGCGCCAATAAATCTGTCACGGTTTAAAACTGGCCCAGCAATTAAACTGAATGACAGATGATCTATATTTATCCCCTTCCCCTCCCAGTTAAAAAAGGAGAGAGAATAAGGGAGAGAGACTTAAGGGTTGGAAACTAAACTACACAGCTTTATTGAAACACTGATGATAAAAAGGAAAAAATACTAAATATATAAAAATACATAGAAAAATAGTACCATGTTCTTCCCCCCTAAACCCCAATATCTCTCACGTCAAAACCAAGTTTTCAGGGAAGCCCTGGGAAAGTCCAGGCTGGACTCCTGGGGTCAGCAGGCCTGATTTAATCCCAGATCAGTTGCAGTGGTGATGGTGGGGTGATCACTACCATAAAAGCAAACCCATCACCCAATTATTACTGGTGCTGTGGATAAAGTTCCATGTGAGAGTAAGGGCCAGAGAAAGTTTTTAGTGGTCAGTCTTTGCATTGGTTTGCCAGTCCCGTTCCTTCGTTCTGGTAGCCCTATTGATCAACGGTGGAGAGTCGCCGCCGAGGGTTAGTATATTTGAGGTTTTTTGGAAAAGGAAAACCAATAGCTTGACTGTTGGTGATGCTGTGGGTAAGGTTCCATGTGAGTGTTAGGACCAGCAAAAGTTTTCAGTGGTCACTCTTTGCATTTGTTTGCCAGTCCTGTTCGTTGGGAGTTTTGGGAGGCCTATTGAGCAACAGTGGAGAGTGGCCGCCGCGGGGCGGTATATTCTAGGTTTTTGGTAAAATGCAAACCCGTAGCCCAATTGTTGTTGGTGATGTGGGTAGGGTTCCATGTGAAGGTTAGGGCCAGCCAAAGTTTTCAGTGGTCACTCTTTGCATTGGTTTGTCAGTCCCATTTGTTCGGAGTTCTGGGAGCCCTACTGAGCAAAAGTGCAGACTGGCTGCCGAGGAGTTGTATATTCGAGGTTTTTGGTAAAGCGCAAAACCATAGCCCAATTGTTGGTGGTGCTTCAGGTAGGGTTCCATGTGAGGGTTAGGGCCAGCAAGAGTTTTCAGTGGTCGCTCTTTCCATTGGTTTGCCAGTCCCCTTTGTTCGGAGTTTTGGGAGCCCTATTGAGCAACAGTGGAGAGTGGCCACTGAGGGTTGGTATATTTGAGGTTTTTGATAAAATGCAGACCTGTAGCCTGATTGTTGGTGGTGCTGTGGGTAGAGTTCGTTGTGAGGCTTAGGGTCAGCAAAAGTTTTCAGTTGTCACTCTATTCATTGGTTTTACGGTACTGTTCATTTGGTGTTTTGGGACCCCCATTGAGCAACAGCGGAGAGTGGCCGCTGAGGAGTGGTATATTCAAGGTTTTAGGTAAAATGCAAATGAGTAGTCAGATTGTTGGTGGTGCTGTGGGTAAAGTTCCATGTGAGGTTTAGGGCCAGCAAAAGTTTCCAGTGGTAACTCTTTCCATTGGTTTGCCAGTCCCGTTTGTTTGGGGTTTTGGGAGCCTTATTGAGAAACAGTGGAGTGTGGCCACTGAGGGCTGGTATATTATACGTTTTTGGTAAAATGCAAACACAAAGCCCGATTGTTGGTGGTAGTGTTGGTAGGGTTCCATGTGAGGGTTAGGGCTAGCAAAAGTTTACAGTGGTCACTTTTTGCATTTGTTTACTGTCCCGTTTGTTCGGAGTTTTGGGAGCCCCGTTGAGCAACTTTGGAGAGTGGTCTCCAAAGGGTTGGTATATTCAAGGTTTTTGGTAAAACGGAAACGTGTACTCCGATTGTTGGTGGTGCTGAGGGTAGGGTTCCATGGGAGAGTTAGAGCCAGCAAACGTTTTTAGTGGTCACTCTTTGCACTGGTTTGCCAGTCCCGTTCATTTGTTCTCGAAGCCTTTATATGCAACAGTGGAGAGTGGCCACCGAGGGCTAGTATATTCGAGATTTGTTGTAAAACGCAAACCCGTAGACCGATTGGTTGTGTTTCTGTGTGTAGGGAACCATGTGAGGATTAGGGCCAGCAAAAGCTTTTGTGGCCACTCTTTGCATTGGTTTGCCAGTCCCTTTTCTTCAGAGTTTTGGGAGCACTTTTGAGGTACAGTGGAGAGTGGCCACGGAGGGCTAGGATATTCAAAGTTTTTGGAAAAACGCAAACTTGTAGTCCGACTGCTGGTGGTGCTGTGGGTAGGGTTCCATGTGAGGGTTAGGATCAGCAAAAGTTTTCAGTGGTCACTCTTTGCATTGGTTTGCCAGTCCCATTCCTTCATTCTGGGAGCCCTATTGATCAACAGTGGAGAGTCGCCGCTGAGGGTTAGTATATTCGAGGTTTTTTGGAAAAGGAAAACCAATAGCTTGACTGTTGGTGGTGCTGTGGGTAAGGTTACATGTGAGTGTTAGTGAGGCAGTACAGCCTCAGACTGTCAGCACCAAACAATTGCTGATAATCTCAACATAAGCTTTGGGCTATGTGCAAGGACAGTGCTGCTTAGAGCATATTTTATAACCACAAGGAACAGTACGTTAGAACACTCGAAGGTTAAGGAGTAAGCAAGACGATTAGATTAAGGGACTCGGCACGATAGCAACATCCACGAAGAAGCTCGAATGTGTGAAAGATAAGCTTTGTTAGTTAATTGTTGCTAAAGGTTTTGTAGCCAATCAAGTTAAAACGTGTGTAACGAGATGTAGAAATCACCAATCAGCAATATGTATACATGGTATTAGCTCTTAGATTAGTGTATAAATATTGCCTTCTGATTCAATAAAGTTGGACATTTGTTTGCATCAAACTGGGTCCCCGTCTCGCACTGCGACAAATGGTGACCCTGACGTGATGTCGGTTTGAAGATTTTCCGGTCGCAGATCTCCAAGAACTTTTGTTTTGAAGAAGAAAGGCTGTGAAGAAGCCGGTTATTTGGTGCGCACCTCATCACCTCCTCGCGATTGGTAGGTGAACCTTGGAGAAACTTACTTCTTTTTATTATGGGTTCAAAAGAAGAACGAGACGTTTATTATACTTTAAAGACTTTACTTAATAAGGATAAAAAAGTTATATCGGGCCATGATCTGAAACTGGCTTGAAAATGGACCTGTGAGCATTTTTCTGACATCAATTCGGTCTCTATTTATGACCCTACATTTTGGGACGAGGTCGGAGTTAAATTATGGGATGCCACTACACAGGGCAATAATGAAACCGCCAAACTCTTAGCACCTTGGCGAACACTTTTTGAAACTTTAAAAGGAAAAGAGTCTACTACTTCATCTGCTCCCCCTTCTGCCCCCCCGCTGCCAACCACTGCCGCTATGGTGAATGCGGATTTGGACCCAGAACCCTTTGACCCTGGGGGCTGGATGAAAAGTAAAAATGGGACCGAGAAGCAAAACCAAAAGCGACCGAAAACACCACCAGAATCATCGGATTTCCCAGAGGGAGAGAAGCCGGAGAACACAGGCGAGGAATCTTGGAATGCAGACTCCCTCCCTCGTGCCTGCCTGCCGCGGCTCCCAACTGCTCTGCCACCTTTCCACCTTGGAAGCCTGATTTATCTTCTTGACCACAGTTGCCATCAATTAATCCTCTGCTTCACCTGTCAACACAATCAGTGCCTGCTATAGAGCAACAATCAAGGAAGGAACTGGGACTCGGAGACAAGCAACTAAGGAAACTGCTGAAGAAGCTGACAGAACTGGAGACCAAGTATGAGTATACCCCTGAAAAAACTCTAGTTTTTGCTCCAGGGAACATCCCGAACAATGGAGCACTAATCCATTTTTACCCCCTGATCCATTCCCTATTCCTGCTCCTATTTCCCTTAACCCTTTAACACCCATTGCTCTACCTCTTCCAGATCCAGCATGGGGAGGTGAGGGTAGTGGGGGAGGTGGTAATGTGTATCCAGTAACTAGATGGAAGGGAATTATTCAAAATGCTATAGTTGAAGGAGAAATGGTTCCCAATATGAGTCCGATGGTTTTCCAGTGATTGTGGGACCAGGAGGAGGAGGTCAATGGGTTGCATTAGATTGGAAAATGGTAAAAGAAGCCAAAGTTGTCATTGCGCAGTAAGGTTTGAAATCGGTTTGAGTCATCTCATTTGCAACATTCTTTTTACTGCTCAATTGGTGATGCCATACGACACAGAAATGCTCATTAATACTCTGTTAACTCCTTCTCAATAATTGCAATATAGTTCTCAATATTGATGTATATTGTGGTGCATGGTACACTGGTGTTTCATACAGAGATAAAAAACTTGATTGGTAATTATACTTGCAGTTTTGGTTTAGGAAATTGTACCATTTCATTTTGTTTCAGGGTGACTTTACCAGATTTTAGTAGCAATATCATTTCATTTTTTAATCTTCTAGTGGTGGTTGTTAGTTTTTCTTATATATTGGTGAGAAGTAAGACAAAAAACACAGTTATGAGAATGAGTATGCCTTTTTGGAGTTGCTGTGGAGAGCGAGAGCTGCTCCTGGTACGGAGAGCACTCCCACTCCTGCCTCCGCAGCCGCTTCTCGCGCCCCCCCCCCCCGCACACACTGCTGCTGCTCAGAAAATGAGCCCTGCTGCAGACACCACAGCAGAGACAAAAAAAAAAAAAAGTGTGTGTGTGCCTTTGCTGTTTATAGGCTTGGAATTTTGTCTCTTAACAATTTTATTAGGCTTTTTTGGGTTTCAATTTGTCAACCATGGAGGAAACTAGGACTCCACCGTGCTGTGATCCGGGAGGGGTCTGGGGACGCTTTTGGGGCCCCCCGACCAATTTTTGTCGGATAAGCCTCCTCTACCCCCTTGGTTCTATGCGCCAGTGGACATCTGAACTTCCTCATACTAAAAAGTTGTTTAAGTCCTTCCACTGCAGTGTGAAATGTGCTTTTCGTATTGTGTTGATAACAGGCTTTTGTTAATGTTGTAATTCATGTGATCGTTTATATGTTGACTAAGGGATCCCTCGTCTATATGTTGATTGTTGATTGTGCTATTCTGTTGTACTGCTCTTTTTATTGTTAGCTTTTAGGTCATGTTTGTGAAGATTTTAATGGAATGTGTTGTATGAATCTTTCTGATCACTCTCAATCTATACATGCTGCAATACAATCACTTAAAGAAGGGGTTGCACATTTGCAATCACAGGATAATTAGGACTGGTTTGATAAACTTTTTTCAGAATGGGGTTTAACGGGATGGTTGCGAAGTTTGGTTAAGACTGTTTGTTATGCTATATTTTGATTTTTTACTTTTTTTAATCTTGCTACCCTGTATTTTTCAATGCTTTCAACGGATGCTCGATCGTGCCATGAAACGAGTTTATCTTGTCCAATCAGAAGGGGGAATTGAGGCAGTACAGCCTCAGACTGTCAGCACCGAACAATTGCTGATAATCTCAACATAAGCTTTGGGCTATGTGCAAGGACAGTGCTGCTTAGAGCATATTTTATAACCACAAGGAACAGTACGTTAGAACACTCGAAGGTTAAGGAGTAAGCAAGACGATTAGATTAAGGGACTCGCACGATAAGCAAACATCCAGAAGAAGCTCGAATGTGTGAAAGATAAGCTTTGTTAGTTAATTGTTGCTAAAGGTTTTGTAGCCAATCAAGTTAAAACGTGTGTAACGAGATGTAGAAATCACCAATCAGCAATATGTATACGTGGTATTAGCTCTTAGATTAGTGTATAAATATTACCTTCTGATTCAATAAAGTTGGACATTTGTTTGCATCAAACTGGGTCCCCATCTCGCACTGCGACATGTTAGGACCAGCAAAAGTTTTCAGTGGTCACTCTTTG
>NC_044276.1:10662883-10804683 GCF_003957555.1 Calypte anna | reverse complement strand
AGGACGCGGGGGGACGCCCCCAGGTGGACGGATTGGAGTCCAGTCTAGCGCTGAGTTTGTCCCTCTCCGGGGTTCAAGTCCCCAGGAGAATTGAAGTTCATTCACAGCAGTGGGAAGGTACACTCTCTGTGTTGTATCGTGTTGATAATGCATTTTTGGTAATGCTGTGGTTCATATGATCATATGGTGACTGATGATTATGTTATTCTGTTGTACTGCTTGTAAGTAATCTAAGAGTTTGAGTGGTTACGCATCCCTACCGAAGAAGTTTTATAGCTTTATCTTCGGGGGGGTTGCGGGGAGTCTTTTGCCGCAACACCGGCAGGTATTCGTGGTTTATAGCGGTATCTTGTGACCGTAGGCGGTAAAACAGCGTGTAAGATTCTGTAAGGTTCTGTGTAAATTTTACTTGTGCAAAGTATGTGTGTGTGAATGAAAGTGAGTGATTGAGACGCATAATAATTGCGAAGCAAGTGTGGAGTCCTGATTTGAGTTTCTTTGTCACCCGCGAGGGGGCTGGCCAGAGACGGACGAAGTGATTGGTGTGAATGTGGATTGTTAAAACAAAATAAGAAGTGCGCTTGAATGCTAGAATAAGTTGAGTAAGGTGTTGAAATTGTAAGTTGCTGAAATCTGAATAGAATTTGGTAATCCAGAAAGGGCCCCCACAGTTGTAACCTCTGGAGTAGGCATAATGGGGACTGAACAGAGTAAGGAAATTAATGCTAAAACCCCCTTGGGATGCATTTTAAAGCATTGGAAGGAGTTTTGTGGAATTCCGGGAGGGAATATAAGGAAAAAGGTACTTGTGAAATATTGCCAAGATTGGTGGCCTCTGTATAAACTAGGTGATGGAGAAAAATGGCCACCACACGGAAGCTTAAATTATAATACCATCCTACAATTTATGCTGTTTCTCCATAGAAGAGAAAAGTGGGATGAAGTAATATATGCAGACATGTTTTTCACCTTAAGGGATAAGCCGGAATGGCAAAAGGATTGTGGAACAAATGTATCACCCCAAGATCCCTTTGTTTTAGCCCTAGAATGGGATCAGAAAAACAGCAAAGTTAAGGAACGCTGTTGTGATGCTTGTAGTATAGGGAAACGATGCCTTAAGTTGAAAGAAAACAATAGTGAAGCGCAAAGTACCATTAGCCTCCAAGAATATCAGCCTCTTGTGCCAGGATGTGGAGTACCGCTGCCAATGTCACAACAAGAAAGCAGCAGTAGCTCTGCAGAATTGGGAAGCGAGAAAAGAGAGGAATTGAAAAGTGTTCCGCAAAAGCCGGTGGGGGGAGACAAAGACGAAGAGAAAGCCCCACAGGAGACAGGGAAAAGGGTGAAGAAGAGAGAGAACAGAGCAGACACCGAAAACCTGGGAGATGATCCCGGAGGACTAGCCATCCATATTACACAAGGGCAACTGAGCGACAGGAAAAGGAAAGGGAGGCAGCAATGGCAAAGATAGGAGAAGAAAGAGCAAAATTGGAAATAGAGAAAGCGAGACTAGAAGCAGAGAAAGCTAACGTAGAAGCCAAAGCTGAAGCAGAGAGGGCAAGACTAGAAGCAGAGAAAGCTAGGGTAGAAGCTAAAGCCGAAGCAGAGAGGGCGAAACTGGAAGCAGAGAAAGCAAGACTGGAGGCAGAAAAAGCAGGAGCAGAAAGGGCAGAAATAAAAACAAAAGCTCAGACTGGAGAGGGTGAAGTAGAGGGCGGAAAAGAAATCCCAGAGAACAAGGAAAAAGAGGTTCCGGAGCCCCTCATACAATAGCCCCTCTTCGAGAAGTAATGCCCAAATTAGGAGAACAAGCACGGATAAAGGTACCATTTACCACAAGCGACCTTAACAATTGGAGAGAGGAAGTGAAAAATTTGAGGAGAGATGCAGAAGGGATCGCTAGAAGGTTTGAATTAATTGCAAAGAATTTAGACGCTGATTGGGAGGATATTGATCTAATGCTATCTGAATTATCAGAGACGGAAAAAGAACTTGTTTTAAAAACTGGAAGGGAACAGGCTGCACTGCTACGAGAGCCTGTGGATGTAGTATTTCCAACTAGTAATCCAAACTGGGATCCAAACAACCCACGCCAATATGATTTATTGCTGCAATACAGAAGGTTAGTTGCACAGGGCTTGCGAAGAGCAACACCGAAAGCAATAAACTGGGGAGCCCAATTTGAAGTAAGACAAGGACAGAATGAAACACCAACAGACTTTTTAGACAGGCTTAGAGCGGCAATGAGACAATATACCCCCTTAGATCCTGGGTCAGAAATAGGTCAACAACTGCTGGGATTGGTAATGGGGCAGTGTTGTGCAGATATCAGAAAGAAATTACAAAAACTTGAACATCCTGCAAATAGAGATCTGGAAATTTTAATGAATGAGGCCTGGAAAGTGTACAACAATAGGGAAAAAGAAAAAGAAAAGAGAGAGAGTAAGAAACTTGCCAGAATTATGGCAGCAGTACATTCAACTCCACAGCTTCCAGAGGCAAATGCTAGAGGTAGAGGGTGTGGTTATCCCATGAGAGGGAGAGGAAGGTTCCAGCGAAATAAGGGAGTCCCAAATCAATGTTTTTCTTGCCACCAAATGGGACACTGGCAACGAGAATGCCCTAAATTAAAAAGAGAACTTGAAGGGGCATCTGTTGTTCCGGTTGATCATGATAGTGGTAACTGAAGGGGACCGGTGAGTCATTCCCTAGCAGACCCACTGGTTAAAATAGAGCTAGGGGAAGGTAAAAAGGAACTGGATTTTTTAATTGACACTGGAGCTACCTATTCAGTCTTAAATCAAGAATTAATACCAAAATCTGATGAATTTGTACATGTTGTGGGGGCGACAGGCCAAGCAGAAAAGGCTTTCTTCTTGAAACCTCTTAAATACAAAATTGGGAAACAGATGGGGATTCATCAATTCTTACACTTACCTAATTCTCCAAAACCTCTGCTAGGGAGAGACTTGTTAGAGAATTTAGGGGCCGTAATAAAATTTGATAAAAACAAACTTGAACTCCAGGTAAACGAAGAACAATTCATAACTGCCCTAAGTCTAACTATCAGTTGTGTTAAACCAGAATCTGATAATCATAACATCAACTGAATCACAAACGGAACATATCCGTCGGTGTGGGCAACTGATATACCTGGAAAATCAAAACAGGCTGTCCCCATCGTTATCGAATTAATACCAGGGGCTAAACTGGTAAACAGAAAACAATACCCCCTGAGGCTAGAAGATAGGAAGGGAATCGAGCCATTGATAGAGAGGTTTTTAGAATTAGGGCTACTGGTAGAATGTGAATCAGATTTCAATACACCAATATTACCAGTCAAGAAACTAAATGGGACTTACAGACTGGTACAGGATTTAAGGGCTGTAAATGAGATTACTAAGACTCTACATCCAGTGGTAGCTAACCCTTATACACTCTTGACCAAACTGAAAGATAACCTGATTTGGTTTACAGTGTTAGATTTTAAAGATGCATTTTTCTGCCTTACCTTAGCCCCAGGAAGCCAAAAGATTTTTGCCTTCAAATGGGAGTCTGTTGGTAAAGGGAGAAAAACACAACTAACCTGGACGGTGTTACCTCAAGGTTATAAAAATAGTCCTACAATATTTGGAAATCAATTGGCCAAAGAATTGGAACAGTGGGAGCGGCCACAGGGAGAGGGCACTCTTCTGCAATATGTGGATGATTTACTGATAGCAACTGAAACAGAAGAACAATGTGTTGAGTGGACAATCTCATTGTTAAATTTCTTGAGTTTAAACGGTTATCGAGTCTCCCAACAGAAAGCACAGCTGGTGCAAGAAAAGGTGGTCTACCTAGGATACAAGATCTCTGGAGGACAGCAATCCCTAGGAACAGCGAGGAAAGAAGCCATCTGCCAGATGCCCAGGCCTGAAATGGTGAGAGACCTGCGAGCCTTCCTAGGAATGACAGGTGGTGTCGCCTGTGGATATACCAGTACGGCATACTTGCTAAACCCCTCTATGATTTGTTGAAAGAGTCTAAATATATTCTGCTCTGGACTCCTGAGGCATAAACAGCCTTTAAAAGACTGAAACAAGAACTAATGAAAGCCCGGCATTAGGCCTACCCGATGTAACAAAACCATTTTGGCTGTTCTCACATGAACGCCAGGGAATGGCCCTAGGAGTCCTAGCTCAACAATTGGGACCATACAAAAGGGCTGTGGCTTACTTCTCTAAGCAACTAGATGAAGTAAGTAAAGGATGGCCCACATGCCTGAAGGCAGTGGCTGCAGTAATCATAAACATAGAAGAGGCCAGAAAATTCACTATGGGCCAGAAAATGACTGTATTAGTGTCCCACACTGTATCAGCAGTACTGGAACAGAAAGGTGGCCACTGGCTGTCACCTTCTCGGTTCCTGAAGTACCAGGCAATTTTAGTTGAATCAGATGACATAACCATTCAAGTGACTAATGTTGTCAACCCAGCATCATTCCTAGAAGGAAGAGTGTCAGCAGAGCCAATTGAGCATGACTGTCTAGAAACCATAGAGGCTGTGTATTCCAGTCGTCCGGATCTCAAGAAAGAGCCACTCAAAGGGGCAGATGACTGGTTCTCAGATGGCAGTAGCTTCGTAAAGCAGGGAGTAAGGATGGCTGGCTACACAGTAACTACAACAGAGGAGGTAATTGAATCAAATCCCTTGCCTGTGGGAACTTCAGCACAGAAGGCCGAACTAATAGCTCTTACCCGAGCCCTCGAGCTGGCAAAAGGGAAAAGAATTAACATATGGACGGACTCTAAGTATGCTTTCTCCGTCGTGCATGCCCATGGGGCAATCTGGAAGGAGCGAGGACTGCTGACTGCCCACGGAAGACCCATAAAATATGCAGCAGAAATCCTACAGTTGCTGGAGGCTGTTCAGCTCCCAACCCAAGTGGCCATAATGCATTGCAAGGGGCACCTGAAAGGTAACACCGTTCTAGAACAAGGGAACAGAGTAGCTGATACAGAAGCTAAATTAGCTGCTGCAAGGACCAAAGACTCAGTAGTTATGGCTCTGGTACCAGAAAACCTAGATACTAATTTTCAACAACAGTACCAGGAATCAGACCATAAGTGGATAAAAAGAAATAAAGGTAACATGCTAGATAATGGATGGGGTCAGCTAGAAACAGGACAACTAGTGCTGCCAGAGAAATTAGTATGGCAATTTGTAAAAACAGAACATGACAAGGCCCACTGGGGATTAGATCCTCTTTATCAGTATTTAAAAGTTAGAATAGCAGGGCCAAAGCTATTCACAGCAGTGAAACAGGTCACATCCCAATGTGAATGCTGTTTGAAAAATAATCCAAACACGGGAACAAAGGTACACCAGAGAGTGATTGATAGAGGAGAATTCCCAGGGGAAGTGTGGCAGATTGATTTCTCTGAACTTCCAAGGAAAGGGGGGTATAAGTACCTCTTGGTTTTGACTGATACATTTTCTGGCTGGCCTGAAGCGTTCCCATGCAGAACAAACAAAGAAAGAGAAGTAACTAAAGTCTTGTTTAATGAAATCATTCCGAGGTTTGGGGTGCCTAGGAGCATCTCCTCAGACAGAGGCTCGCACTTTTGTGCTAAGATTGTACGAGCAATAAGTAAGGCACTGCAAATCAAATGGCAATTGCACACGCCCTATAGACCTCAAGCTAGTGGGCAAGTAGAAAAAAAAATGAATCATCTTATTAAACGACAACTTGCAAAAATATGCCAGGAAACTAACTTGCAGTGGTACCAAGCCTTACCTATTGCTCTGATCAGACTAAGGGTGAAGCCCCGCTCAAAAGAAAAACTGAGCCCGTTTGAAATTTTATATGGGAGACCTTATGCAATGCAGACTGTAAATAGTGAGGCTGTAGATCAAATAGGTAATCAATGTGTATGATTATGTTATAGCTGTGGGGAAGCACTTTGATAACAATGCCACGGTGGTGATGGATCACCAACCTAAGCAACCTGATTGTAAACTGCATCCTTTTAATCCTGGTGATTGGGTATATGTTCAGAATCTTTAGGGAAACCTCTGCAAGAGAAATGGGAAGGACCCTTTCGAGTGTTGCTCACCACCTTCACTGCAGTCCGAATTAAGGAGTGACCCACCTGGATCCACTACTCCCGAGTCAAGAGGGCCCCTGAACATTGCCAAGAACGTTCCTGAAGGAGCTTGACATTATGGACTGGCGACCTTTAGTGTTGATGCTTGGACTCTGGATAAGTATGACCTTATCACAAAACATTGCCCAGGGATGGCCATGGTCGGGTGCACGAATAGTCAAGGCACTACCATGGGTTGGAACACCACATGTGGCATTACACCCCGAGTCTGGCTTAAACATTCATGTGCTACGTAACAACCAGCTGTATGAGCAGAAAGACTGGAGTCAAAATAAAGGCCAATTAGACTCCTTAACAGGAGAAGAAGGGGATGAAATCCAGATAGGGTGTAAGAGTAATACTGTGAAAAGACAGGAAGGTGAACTAATCAAATTAACTGTGAAAGCTTTGTGACCTGTGTCATTTACATATAACCTGGAACCCGGGATGTGGGCCAGAAGGAAGGGACCAGCCTCTTGCACCTGGGAAGGGGACAAAGAAAAGGAAAGATACGAAGCTCAGTGTGAAGTAAAGATAACACTGGAACACCCAATCGCAGTTACAGGCCTATGGTCTAGCAAATACGGAGCTGCTTCCGACCTGTTTCTTATAAAACTCACTGAGCGTTCTAATGCTAAGGTACCTAGTAAGAAGACTGCAAAGACTCCTCTTCCAAGCTGCAACAGAACATATAATTTGACCCAGGTAGGGCCCCAAGTGGTTAGGCAATCAAATGAGTTAAAATTGTTGTTAGATCCTACATATTCATTGAAGAAAATTCAAGTAAATATACAAACAAACATTACTCAATTACGACAGGATTGCCGGCCCTATATCCAGCAAAGCCTTAAGGGCTGGGAGGCGTGGTTAGCAGCCAGATCGCGCCCTAGGCGCGTTCAACGAGATGTAACTGGATGGTTTGGCACTGGACTAGGGGTACTGAACACGATAGACCAAGAAGTATTGGTAAACAAATTAAGTGCCATCACTTCCCATTTGGGAGAACTCAAAGTGCCTTTGAGCTCATCCATACTTAGCCTAGCAGAAACACAGTCACTAGCAACTAAATTACTGACCCTAGTGGCTAATCACACCACTGAAGACCTTTTAAAGCTTGCAGAGTACACTGGTGATGCAAACAGAGAGATTGCACTCGCTATTCAGTGCACTCAAACACAGCAGTGGGTACAAACAGTAGCTGCAGGAATTCTGAGGGAAGGAACATCCGGAATACTACCCCAAGAAATAAAAGAAATGATAGCGAGAAATAGCTCTACAACCCAATTCGAGAAGGATCATCAGGCATGGTGGCAACTTGTAAATTTTACTTACTCACAAGGTGAGCAAATCGAGGCCTACGTGCTCACTATCAGGGCTGCCAAGGAGAAAGTCATCTTTCCTGTCCTGACCTTAGGAACTGTGCATCAGAATGTTGTAATTCGACCCATAGGCCATAATGTTTGGGTAAGTTTTGATTACTCCAGGAGTAAATGGCAATCAATTAGTACAGAAGCCTGTATTCCTAAAGAACAACTAGGATATATTTGTGAAAATACAGTCATAGAAAATGAAGATTTGTGCTTAGATACTGAAGATAGTGTGTGTACTTTTGAAATGTTTCCCCATAATGACAACCGATCACAGGTTTACTATGTAGGAAATGGCTGTGCATGTATTAGAACATTATGCCTTCATATTTTCATTGATTATTGTCCTGAGATAGCGAATGGTACAAATTTATGTGTGTGTAATTTTTCTAGAATCGTAGGCTGTGATTTTGATTATTCTGTTCCTATAACCACTATGCAATTGATTGAAGCTGAATATACTCTGTATCGTAATGTACCGCATTTGCAGATAGGTATGAATATTAATCTTCTTAAGGCAATGCTTATACACCCTGATATAGAACAGTTAGTTCGTGAAGTTAATAGAACTACACAACGCATGCTTTGGCAAGTGACACGATTCAAAAGGTATACAGCAGGTGCTAACAAAGCTAGAACAAGTAGGGAAGCGTCATTGGTGGGATATCTTTATGGGATATTCCCCTGCGACTACGCAAGCACTCCATTACCTGATGTACCCTCTATTAGTCATGGTAGTGATGATTCTCATGTTATCCTTCTTAAATGTGTGGCTATACTACAAACTGAATGATATAGTCAAAAGGGTCCGAGTAATGTGGACAATGATTCAAAGGCATGAGAACCTTCCCTTGGAACTTGACGAAAGAATTCGTAAGTTCTAAGGAAAGGGGGGAATGAAAAAGAGAAAAGATCCTGACAGGATTAACTCCTGTAAGGAGAGTGGATCAGGCCAAGCTGTTTGTGTAAAGAAGTGAACAAAGCAGCTGAGACAACGATTAACTTCTGTCTTGGAGATAAGTAGGAGACACTGGGGGAGTGCAAACACCTGCACGGAAGACAAGATGAGGCTGAGGCTGCCATAACCAGCAGATAAGGGGAAGATAATGGCAAGGGTCCAATTATCCTCTGTAACAAGAGGATGAAGTCATCGAAAGCAAGAAAGGTAAAAAGTTCAACCCTGAGGAAGAATTCGTTACTTCATCTGAAGACCCCCAAGGACCCCGAGACATATCCCCAAAAAGACAACTCCGCCCAGACTCCGCCTGTTATGAATATGTATGTAAGGATGATGTAACCTCCCCTTTTAATGTATAAATATCCTAACCCTTTCCCTTAACCCTTGGAACTCTTTGTCCAGCGTGAGCTGGGGGTTCCCCGGATCCGAAAATAAATACCTTTGCTGTTTAAAGGCTCAAAACTTTGTCTCTAAACAGTTTTGTTGGCCTTTTTTTGGCTTCAGAAGGAATTTGGAACAATTTCCTGGGAGGTGATTGGCTGGTAAAAATTGAGATTGTGGTGTTGGGAATTTTTGGGATTGTTAATTATACCATGTTTAATACCTTGTATGACACAATTTGCCCGATCAGAAGTCCAAAAAGTAAAAAATGAAACCCTTAAATTGTTAGTGGTAAATACAGGTGAGGAATATCAAGAAGAGGAAGAAGAAGAAGATGATATCAATTTGTGTTCCTGTAAATGGTGATTACATGGTAAAAATAATCCATTTAAATGTGAATCTTGTAAGTATGGGTGCAACTTGTGTCATACCTGTGTATCCTCAAGTTCTGAGGAAGAGAGTTATTAAAAGGAATACAAATTCATAATGGTTATAAAAAAGAAAACGGGGGATTGTGATATATGATATTAATGAATTTGTATTCCTAACCAGTAAATTCAGAATTAAACTAAGAAGAAAGTGAATATGGGGCTAGACAAAGCAATTGAGACCTATAATTTTCCACAAAAACAGTGTAAGTAAAACAAGGCCATAACGAGACTAACTTCTGTCTCGGCGATAATTGAAGCGTGGGCCTTGTTCTTAAAACAAGGCACTGCCAAGGCTAACGAGGCACCAAAAGAATGCGAACATCTGCACAGAGACAACATAAAAATGCCACAATCAGCAGATAAGGGAAAAATTATGGCTAGGGTCTAATTTTGCTCTGTAACAAGATCATGAAGTCGGCGAAAACAAGAAAGGTAAAGGGTTCAAGTTTGAGGAAGACTTCTTCCTTCATCCAAAGACCCCCTGACGACCCCCCGATATCTCCCCAAGAGAGGACTCCACCCAGACTCCACCTATCATGAATATTGTAATAACATGATGTAATCCCTATGAATATATATGTAAACCTACCCCTTTTTAATATTCATAGAATTGTAATCAATATAAGGTAATTCTAGAGTTTTAGAGGTGTGTGTGAGTGGAGCAGAGACTCCCCATGCACCCAGCGCTGTTTTGCTTACTGCAATTTCAGTTTATTAATTAAATTAAACCATTAACTGAATATTGAGTCTTGGTCATTTTTAACATCCCTGAGGGGGGAAATACTCCCTGCTGTGGCATCTTTTCCCTCAGAATCTGCCATGCAAGGATGTGGTGGGAGGACAGCCAGCATCACACATATCTCTCTTTTTCCAGCTCTGATGTCCTTGGTGAATCCAAATAAATTCCAGGTGTCTCCGGGGGAAGTTTGGGAAGAAGGGGAGAAGAAGCTGGACCCTGTGTAGAAATTCCCCTGGGAAACTTATTTGGAAGACTCCAAGATAGATTTGACAGGCAAACAAAACTTCCTCCTTTCCTTTTATTCAATCAGCTGCAGGAACAAAATGTGAAGGAGCTGCACAACGGGGAGCAAAGTTTGCAGTGATAGCCCAGAGGAATAACACAGCCTTCCCCATGAAATACCAGCTGCTGCCCTCTGTGATTTTCCATTAAATTAAAACTTTAATTAAAGACAGAAGCTAACCCGCCCACCTCCAAAGACATCTGAAATCCCTGAAGTGCATCCTGAGTGCTGAGCTGTTGGAAATGATCTCCTTTGGAAAGCAGGAGGATCTTCCCAACTAGGAATCAAAACTTGTGTTGCTCCTAATATTTAACAAGCTCTTAAGCAGCATTTCATGGTCCCGCCTCTTGCATCAACATCAACACTTAGAGGTAAAAATGAACCAAATGCCACTTTGGGGTGGTATCAGTTTTGGGGGGATGCAAAAATACAGAGCATCAGCTCTGAAATGAGTGGGCACAGTAACTCCAACCTCCCCAGCTCCTGATTTTTTGTCTCCCCAGAGACTCCAAAGCTGGACTTCTCACCTCCTGGGCTGTGCAGAAGTCACCAAGTGTTACATCTGGGCATGATGCTTGGGATGTGGTGTCACCAAACCCAGCCCTGAAGGTTCTCTTACATCCCCAAGGAGTTTGGACCAAGCCAGCACCAAGCCATGGGGTACCAGGTACCACTCTCCAGCTCAACTCCCCACACGTGTCCAAAAACACCCTGGTGGAAAGTCCTGAGGTCAGTACAAAAGCCCTCATGAGCAGGTGAGTGGGTGCAAAAACAGTTTTAAAATTTTTGGCAAGTGCCAAGAAGGCACTTTAAGGGTTCAGACCTTGGCCTTGTGGGTCTGGGAAGGTGGGATGGGGGGGGACAAGTCATCCCTGGCTCTGTCACCAAGATGCTCCACACCTCTGCTCTTCCTTCATCAGCATGAAAAATGTATTTTTTGTATTTTTTTTCTCTGTATAAATGAAGAGGCTGTGACTGCCTGGCTTTTAAATGCCAGAGGTTTCATCTTGGGGTCACTTACCCTCCTGGTGCAGGGACAGGTCACCCAGCCACACACCAGGCTGTGTCACTTAGCACTGGTGTCCCTGGATTGGCTCCAGGACCTCTCAAACCTGCAGGGAAAATACCACGATTGAGGAAAGTGCCCAATTTAGGCACAGAAAATTATTTTTAGAGGCATGGAGAAGGTGCTTTTAGAATCTGGTGACCCACTCAGCAGCCTGGTGGGGGCTTTAGCCATTTTTCTAGCCCCACCTGAAGTCTCCAAAGGACCCAGCAGCCAAAGGGTCAACCCCAGCAATGTGTTCATCAACTGAAAGTTTCCTCTCAGAAGAGTTTGGCCACCCATGGGAATTCATTTCTGCTGACAGCAAACCTCCTCCCAGCTCATCTTTTATTTCTTTTGTGCAGACTTCATGTGCATTGCAGAGGAAATTTTGCTTCCAGGAGCAGGAGCCCAGACACTTTATAAATGCTTGATAGCTCTGACCACCTCTTCTGAGTTATTATTTTATTAAAAAAGAAAAGATTTATTACAGCTCTGGATGGCTCATATTCACTGAGCTCACTGGCGCAGTAGGATTTTTTTTTTTTTTGTCTCTCCTATTGGGTGTACCCTACGAGAGTGTCACAGCCTTTAATAACAGACTTTAATTAATCCTGGAATGGTGAATGTGCTATTATGTTCATTTTTCAAAGAAGAGTCACAGCAATAAAGAAAAATCTCCATTGCAGGACCACACCAGGAGCCTGTGGCAGACCAGGAAATTAATCTCTTAATCATTTTCCCAACATGACCCAGAGGTGAGAGCAGAGACCTACCTGAGCTTCCTGGGCTGATGAAACCATTTCCATTCTCTTCAGCTCCAGGAGGAAAGAAAGATTCAAATGTAAAAACATGAGAAAGAAAACCTTTCTGAGTGCCACAGTGCATGAGCAAGAAAGGAAATGAGGTTGTAAATGATTTCTTCTCTTTCCTCCTCTGAAATACCCAAAGAAATAACTAAGGAAATACCAGGGAGATGGTTGAGGGCAATGCCCTGAGGAGAAAGAAGCTGGATTTTCCCATCTGTCCTGCTCCTCCTGGATAAACAGCATCCTGGCCATTACCATGGGGGGCTGAGAGGGCAGTGAGGAGCTGTCCCCTCTCCCCCCCTGCCAAAACCCTTCTGAGACCTCCCTGCTGACACCTGGCCATGTTTTGTGTTGCTCTGTCCTAAAATATTGTCACTCCTCCAGCCCCCCCTCATCCTACATCTTCAGCCTATGGCATTGCTGGCAATCCAAGGCAGTCCAAAGAGGCAGAGTTGCCACCAAAGTGATAAATAACAACCCTTTTTTGCACTAAAATGATCACCTCAGTCCTGCACACTTCTTTCTGACCAAGGAGAGGTCTGACAGACTAACACTGGGATCCCAACATTCAAATTCAACAGAGAACATACAGTATTCTTGTATTAAATGCTAAACATCTGGATTTGGAGCTGTTGTTTTGTCAAAAAAAAAGACTAGGGAAAAAAATAAATCACTTCTAAAGTACTATGTTTATTCTATTTTCCAGACACATATTCTGAGCATCACAGTGGAGAGGGCTCAGTTATAAAGAGTGAATCATAAACACCCTTAGAAAACGTGGTTTAAGGTTACCAAGGGAGCTAAAAAAAAAATCATCAATTATTTTGCAGGGAGTCAGACATGAATTTTCTCCTGAAAGGGTGGATTTTGGCTGGTTTCTCACTCAGCTTTGATAGAATGTTCTGCATCCTGGCTTGGTAAGCTTGCTCCTCTGCTAGAGCTGATTCACCTTCTTGCTGCTTCTCCTCTTCCTCAGCATCACGAGCCTGCTGCCGAGAGGTGATCTGAGACCTGAGTTGCTCCTGGTGTTCTTTTGCTTCCTTTAGTTTCCTGGAAATGACATGTGAAGAGTTTATTTATGGAGTGTGGGGAAACTGTTTTATTATTATCATCACTTAATCTGTTACCATGCAACCTTAGGCTAAAGGGCCACTCAAAACTCCTCTCAGGTGTCTCAGCCTCACACCCCATCCTGAGACACTGCCAGGGATGGGGCAGCCTCAGTTTTTCTGGGAAACCTGGCACAGGGGCTCAACACCCTCAAATTCAAGAATTTATTCCCAGTGTCCTACCTCAATCTCCCCTCTTCTAGTTTAAGACCATTCCCTCTTGTCCTATCACTCCCTGCCCTTGTCCCAAGTCCCTCCCCAGCTTTCCTGGAGCCCCTTCAGGCACTGGAAGGTGCTCTAAGGTCTCCCTGCAGCCTTCTCTTCTCCAGGCTGAACACCCCCAACTCTCTCAGCCTGGCTCCAGAGCTGCTCCAGCCCTCCCAGCATCTCCAGGGCCTCCTCTGGACTCACTCCAACAGCTCCATCTCCTTCTGGTGTTGGGGCCCCCAGAACTGGACCCAGCACCCCAGGGGGGTCTCCCCAGAGTGGAGCAGAGGGGGACAATCCCCTCCCTGACCCTGCTGGGGATGCAGCCCAGAACACAGTGGGTTTCTGTCCTGCCAACACATGTTTTTGGCTCACGTTGAGCTGCTCATCACTCATCTCATCACCCCCTTCTTCTCAGAGCTGCTCTCAATCCATTCTCCACCCAGCCTGGATTTGCCCAGACTCAGGCAGGGTATGAATTCCAGCAAGTTCCCTTCCAGAAGGGTGAGATTCCTTCCATAGCCAGGAGATTGTTACCAGGAAAGCAATCAGAGAACACCAGAGGTTCTGGCTCTGGAAGGAGCTTCTCCATGGACAGGTAGCGGGCAAAAAGCAGGAGCACAAGAGGGAAATGGAATAAATACAATCAGACTCTTTGCTTTGGGCTTTGCATAACACCCAGAGGAAGAGTTCAGCTACTGCATGTAACCCTGTTCCCTTGAGGAACTGGGAGGGACCAGAGCCTCGTGCAGCTGGGTCAGGAGCAGCAGTTGGGAATTTTGGTGGCTGAGGATCTGATTGCTTAAAGGCTGGATGTGGGTGGAGGTTAGCACAAAGCCTGACCTCCCTGGTTCTCCTTGGTAAGTAACAAACTAACTTCTCATTAACCCTCCTCCCCAAACCTCTACCACTCCTAAGAACAGCTCAGACAGCCAGGGGATGTATTTAATAAACACAACCCCAGTCACACCATGGCCCAAAAAGGAGCAATATGTAACAGGAGACCATTATTTGTGTGATGGGATGAGAGCTGGTGGCACAGCACCAGCTGCAATGTGAGAAGCTGCAATCAGCACTTCAGAGCAGAGCCCCTCTCAACAGAAAGCCCACCCAGTGCTCTGAGACTTCCCTGAAAATGAGAATTTGCCCAACTTCCAATTTTAAAAGCCTGAGCTGCAATGAAATGAAAGGATGGCATAAGAGAGAAATGCCTGGCATATTTTTCTTCTTCTGTATGCTTGAATTCTGTGATTGCTGCATCTAATAACTTCCTCTCTTGAGCAAGTTCTTCCTGCTCCTTTGCATTTCTCTGCACTGCAAGCAAACAAACAAATAACAACAAAAACACTTTCAGTACAAAATCCCCTCAACTCTGTGAAGCTTGAAGGGACAGAGAGAGCCAAGCAGCCTGAATAGGAAGAATCACAGAATGATCACAGAATCTCAGACTGGTTTGGGTTGGAAAGGACCTTAAAGCTCATCCATTCCCAACCCCTTTCCATGGGCAGGGATTGTGATAAACAGGCTGTAATCTTTAACATTATTGTTTTGTTGACTGGAGAGATTTATCAGTAACCACCACATCTTGAGACCCACATCCTGAGACACACATCCTGGACCACAATCCTCGGAAATCGATAAGGACTGGAATGTTTTGCTCTGTCCATTTTTCTGAGACCTAGCTGTAACATAATAGAAAAAGGTCAAGTAGACCCATATATAGTATAGGTGTTGAAACCAGGGGCCTCTTTTGTATTTTGTAGGTTAAGAAAAATTGCAAGAACCTGGAACTGAATGAACGTGTATAAAAAAACCTGCTTTGCTGAAGTTCGAGGCGAACCTCGGTGGAGCTGTAACTCCCCGGTCGCCCAGCGTGCTGCCTTACTCATATACCTTAATAAATATATATTGATCTTAAAACTTTGTCCAAGTCATGAGTTTATAACAGGGACACCTCCCACCAGCCCAGGTTGCTCCAAGCCCCATCCAACCTGACTTGAGACACTGCCAGGGATGGGGCAGCCACAGCTTCTCTGGGAAACCTGGCACAGGGGCTCAGCACCCTCACACCAAAGAATTTCTTCCTCAGATCTCACCTCAATCTCCCCTCTTCCAGTTTCAAACCATCACCTCTTGTCCTACCACTCCAGGCCCTTGTCCAAAGTCCCTCCCCAGCTTTCCTGGAGCCCCTTCAGGCACTGGAAGCCCGAGTTTTGTTGCTTCTGCACACAAAAAATGCTAAGGGGATTCTCAGCTTATTTGGTTTTCATCCACTCCCATTCAGATTTCCCATTCAGAATTTATAATGATAATCTAACCACTAATAATGACTTTTTGCTTATGCAGTCCTCACTTTATTAGGTGAGGAAGTGTTGGGGAAACAGTTCAGAAATATACAGGTTGTGAGCAATCCTGACTTACTTCAATTTAGGCCACATTGGGTTAATGGTTATTGAGGCCTAGTTAGAGGCTTTCTGAGAATGAGCTAATGGGAAAGAGATAACTTAATTGGCAACAGAAGAGGAAAATAATTATGTGAGAAGAGTGGGTTCCGTGTGAATGGAATGTGTAATTGGAATACAAAGCCACCTGCATGATATGATGGTGTAAACAAGGCTTCTCTATATAAGTGAGTGCAAATTGTTAATAAACTATTTCATCCAATCATATTGATGTGCACATGGAATCCTTAAGCCTCCGCAGACTGTTTTCCCACAAGGAAGAGCCAGGGGAGATTGGTGTAAGAAATGCCTGCAGGAGGGAAGTTTCAGAACCAGATTTTGGGCCAGCTTAATCAGACAGCCTGTCCATGCTGGGCCAGATGAACTTCCCAAAAAGCAGTGGGTTGCATTCCCTCTGCTTTTTCCAAGCTTTGGAGGTCTGGTGCCTGGGCAGCAAGCTCAGGTAACCCTTACCCTTGTTCTCCATCTGCTGCTGTCTTGTCTCCACCACATCTTTCAGGAGCTGCTTTCAAGCCTCCTTTTCCAATCGCAGTCGCTCAGCCTTCTCAGCCCAAACCTTGGCTGCCTCTTCATCCAGGATCTTCTCCTCTGCTTTTTTATTCTGTTTGTCCTCCTCCAGCTTTTGAGCCAGGTGTGCCAGGTAAGCCTGTTGCTCCTTTAACAGCTCTTGCTGCAAACACAGGGACATTTGGAGATCTCAGTGAGTTCTAAAAAGCCTTTCAAAAGCCAAAGAGAAGTCCCCACAGCCAACATGGGAACTGGGAGCCTGCAGCTCCATCCCAAACTCTGTCATGGAAAAGGGCTCTCCAGAATATTTTTCCTGGCCAATCAAGAGTGCCTGGACAGCAGCATAAGAGCAGAACAAATCTAGAGTGTTGCCTTCCCCCACAGCAGCTCAGCTGCCTCAACACAGATTTAAGAGTTTCCAGTGCTGACCAAGCTACTTCACCCTCACCTGCATTAGAAGGATCTAGAAATAAAAATAAATAATGAGTGATAATAAATACCTCCTCCTCTCATTTTGAGCCAAGGTCTGTGAGTTTATCCAACTGACCCACATGAGCATCTAAATACCTTGAGCAGGTAATGAGTGCAGCTCTCTGCTGGTTCTTAAAGTTACCTGGAAACTCATTTTCACCCTGAAGTTGAAACTTCTACTTGTTTTGAATTTAAGAAGTGACATCCATGGCTTCATGGCATCACCAAGATATTTCCTGTGAGTTTTAGCATCTATATATCCCTTTTTTAAAGACTGTAAACCATTTTTTTAGTATTAATGAATTAGAATAAATTAAATATTTACCTTCCTCTGCAGTTACAAATCTTTATTAACTCAGCTCTACAAAACCAAAATATTTTTCTAACCTCCATTATGTCCAGGCAGTAAAAGGATGATAAATATCAGGTGATTTATACACCATGAAATCAGGATGGAGGGACAAGATTCCAAGATTTCCTGAGAGCCTCCTTCTATTTTTTTCTAGCCTTGCTGATTGTAAAGCATGTTTTAATGTACTCACAGTGGTTTTAAACAAATAATGAGCTGCTGCAGAGAAGCAGAGGGCTGGCAGGAGGAGAAGCAACAGGCTAAGCAACAAAAAATCAGCTTGTTCAGAGCAAAAAGGGCACCTCTCTGATCTCATTGGACAAAATTAGTCCAGATGAGACACTGCCCCATAATTTCCCCATGAAAACCTGATTCTAGTACTTACTATTTTTTTTTTTCTCCTTGGTGTCTTCCTGACATTCCTGAAGAGATTTTTCTAAGATCTTCATCTCTAGGTCACGTTCATTTTGTTTTTCTTCATTAAGATGCTTCTGCTTGTCCTGGGCTGCACTGAGCAACATTTCCCTGCAATCCTTCTGTCGTGATCCGCTTATTATTTTATATATTGATTATGAGGATAAATCAGCCACTACCCAGAGACGACGCTTGAATTACAAAGTAACCAGACTGTTGGATTTAAAATTAGTTACAAGGGTTTATTTCTAAAAACAGGGAAAGCCGGTTTACTGGCAACAAGGCCTTTGTATAAAGTAATCACCTTAACTCGAGGGTCGTTAAGAGTAAAAGAGGGAGAAACAAAAGAGAGAAATCATCACCATACGCCCGGGGCCTGGCCTCGGGCTGGGGGCTGCTCCTGGCTCTCCGGGCTGGGGGCTGCTCCTGGTTCTCCGCCGTTCGAGCCGTTGCTCTGTCTTGTCGTAGCTGGAAGCCGAGGGGCCGAGCTGGGGAAGCGTCTGGACGAAGAAGCCCACTTTTCCTTCTTTTCCTAGGGTTTTTTATACCCCAAAAAGAAAGAGGGGTCCCTTCATTGAAGATGGCCCTGATACATACAAATCTCCAGGCTTCCTGGGATGAGTCATTTCTTATTTTTGTTTCCTGGAGTCCTGCTAGGTTTGGGCGACCTGATAAGTAACCTTTATCTTCTAGGTGTCTGTCAGGCATACATTGAGGTAAACATATGGTAATTACAAGCCGGATGAAAGAAAAAGGAAAAAAAACCCTGATTCAAGAGACATATTTTATATTTTCGGTTCCACATGTATATCACACCTTCTGTTTCTGGAGTTTTTCCTTCTTTAGTTGGTCATTTTCTAGCTTAAGCAGCTGCAGTTCTTCCTGCAACAGGAAAAACAACCAGTTTGGAAAATGACACCAGAGTGATGAACCTAAGTGATGGCTAGAATGAGTTTAATCAGAAAATCAAAAAGCAAAGATTAAATATTTAAAGCCAAAGCCTTTCTTGCTGACATCAGAGAATTATTCTCAGCCATTAGACCTGTTCAAGTGGGAACATTTCAGTGTGCCACTCATTAGAATGCAGGATTTTCCCCCTTTAATTATCACATGCCCTGCAGTACCCAACCACTGGAATTCCTGTTGTAAAAGATCTCACATCTCTTCAGAGAAATCAATATCAGTGCATGTCCTGGTTTGGGCCAGGATAAAGGTGATTTTCTGTTTTGTACTTTTACTTTTAGCTAAGTCTCTTTAAGTAGTTGCACTTGCTGAAATTAACAGCAAGTTTCTCAGACAGTGTGTGCTTCTAGGATTGATAACACTTGATGTTTATAGTTACTGCTAGAGACTGGTATGCAGAGCCAAGGACACTGCTCAGCTCTGATGAGAACATTTTACCGTCCAGGAGGATAAAGAGGTCCCACCTGAGCCCTCCTTTGGGGAGGAACAGACAAGACAGATGCCAGAATTGACCAAACAGAGTATTCCATCCCATATACGTCACACTCAGTATAAATTTGAGGCATCACGAGGGCCAAGCCAGACTTCCGGATTTCCGGGTTTCCTGATTTCCTGCTTCCCTTCCTTCACCCGGCATCCTGGAAGGATCCCGTCCGTTCGTCTGCCTGTGGTCCTGATCCATGCCAGCCCATATCTGTGTGTTCCTGCCTCCAGTTCCCGACTGCTGCCGACTCCAGGAGTCCAGCCTGGACTTTCCCAGGGCTGCCCTACAGCCTCGGTGGTGACGTGAGAGTTATTGGGGAAAAGGGGGAAGGAATGTGGTATCCATTTTCCTGTATATTTGTATATATTTAATAATTTTTCCTATTTATCATTACTGTTTCATTAAAGTTGTGTGGTTTAGTTTCCAACCCATAAGTCTCTCTCCCTTATTCTCTCTCCTTTCTTTATCAAGGAGGAGAGATAGATTAATAGAGAGCGTCTGTTATTCGGTTTAATTGCCGGGCCAGTGTTAAACCGTGACAGTGCAGCATGCAGGAGCTATAGCCAAGTCTCCTCCTGCAGCCACAACCACTAACCTGTACCAAAGCCCTGTGTTCCTCCTATTTCTGCATATTTTCTCTGCCCTGTGTCTGTGCTGGGTGTTCAAGAGCACAGCTTCAGTGTGCAGAAGGTTGCAAAAATCAATTGGATCCTAATATTCTGATTTACTGAATTTCCAGTGCTTCAAACTTTATGTTCTACTTTATATTGGGAAGAAAAAATGGACAGTAAAGCTGAATTCTTAAAAAAGGAACAAAGAAAAACATTCAAGACCCATCTGGTATATGTACATTTAAGATTATTCAGCTTAAAAAATAAATCCTAAAGTAGCATCCATGAAATAACAGCATAATTCCTGCATATGAGTGAGTTTCCAAACCAAAATGCACTCAGACATTGTCATAAAACAGTACCTGACCATCATTCACTTAGCTACATGTCTCAGAACAAAGTTCAGCTGTCTTGGAGGTTCACAGGGTTTTGTTAACTTGGTTTTAAATTAGATACTTCTTTTATAATATAAATAAATCTAAAATTGATCAGCAGATTGGTCAGAAAGAGCATGGCTAGACCTAAGGAACACAACTGGTTATGCTGGACAGAAAGCACCCACTGCTTCTTGCAGTGTTTCAAAGCCAAACTTGACTTTGCTGTCTCTGCCTGAAAGGTCAAAATCACTTTCAGAAGATGGTGAAACAGCTTTGAAACTCAGGATCTATTATTTCAGCCAACCTGGATTGGTTCCCTGCAGGAATTTGACTTCTGGGGCTCTCAGCCAGCCCTGATGTGAGCCCTGGAGTGTTGGGGAAACAGTTCAGAAATATACAGGTTGTGAGCAATCCTGACTTACTTCAGCTTAGGCCACATTGGGTTAATGGTTATTGAGGCCTAGTTAGAGGTTTCTAAAAATGAGCTAATGGGAAAGAGATAACTTAATTGGCAACAGAAGAGGAAAATAATTATGTGAGTGGTTCCATGAGAATGGAATGTGTAATTGGAATACAAAGCCACCTGCATGATATGATGGTGTAAACAAGGCTTCTCTATATAAAGTGAGTGGAAGTTGTTAATAAATGATTTCATACAATCATATTGATGTGCACATGGAATCCTTAAGCCTCCGCAGACTGTTTTCCCACAAATGGCACCTGAACAGGGACTAAGGATGGCCCGGAACAGGGACTAAGGGTGGCCCGGACTAGGGACTCTCATGCTGTTGCTTCCAGGAGCAATGAAGACAGCTGGAATGACAGAGGAGCGGAGAAGCCAGCCGAAAGGAGATTGCTGCCCCGGCAGTCTATGTAGCTGGTTCCCGGATACGGAATAAATGAGCTTGGAATTGAAGAATCTTGCCCTGATCAGGTGAGCGGCTGGGGAGGAGATGGGGTCTACACTCTCTAAAGAAGAAGAGGCAGTAGTTAAGCTCCTCCAATGTATTCTCTCTACGAGAGGTTTATTACACGAAGGCAGGACCTTACGTGAATTACTGAAATGGGCACGGGATAGAGACTTGATCCCCTCGATGGGTACTGTTTCTGAGTTACCTACTTGGGAAGCCATAGGTACTACCCTATGGGATAAAATTAGCGATGGAGATAAGGAGGCGCGACGTCTAGTGACACTCTGGAAATTGATTAGAGAAACCTTAAAAGAAATGAAAAGTGAGAGGGCAGCACAGCCTCAGCGTTTGCTGCCTTGGTGCCTGATCTACCAGTACCGATGAATGCTCAAAATATGGACTTGACCTCTGAACAGTTATTTGAGACACCTAAAATACCCCCACCAGCACCTGAAGGGACTGTACTGATTCAAGTTCAGTCAACTGTGCCATTTGACCCTGGGGGTCAGATGAAAAGCAAAAATGGGACCGAGAAGCAAAACCCAAAGCGACCGAAAACACCACCAGAATCGTCGGAGGACCCAGAGGGAGAGAAGCCGGGGAACACAGGCGAGGAATCTTGGAATGCAAACCCCTCCCTTGCACCTGCCTGCCGCGGCTCCCGGCTGCTCTGCCACCTTTCCACCTTGGAAGTTTGATTTATCTTCTTGACCACAGTTGCCACCAATTAATCCTCTGCTTCACCTGTCAACACCATCAGTGCCTGCTATAGAGCAACAACCAAGGAAAGAACTGGGACTCGGAGACAAGCAACTAAGGGAACTGCTGAAGAAACTGAAAGAACTGGAGACCAAGGATGAGTATACCCCTTAAAAAAACCTCTAGTTTTTGCTCCGGGGAACATTGCGAACAACCCAGGGGCACTAATTCATTTTTACCCCCTGATCCATTCCCTATTCCTGCTCCTATTTCCCTTAACCCTTTAACACCCACTGCTCCACCTCTTCCAGATCCAAGATGGGGAGGGGAGGGTGGTGGAGGGATAGTGGGGGGGGTGTGGTAGTGTGTATCCAGTAACTAGATGGAAGGGAATTATTCAAAATGCTACAGTTGAAGGAGAAATGGTTCCGAATATGAGTCCGATGGTTTTCTAGTGGTTGTGGGACCAGGAGGAGGAGGTCAATGGGTTGCATTAGATTGGAAAATGATAAAAGAAGCCAAAGCTGCCATTGCGCAGTACGGTTTGAAATCGGTTTGAGTCATTTACTCAATCTCCTTTGCAACATCTTTTTACTGCTAAATTGTTGACGTCATATGACACAAAAATGCTCATTGATACTCGGTTAACTCCTTCTCAACAACTGCAATTTCATCATAAATGGTAAATGCTATGTGAAAATGCAGCTGTGATTCCTAAACAGAACTGTCGCAGTGCGAGACGGAGACCTGTTTGATGCAAACAAATGTCCGACTTTATTGAATCAGAAGGCGATATTTATACACTAATCTAAGAGCTAATGCCACGTATACATATTGCTGATTGGTGATTTCTACATCTCGTTACACACGTTTTAACTTGATTGGCTACAAAACCTTTTAGCAACAGTTAACTAACAAAGCTTATCTTTCATACATTCGAGTTTCTTTGTGGATGTTGCAATCGTGCCGAGTCCCTTAATCTAATCGTCTTGCTTACTCCTTAACCTTCGAGTGTCCTAACGTACTGTTCCTTGTGGTTACAAAAGTTGCTTCAAGCAGCACTGTCCTTTCACGTAGCCCAAGGCTTATATTGAAATTGTTCCATCAGCAATTGTTCGGTGCTGACAGTCTGAGGCTGTATTGCCTCAATTCCCCCTTCCGATCGGACAAGATAAACTCGTTTCATGGCACGATCGAGCATCTGTTGAAAGCATTGAAAAATACAGGGTAGCAAGGTTAGAAAAAGTAAAAAAGCAAGTAAAGCATAACAAACATTCTTAACCAAACTTCGCAACCATCCCGTTAAACCCCATCCTGAAAAAAGTTTATCAAATCAGTCCTAATTATCTTGTGATTGCAAATGTGCAACCCCTTCTTTAAGTGATTGTATTGCAGCATGTATAGATTGAGAGTGATCAGAAAGATTCATACAACACATTCCATTAAAATCTTCACAAACATGACCTAAAAGCTAACAATAAAAAGAGCAGTGCAACAGAATAGCACAATCAACATATAGACGAGGGATCCCATAGTCAACATATAAATGATCACATGAATTACAACATTAACAAAAGCCTGTTATCAATACAATACAAAAAGCACATTTCACACTGCAGTGGAAGGACTTAACTTTTTAGTATGAGGAAGTTCAGATGTCCACTGGCGCATAGAACCAAGGGGGTAGAGGAGGCTTATCCAACAAAAATTGGTCGGGGGGCCCCAAAAGCGTCCCCAGACCCCTCCCGGATCACAGCACGGTGGAGTCCTAGTTTCCTCCATGGTTGCCAAATTGAAGCCCAAAAAAACCTAATAAAATTGTTTAGAGACAAAATTCCAAGCCTATAAACAGCAAAAGCACACACACACTTTTTTTTTTTTTTTTTTTTTTTTTTTGTCTCTGCTGTGGTGTCTGCAGCAGGGCTCATTTACTGTGATCCACTTTGTAAAACTGTTTTCTATGGTGGGATCATATGAATCAACAAACTGTCCTTCCACAAACTGAATCGTCAGTGAAGACTTTCCCACGCGCCGGTAGCCCAGGATCGCGATCTTGCGGGACCTTGACGGCGGCATTTTCTCCCCGACCGGTCCCGAACCATATCAAGGGCGGCGGCTAAGGTCGTGGCGGTAGTGGCGGTGGTAGTGGCGACGACGGTCGGCGGTCGGCTGAGGGGGAGCGGGGCGCGCCGCCAGTGACATGCGGCATGGGGAGGAGGAAGCAGGGAGGAGGGGAAGTGGGGGAAGGGGGGGGGGAGGCGGCCGCACAACCGCACGGGACCCGCGGCTCCTAGCACCAGCAGCAACAGCAGGGTGCGGCGAAGTTCTTTTACAATAGAGAAATTCAGTGCGGTCCACTGAGGTCGCCCCTTCCCACCATATATTACAGGCGCAACTATCACGGATCCTCTGTCTTTCCTACGGGGCTTTGGCTTTGGAGGGATTTCAATTAAACAGGCAATGTCCATATCTCCTGCTTTCTGTGCTTCGACCTTAATCGCCGCCCATACACTTCGTGGGTCATCATAATCATCAGGATATAAATCAGGTTCCGATTCAGGATCGACAGGACCTGGGTATAAGGGGTCTGGGTCCAAATCCGCATTCACCATAGCGGCAGTGGTTGGCAGAGGGGGGGCAGAAGGAGGGGCAGATGAAGTAGTAGACTCTTTTCCTTTTAAAGTTTCAAAAAGTGTTCGCCAAGGTGCTAAGAGTTTGGCGGTTTCATTATTGCCCTGTGTAGTGGCATCCCATAATTTAACTCCGACCTCATCCCAAAATGTAGGGTCATAAATAG
The DNA here is from genome assembly GCF_003957555.1 of Calypte anna. NCBI lineage: Eukaryota > Metazoa > Chordata > Aves > Apodiformes > Trochilidae > Calypte > Calypte anna. Next base: position 10,780,181 of record NC_044276.1, on the reverse strand, counting down.
AGACCGAATTGATGTCAGGAAAATGCTCACGGGTCCATTTTAAAACCAGTTTTAGATCATGGCCCGATATAACTTTTTTATCCTTATTAAGTAAAGTCTTTAAAGTGTCATAAACGTCTCGTTCTTCTTTTGAAATGTTTGAACCCATAAGAAAAAGAAGGAAGTTTCTCCAAGCTCACCTGCCAATCGCAAAGAGGTGATGAAGGTGCGCACCAAATAACCGGCTTCTTCTCAGCCTTTCTTCTTCAAAACCAAAGTTCTTGGAGACCTGCGACCGGAAAATCTTCAACCCGAATCACGTCGGGGTCACCATTTGTCGCAGTGCGAGATGGAGACCTGTTTGATGCAAACAAATGTCCAACTTTATTGAATCAGAAGGCGATATTTATACACTAATCTAAGAGCTAATGCCACGTATACATATTGCTGATTGGTGATTTCTACATCTCGTTACACACGTTTTAACTTGATTGGCTATAAAACCTTTTAGCAACAGTTAACTAACAAAGCTTATCTTTCATACATTCGAGTTTCTTTGTGGATGTTGCAATCATGCCGAGTCCCTTAATCTAATCGTCTTGCTTACTCCTTAACCTTCGAGTGTCCTAACGTACTGTTCCTTGTGGTTACAAAAGTTGCTTCAAGCAGCATTGTCCTTGCACGTAGCCCAAGGCTTATGTTGAAATTGTTCCATCAGCAATTGTTCGGTGCTGACAGTCTGAGGCTGTACTGCCTCACAGAACACCAATGCATTACACGGAGTGCAAGGACAAACGTTACTGGGTGCTTGTCCTTTTGTACGTGCAGATTTCCAGGCATGGTTTCAAACTGAAGTGTTACAACTTTTAGAAGAGTTGGTGTATAAAGCTTTGCAAACTGTTCATGATCCTGCACAAGCAATCCCCTCTTTTACAAATATTAAACAGAGGGAGCAGAGCCATATTCAAAATTTGTGGATCACTTATATTCAGTGGTAATATCACATCTGGATTTGTTAGAAGAGATGAAAACAAAATTTTTTGATGTGTTAGAATATGACAATGCTAATGAAAAAACTAAATGTGCATTAGGACTACTCCCAAAAAGGTGCTACAGCAGCCCAATTGTTAGAAGCTGCTTAAGGTAAAGATGCTTAAGATAAAGCTGCTTAAGGACCATCATTGCAATACAGTTTTCAATATTGATGTATATTGTGGTGCATGGTACACTGGTGTTTCATACAGAGTTAAAAAAAATTGTTGCAAATTAAACTTGCAGTTTTGGTTTAAGAAATTGTACCACTTCATTTTGTTTCAGGGTGACTTCACCAGATTTTAGTAGCAGTATCATTTCATTTTTTAATCTTCTAGTGGTTGTTGTTAATTTTTCTTATATATTGGTGAGGAGTAAGACAAAAACAAAACAAAACAAAAAACACAGTTATGAGAGTGAGTATGCCTTTTTGGAGGCTGAAAGTTGCTGTGGAAAGCTGCTCCTGGTACAGAGAGCACCCCCACTCCTGCCCCCGCAGCCGCTTCTCGCCCCCCCGCACACACTGCTGCTGCTCAGAAAATGAGCCCTGCTGCAGACACCACAGCAGAGAAAAAAAAAGTGTGTGTGTGTGCATTTGCTGTTTATAGGCTTGGAATTTTGTCTCTTAAGAATTTTATTAGGCCTTTTTGGGCCTCAATTTGGGGACCATGGAGGAAACCAGGACTCTACCGTGCCGTGACCCAGGAGGGGTCTGGGGACGCTTTTGGGGCCCCCCGACAAATTTTTGTCGGATAAGCCTCCTCTACCCCCTTGGCTCTATGTGCCGGTGGACACCTGACCTTCCTCATACTAAAAAGGCATTTTAGTTCTTCCACTGCAGTGTGAAATATGCTTTTTGTATTGTGTTGTATTGATAACAGGCTTCTGTTAATGTTGTAATTCATGTGATCGCTTATCTGTTGATTATGGGATTCCTCGTCTATATGTTGATTGTTGATTGTGCTATTCTGTTGCACTGCTAAGCAGATGAACTTAACTTCTGGTATTTTAACACAGATGCTAAAAGATGTTGATAGTGTTAGACATGCGGTTTTACAATATCGTGCTGCCACTGACATTTTATTGTTAGCTTTTAGGTTATGTTTGTGAAGACTTGGATGGAGTGTGTTTGCATAAATTTAGCTGATCTTTCAGAGTCAATTCACAACCAAAAATGATTGATTAAGACAACATGAAAAGAACAGCATTAAGACGGATTAATTAATTATCCATTAAGACGGATAATGGCCCCGCTTATTCTTCTGCTCGTTTTCGGCAGTTTTGTGGACAGTGGGGTATTTGACATGTTACTGGTATTCCTCATAACCCTACGGTTCAAGCAATAGTGGAACGTTGCCATTCGGTACTAAAGACACTCCTTGAAAGACAAAAAAGGGGGGAGGAAGGGAGTCCTCCTCAGGACCAGTTAAGTAAGGCTGTATTTGTCATGAACGCCTTACAGGAGAACGTACAGAACCTCCGATACTGATTCACCAAAAAGCTTTAGCAGACTTTGCTTCGGAACCTTCCCACAAAATTTGGGTGGAATTCAAGAATTCCATCACTGGACAATGGGAAGGGCCGGCAGAGGTGAAATCGACTGGTCGAGCTTATATGTGCTTACTTACAGGTACTGGAGTGCATTGGGTACCGAGCAGATGGGTTCGGCCATGGAAACAAATGCCTTTAAATGCGGATTCACAGTGATAATATTTCTGATACAAGTATTTGGTTTGGGAGATTGTACTGATTTATTTTATTTCAGGCTGATTCCACCATATTTTAGTAGTAATAGTGGTTTGGTTTTTAAAGTTTTTGGTAGGTGTTCTTAAATTTTTCTCATATATTGGTAATGAGTACGATAAAGTCATGAGAATGTTTTTCAGAGGCTGAGAATTGCTGCAGAGAGAAAGAAACTTCCCCCCCCCCGATTTTTTTCCCCGTGGCTGCTTTTCAACCCCCCTTTGTGTGGCTGTTGATCGCTGCCAGCAAGTCTGCTACAGCTGCAGGTGCTGCCTCTGCCCCCACAGATACTGTAGCTGTGAGCCCTGCTGGGAGGGGGGGAAAGGATACCACATAGCCTCATTAAAAAAAAAAAAAAAGTTTCTCTAATGCCTTCTGAAAGGTATGAAGCAGAAGTGGAAAATATTTTTACACTGTTCTGGCCACCAAATTTCCAGGCCTGGATCTTGGTAGGCAATAACTTGAGGGTTACCTGCTGCTCATGAAAGCTAGTGATATTTTCTTTTCTTTGACAGGAGATTTTAGCGATCCATGAAATAGAATCTTTTTAATGTGTTAAGCCATATAAAAAGATGAAGACATTTACATATAAAAAAATAACTTCAATAACTTTTATGCAAACTCCAGTTTTTAAAACAACCTACTTTGATGGGCACTTTGATTATAATTTGATCTATTATTTAAGAGAAGAGTTTAAAAGATGCTCAAAGCTGTACTGCAAAATAGTGGATACTGTGCAAGGGTGTGGTGTGATAGAAAGAAATTTCTTCAAGTTTAGTTTGAAACCATTAGAACACATGATTCGATAATAAAACTATTTTCATACAATCATAAAAAAAAAAAAAAGGGGGAAAAGACAAGGGAAGAGCATATACCCTTACGAGAACAAAAAAGAGGGTGACCTCATGATGAGAGCACTAATGAGTTATCAATAACATTTGTGATCAAACTGGTCAATGCAACAATTGGGCCTAGAATATAAGGGAAAATCTGAAATTTGGGTTTCTTGCTGTTTCATTTCTATCACACATAGCAAGAAGAAAAGCCTTTGGTAAGAATTGATAAAAATCATAAAATATACCAGTTAGCTTGTTGGCTTACAGATTTAATTAGGCAAGACTTATCAGTTATATATGTTATTATTGCTTTTATATTACTAGTATGTTATTACTGCTTTTGTATTAGTATATATGTTATTATTGCTTTTGCATTATTAGTATGCTGTTTACGACAATATATCATTAGCATGTTATCTTATGTAATGAAATAAGTCAGAATTGCTCAAAAAACAAAAAGGGGAATATGTTGGGGAAACAGTTCAGAAATATACAGATTGTGAGCAATCCTGACTTACTTCAGCTTAGGCTACAGTGGGTTAATGGTTATTGAGGCCTAGTTAGAGGTTTTCTGAGAATGAGCTACTGGGAAAGAGATAACTTAATTGGCAACAGAAGAGAAAAATAATTATGTGAGAAGAGTGGTTCCATGAGAATGGAATGTGTAATTGGAATACAAAGCCACCTGCATGATATGATGGTGTAAACAAGGCTTCTCTATATAAGTGAGTGCAAGTTGTTAATAAACAATTTCATACAATCATATTGATGTGTACATGGAATCAATCCTTAAGCCTCCGCAGACTTTTTTCCCACACTGGAGCAGAGCTGGGAAGGAGCTGTGTTAGGAACGGCTGAGGAGGCTCTTGGGAGCTGCAGTTGGGTTCAGTCTCAACTTTTGGGGCCCACATGAGTGCAGGAGCCTGGGGACAACTGCCTGAGGACAATCCTGATCCAGCCCTGCTGACTTAACTTCCCAGCTTCATCATGGACTTCATCACTACAGAACATGGAGGAATTTGGACTGTTGGATGAGCCCAGTTACTGGCTCCATGGGACTCCTTTCAGGGAGGACACTGTCCTTCTCTCACCCTCAGCTCACCTTCCCTTCTGAGAACAGTGCACTGAGCATGAGGATTAAACAGATCTCTCATGGGCTGAGATCTGGTGCTCCATGTTACAGCTGGGACACAGGACTGAGATTGGACATCAGGAAGAAATTCTCTGGTGTGAGGGTGAGTCCAGAGGAGGCCCTGAAGATGCTGGGAGGGATGGAGCAGCTCTGGAGCCAGGCTGAGAGAGTTGGGGGTGTTCAGCCTGGAGAAGGGAAGGCTGCAGGGAGACCTTAGAGCACCTTCCAGTGCCTGAAGGGGCTCCAGGAAAGCTGGGAAGGGACTTGGGACAAGGGCAGGGAGTGATAGGACAAGAGGGAATGGTCTTAAACTGGAAGAGGGGAGATTGAGGTAGGACACTGGGAATAAATTCTTGAATTTGAGGGTGCTGAGCCCCTGTGCCAGGTTTCCCAGAGAAGCTGTTGCTGCCCCATCCCTGGCAGTGTCTCAGGTCAGGTTGGATGGGGCTTGGAGCAACCTGGGCTGCTGGGAGATGTCCCTTTTCCTGCAGGAGAGATGGAACTGGATGATCTTGAAGGCCCCTTCAAACCCAACCCACTCCATGATTCTGTGATTTATTAGCAGGAAAGTGGAAACCAGAAACATGCAAAGCTGATTGGCAGGAGTTTGAAAACATTTCCATTTCCCACAGAGGCTCTGAGACCAGCTTTGAATGACCAAATCCTTTCCATGCTGCATTTCAAAAGATGTTCTTTCCCTCTTGTCAAGAGGAACGCGTTGGGGGGGAAAGAGGCTTAGGTTAATAGGACAAGCTCAGATCCTAATGGAATCAGAGGAGCTCCAAATCGGGGGTGGATTAATCTAAATGTGTAGTAAGCCTGTGTGGTATGCATGTGGAATTGAAAATATAAAATATGTCTCTTGAATCAGTTTTTTTCCTTTTTCCTTCATCCTGCTTGTAATTACCATACATTTACCTCAATGTATGCCTGACAGACACCTAGAAGATAAGGTTATTTATCAGGTCGCCCAAAACTAGCCGGAAGCCAGGAAACAAAAATAAGAAATGATTCATCCCAGGAAGCCTGGACATTTGCATGTATCAGGGCCATCTTCAATGAAGGGACCCCTCTTTCTTTTTGGGGTATAAAAAACCCTAGGAAAAGAAGGAAAAGCAGGCTTCTTCGTCCAGACGCTTCCCCAGCTCGGCCCCTCGGCTTCCAGCTACGACAAGACAGAGCAAGGGCTCAAACGACGGAGAGCCAGGAGCAGCCCCCATCCTGAGGCCAGGCCCCGCGCGCGTACGGTGATAATTTCTCTCTTTTGTTTCTCCCTCTTTTACTCTTAACGACCCTCGAGTTAAGGTTATTACTTTATACAAAGGCCTTGTTGCCAGTAAACAGGCTTTCCCTGTTTTTAGAAATAAACCCTTGTAACTAATTTTAAATCCAACAGTCTTGTTATTTTGTAATTCAAGCGTCGTCTCTGGGTAGTGGCTGATTTATCCTCATAATCAATATATAAAATAATAAGCGGATCACGACAGCCTGTCAGGAGGAGAGCCTCCAACAGAACCCAGAAATGAGAATGCTGTGGAAATTACCAACAATTGAGCTTCTTCCTCCTTCATCCTCTTCTCCTCCTCGTGCTGAGCACCAAGCGCCGCCACTTGGGCACCGAGAGCATTCAGGACTTCTTGGTTCTGCTCTGCCAGTTTCTTCCCCTCCATCTCTCCTCTCCTTTCCTTAGCCAACCTATCTGCTTCCCAAAGCTCAGCAAACATCTGCTCCTCCTTCTCTTGCTTTTTCATTTCCTCTTTCAGAGCTAGCTGGGCCAGTCAGTCTTTGCACACCTCCTGCTGATGTTTCTTCATCCGCTTTTCATGAAGCTCCCCACATGGTTCTCTGAAAGGCAAGAGAAAAGTTCAAGAAAACAAAAAGAAAAGCTTAAAAAAAATAATAAGCAAATTATTAAGTCTGGAGTTGTGTAATGAATGGAAGCTCCTCGCTTGTAACTAACTCAGGCTTCCAGTACCTGAAGGGGTCCAGGAAAGCTGGGTAGGGACTTTGGACAAGGGCAGGGAGTGAGAAAACAAGAGGTGATGGTCTTAAACTGGAGGAGGGGAGATTAAGGTTGGACATGGGGAAGAAATTCTTTAATGTGAGGGTGCTGAGCCCCTGTGCCAGGTTTCCCAGAGAAGCTGTGGCTGCCCCATCCCTGGCAGTGTCTCAGGTCAGGTTGGATGGGGCTTGGAGCAACCTGGGCTGGTGGGAGGTGTCCCTGCCCATGCAGGGAGGGGTGGATTTTTATGATCTTTAAGGTCCCTTTCAACCCAAACCACTTTATGGTTCTATGACAATGGCTCAGGAAGCCAAATTCTACACTTGGGTCTGGCACCAACTCCTTCAGAGGCCTCAGGAAGCACAGAGAGAGTGATTTGATGGAGATTTGGCCATTAATGAGATGAAGAGCAGGTCCTATGGTTGCATTTGTAAAAAAAAAAATACATTTACATGCACAATGTTATATCCACAAAATGTATTTTCTCTAGAATGCACACAAGTAGCTGGAACATGCATTATGTAGTTTGGTTATTCCCTTTTCTTATTAAATCCACACACAGCGTTGTTCAAGCATGTGGGTTGCTCTTTATTCAAATGAAGGCTCAGAATACTCATCTGAGAGCTCCTTCATAGCCAGCAAATACTTGGAGAAGGGAATTTAGGTTATGATACAACCAAAACACAACTGTCACCTCAAACTCAAATATAAGAACCTGGCAATTGCTCAGTTCCCAGTCACAGAACCACAGAATTGTGACAGTTGGAGAAGACCTCTAGGATCACCACATCCAACTGCCAACATTCTCCCTGGATAAAATATATTGAGCAATATCTGTATCACCCAGTGGAGCATCTCCTGAAGTGTCTCATCCATGTAGAGAGACAAGATAAACCAGGTGCCTTGAATTGCCAGTGAGTGGGTGTGAGTCCACCTGTGCCCAGTCAGGGCAGGGCCCCTATGGAGCATGTGCAAGACCATGGGGCCAATAAATAGTGAGGCTCACACCCACTGAGGTGGCTCATTCTAGAGCTAGCTGAGAGAGTGGCTGGTTCCTTCCATAGCAGCAGACCATCTTTGCTAGTTCCACACTATGGGCAATAGACTCTGATCACATCCTACGAGTCTATATCACTGCATCAACGCGTCGATCCCGGACAAGAGACTCCTTTCCGGCTACATCTGGTGGAGAATGCGGGCATAGACCTTGGTCTAGCCCAAATTTCCGTCGGATCAAGAAAAAACAGGACCTGACCCAGGGCAAACGACAACCGGCATTCGGGTAAAAAGATCCATTATCTTTCAATTATCACTAAAGATGGGACTCTCTTCCAGCACCCCCTCTAAACAGGGACCTTCCTACTCCCCATCTGCTATCACCGCATGGGCACTTTGGAGGGAGGTCGGAGACTTACTAAATGAACTCCACGATTAGGAGGTTCAAAAGAGTATAGCGGGGGTAGAGGCCACCTGGAAAGTGGTGGCTAACACCCTAGAAGAGATAAAGAATGAGGCAAGGGCTGCCGTCACCGCAATAGCGGCAATGCCACCAAACGGCAGCTTTATTAAAATACCGCCTCCTGAGGTAGAAACCAGCGCGGTTCCCTCGGCACCCCCACTGCCGCCCGAGGATGAAGGAGCCCAGAAGGCATTCCCTATCCTAAGCAACAACAGCTTTGCTGTCAAGGGCATGAGAGGGAAGGTACATCACACTATAGACGAGTTCCTCTCCGACCTCGGATTAAAGGAAGAAAAGGCTCCGGACAATGTAAAGCCATCAACAAGTGACTCTAGCGGCGATGTAAAACCTTCCCTACCGTTACCTCCCAGCCCAGAAAATGAGTGTGACAAAACAGCAGTCACTCCATCAGCCATACCCGTTGGGCCAGAATCAACGATAAAGCATTATTAGAACAATCCACCCAAGCAATGAAATCCTTGGAGAAAAGAATATTGAACCTAGAACAACGGTCATCATTCCACACTTACCGAGACCCACCCTCCCTCCCCGATGATGATGAGGAAAGCATACCAGCACCACTGTTGCCAAAGCGGACCAGCCAGGGCATCGGCAAATCCCGACCTGGAAGATGGTCCGGCATCATTCGTGATGCCATCATCGAAGGAGATTGGGAGCCTAACACAGTAGCCTACCCTATCCTGTATGATAACAACGGGCCGCCCATCTACAAGCAACACGGCTGGAAGACGCTCCAACAGGCGAAAAAGACCCTGAGGGAAGGGGGACTAAGATCGGAAAGCGGCCAAGCCATCTTAGACTGGTTATTCACCGTGGACACTAACTGTCCTCATGACTGCCGGAATCTAGCCAGGTACCTGCTTACTCCGTCCCAACAGATTGTATGGGTAAAGGAGTGGGAATGCCTGGCCCACGTAGAGGCGAACCGCCCGCGAGCAGCCGGTGACCCATTAGCAGGGGTAACCGGTGAAATGCTCATGGGCGCAGGACAGTACGCGGACATACAGGTCCAGCTCCAATTCCCGTCCGTACTACATCATATTACGGCGCGTTTGGCCCGCCAGGCGTTTAACGTAGTCCCTGAGCCTACCCCGCTCCCTTCATTTACCGCCGTGAAACAAGGGATAAACGAGCCGTACCAACACTTCGTTGACAGACTCTGGCAGTCTGTCACGGCTCAATCTGAACTAGGGGCCGAACAGAGGGACTCAATGTTCAAACTTCTGGCATTTGAAAACGCCAACCCGAAAATGAAATCACTATTTTCTATGTTACCAAAAACAGCAGGGGTCTCGGACATGCTGGAGGTTGCTGCCAGAGCCACCCAGACGCAGCAGCACCAAGGGAGGGCTAATGCCTTTGCTGCCGCCTTAGAGCCCACCCAAAAGCTTCTTGCGGCGGTAGCGCAGAAACTAGGTGGAAGAAGAAACCACTTTAAGAAGAGAAGTTGACCGAGAAATCCCATCCCCGTCTGTTATCGCTGCGGGACATCGGGCCACTCAGCGAGGGAGTGCTCAGCCACCGTCTGGTGTGACCGCTGCCAGATGGATAATCACAACACCCGGGCATGCTGGTCAACAAAAAACGGACGGCGCAGCGCGCAAGGCCCCTGCGCCGTGACAAAAGTGGCAGGGCCAGCGCTTTGCAACAACTCCCCGCCCCAGCCACAAGAGGGAGCTTGGGCTTCGATGTGCCCTGTGCAATATATATTACAATGACAACAAACCAGGTCTATCGGCTACTGACAGGGATTCACGGACCAATCCATCAAGAAAATGGCACGGTAGGGGCATTGCTAATAGGGCGTTCATCAACTGGAATGGCAGGACTTGTTGTGCTTCCTGGAGTCATAGACGCAGATTCAACAGGGGAGATAATGATTACATGTTTCACGTTAACACCTCCCCTAGTAATCAAGGCAGGAACCCGAGTAGCGCAACTAGTCCTCCTTCCAAAAATGAACATAGGGAAGAATGCCCACACGGCGCGAGGCGACCGAGGTTTTGGGTCTTCGGGAGGCACGCTAGTAAGCTTAGTACAACAGATGAAGACTAGACCCATTATTGTTATAAAAATGGTCGCCGAAAATGAGGCAAAGACACTTTCAGTGATGTTGGACACAGGAGCCGATGTTACAATTATCAATCTCAACGTATGGCCACGTCACTGGAAGCTCGTCACAGCCCGCGACGCCGTTCAGGGAGTGAGTAGTGGTTCCACCCTCCAGCAAGCCATAGAACCGATTCAACTCCACTTTCCCGAAGGTCAAAAGATATCCGTGTGTCCCTATGTACTAGCCTTGCCTGGACAACTCGGAGGTTTGATCGGGAGAGAAGTGATGAGTCAACTCGGAGCTGTCCTTTCCATTCCCGAGCCCACCCGATCCCTCCAGAATTTTCAGTAGGGGCCACTGCAAGAGTGCTGCCAACACCCAGACTAAAATGGAAATCAGACACCCCTGTCTGGGTGGAGCAGTGGCCTTTACAGAGAGAGCGGCTACAAATTGCTAAAAACTTAGTAAAGGAGCAACTGGATGCGGGGCACATCCAACCATCAGTAAGCCCATAAAATACACCAATATTCGTGGTCCCCCAAAAATCGGGAAAATGGCGATTAATACAAGATCTACGAAAGGTCAATAACCAGATGTGGCCAATGGGCGCCCTCCAACCCGGGCTGCCCTTACTCACGATGTTACCAAAAGACTGGCACCTTCTGGTTATCGATCTCAAAGATTGTTTCTTTAATATTCCCCTGGATTCTAAAGACACAGTGTGCTTCGCGTTCACGATTCCGTTCATCAACAAAAGTGAACCCGCGGAAAGATACGAATGGGTTGTCCTGCCACAGGGGATGAAAAATTCCCCAACGATATGCCAGATGTACGTGGCATGGGCATTATCGCCGATCCGCAACGAGATGCCAGATACATTAATATATCACTATATGGACGACATACTGTTTTGCCAAAAAGCCCCATTCCCCAAAGATTTCAGTCAAACAGTGACCAACCGACTAAAGACCAAAGGATTAATAGTGGCTCCAGAAAAAGTGCAAACGAAATTGCCTTGGAGCTACTTGGGGTGGAAAGTCACCCACACGTTGGTAAGACCTCAAAAACTGGAAGTGATAAGTTCAATCAAAACTTTGAACGATGCCCAAAAATTAGTGGGTGAACTCCAATGGGTCCGACCCATAATAGGTCTTACCAATGCGGATATCCACCCCTTCTTGTCACTGTTACGGGGCACGCACCCAGGTACGTTAGTACACTGGACAGATGACCACACCAAGGCATTAAAGCAGGTCGTCCATAAACTGGCAACCGGCTACGCGGATAGGCGGGATCCCGCACAACCCATTGGGATCTGGGTATGCAACCATCCATCATACCCATTCGCGCTACTACTCCAGGATTTCAGCTGGAATAAGGAAAATGGGGAATATTCTCACGTCACCGAAAAACGTCAACATGAGCAGAGCTCCCCGACTTCGGACTCTATAGCCATCTTGGAGTGGCTATTCACACCACACACTCCACAGAAGGGTGTTTGGCAGCAGACCGAAATAATAGCACTTCTGATACGGAAAGGACGGCAGCGTTGCTTAGAAGTAGACAGGCAGGAGCCGGGATGGATTAGCATCCCCATAAAAACAGCTGATTTCGACTGGCTACTACAATGCTCTGAGCCTCTACAACTGGCACTATTCGGTTATTCTGGGGAAGTCCGCCACGGAGGCCCAAGACATAAACGACTGCAAGCGATCAGCCAGTTCCAGTGGATCGAACGTCCATCGGTTTCAGAGCGCCCAGTGTCCGGCATTACGGTATTCACCGATGCCGGAAAAAGATCAAAAACGGCCGCCTGTGTATGGCAAGACAAAGGTCGGTGGAAACATCATCTGATTCCGGGCACTGCGGAAGACAATCTACAAACGCTGGAACTACTGGCCATTATTTGGGCTCTCACACAGTGGCAACGGGCTCCCCTCAACATAGTCTCCGACTCACAATATGCAGTCGGAGTGGCAAACCGTATTGAAGATGCTATTATTAAACCAGTACGGAATAAGCGTCTGCTAGAACTCTTTTACATGTTACAACGTGCACTAAAAGTCCAAACAGAGCCCTGCTGTATCCTTCATATTCGAAGTCATAAAATATCCCTGGGACTGGGTGAGGGAAACGCAAAGGCTGACTCCCTGGTCAGCCTAGGGATTCAGAGCCCGGTGAGCCAGTTTGCAAAGGCTCGGGACAGCCACTCCCTATTTCATCAAAACGCCAGGGCATTAAAGCGCATGTTCTCTATACCATGGGAGGATGCGAAAGGAATTGTTAGAGCATGCCCCCAATGCGCGCAATTTGGTCCGGCCCTGGGTATGGGAGTAAACCCGCGTGGATTGCAAGCTGGCGAGACGTGGCAAATGGACGTCACCCATGTCCCAGAATTTGGACGATTAAAGTATGTCCACGTAACGGTGGATACTTTCTCTGGAATGATTTGGGCAACAGCTCAAACGGGGGAGAAAGCTCTACATGTGGTCCGTCATTTAACAAACTGTTTTGCTGTCATGGGGGTCCCCCAAGTAGTAAAAACCGACAACGCACCCGCCTATACAGGCGGGAAAGTCCAACAATTCTTTGCTACTTGGGGGGTAAAGCACATCACGGGAATCCCCCATTCATCTTCAGGTCAAGCGATAGTAGAAAGAGCTCATCGCACCCTGAAGACATACCTACAGAAACAGAAGGACAGCAAGGAGACGGACCCACAGATGCGGCTGGGCAAGGTACTTTTCACACTAATTTTTCTTAGCCCAAGCCGTGACTCAGAGCACCCCCCCGTGCTGTTGCGCTACTCCTAACAGAAGATCAATCGCATGCCGGACGTACAGATTTATTATAAAGATCCTTCGACAGGCCAGTGGCTAGGGCCAAAACCGCTGCTGTTCACCGGGAGGGGTTATAGTTGCGTATCCACGGACCACGGACCCCTCTGGGTGCCCAGTAAGTGGACGCGCCCTGCCACAAATAGACCTCCAAGGAACGACCAACATACCAGATTTATGACTTTTGATTATGCCCCCCCCCTTTTTTAACAAAAAAAAAAAAAAAAAAAAAAAATTCCTCTTAAAATTGTCATTGTAAATCGTGTAAAATGAAAAAAAAAAAAAAAAAAAAAAAAAAAAGGGGAAATGTAGTGGAACAGAGCGACCAGGTGCCTCTGATCATCAAGAAGTGGGTGTGAGCCGCTATCAACTCCACCTGTGCCCAGTCAGGGCAGGGCTCATTCTAGAGCTACCTGAGAGAGCGGCTGGTTGCTTCCATAGCAGCAGACCATCTTTGCTAGTTCCACACTGTGGGCAATAGACTCAGATCACATCCTACGAGTCTATGTCACCGTATCAACACGTCGATCCCGGACAAGAGACTCCTTTCCGGCTACACATCCACATGGTTTTTAAATCCCTCCAGGAATGATGGGGACTACAGCCCTGCCCTGGGCAGCCTGGGCCAGGCCCTGACAACCCTTTCCAGGGCAAAATTGTTCCCAAGCTCCAATCTAAACCTCCAGGTCAATTCCTCTTCTCCCATCCCTTGTTCCCTGGGAGCAGAGCCCGACCCCCCCTGGCTCCAACCTCCTCTCAGGGGGTTGCAGAGAGCCAGAAGGTCTCCCCTCAGCCTCCTCTTCTCCAGACTCAACATTCCCAATTCCTTCAGCTGCTCCTCACAAGGTCTCCAGAACCTTCTCCTTGTGCTCCAGACCCTTCCCCAGCTCTGTTGCCCTGACACAAGCCAGGATGCTGGTGGCCTTCTTGGCCACCTGGGCACACCCTGGCTCCTGTTCAGCTGAATCAATCAACACCACCAGGTCCTTTTCTGCCTGGCAGCTTCCCACACTTCCTTGTGTGATCCAGGAACCTCCTGACCACTCATTCACTGGTTGTCCCAACAGCAAAAGCAGGGAGCAGCAGAGCAACAGGCATGCCAGGAGCCACAGCACACTCTAAGAGGTGTCCTCACCTTCAAGGAGGTCAAACATACTACAGCATCATCAGTTTTCTTACACTGGAACTCTAGGATCTTCCTTCCAACTCCTCGATAGGAGTTAAGGTGATTACAGAGTAGGGTGCTAATTAGTGTTCATGAAAAACATATTTCTCCAGTGTTCTGAAGAAAACACCATTATTATTTGAAGTCTTACACCAGTAGAAAGAACTGTATTACCTTGAACAATGGGTTCCAAGTTGTCTCAGCAGCAGAGGAATAAAGAATTAGTTATTCTTTTTCATGCTCAGAAACTAATCTGAATTTAATTGCATGCTCAGAGGGGGAGAGAAGTTAAATAAAAGTTTGGCACCGCTGGAATATTGATAGAAAATAACCCTGTAACTGCTTGATTTCATCAAAAGAATTCCTTCAAAGCATCTTTTAGAGCAGCCCATCAACATCTGCTCCCCCAGATGGCTGGTTTTCTTCCTCACTTTGCTCTCCTAAGCTTCTTAAAATTAAAATTGTGCCTGTATGTAGCCACTTCCCCAAGACAGAAACTGCATTTATTCCCCCTCCTCTCACTTATTTATTCATTTTATGGCTGAAGGACAAAGTTGCTGTGAGAAGAACATTCTCACATGGATGCTTCTTATGTTATCACAAGAAAAAGGATGCAATGGGTTGATGCAAATTATAAAAAATTACAATTTTCTTTACAGATACCAAAGCTGAACATGTCCCTGGGTTAAAAGAGGCTGAATTATCTTTCAGCCACAATTTCTGACTCCAAGAGAATATAAAAAGTTACCAGCCCTGAGACACCCACTTTTAGGGGTCTAAATCTCAAGCTGAATCCCTTCTCCTTGGTGTGTGAAGCAAGCTAGAAGTACAAAATAAAAGGCATCCCAGCAGCACCTCCCCTAAACTATTTTAAAAGTGAATTTCAAGCACTTTGGGGGCTGCCTTTTAGAGCCAGCACCACAAATTTAGAAGTGTGTGTGCTGCCTTAGCACCTGTGAATTGCACAGCTAAGAAATTAATATTTCTCTATGAAATCACTGAATTAGACTTGATGCACAAGTGAAAGGGAGTGTTGGGTTTTTTCCCCAGGCTCTGCACACTTGAGAAATGGGTGGTGTGGATTTCCAGAGCACTGCTGGAGCCCAGGAAGAGCTGCTTAAAATATTACAATGACATGAAGTTAATGTTCTTTTCATCATTTCCTCAGAACACCAGAATTCCCAAGAATTGAGCAAAGCAGATTGTATGGCAAGGCCTTGGGGCCTGAGAAGCACCTGAAAACCTGAAGGACTTCAAAAGTCAAGCTCAGCATCTAGGAAGATTTAGTATGGAAGGGAATTAAAGGCTCAGCTTTGGCTTGTGCTTGGGAAAAGCATGGGATAAATAAAAAAATCTCAACTTTTTAAGGATTTTGGATCTATTGGGTTAATAATCATGATTTAGGCCAAATTAATAATCTTTGAACCCTTTTCACTCCAGTTCCAGAAAGCTGAAACAGAACAGAAGAAGGAATAACAAGAGAAAACCCAGGTGAAAGCACAAGGATGCTCCCACAAGGCTTTTGGCAGTGCAGCTGGTGGAATCTTTTTGGGGTTTCTCAGCACTGAAATCAACCACTGGATACAGGACACCTCTCTGCACCTGCTGCCTTCACCTTTCTTTTTTCTGGCCACCACAGCATGGAAAATCCCAGCTCTTTAGAGGCTGCACCTCTTCAAAAACAACAGAGCTGAGGCCTTGCAACTCCTGGCCAAGCTCATAGGCCTCTACCCAAACCGCTCAAATCTTTTTCTTTTATCATTTTAATAATCTTTGATTCCTCAGCTTATTATTTTCACCCTCTTGTTTGAATCGCCTCTTTGTATTATCTTATTATTTGATAAGATACCTGAATTGCTGCTCTAGTTTTTCAGCCACCAGCTGTTGTCTTGCTGTTTCTATCTTCTCTCTCAGGAGTTTTGCTCTCTTCCTCATTTTCTCTTGTCTGTCCAGCTCTGTTTCTTCAAGTGACTCCATCTCAGCAAAGTACTGACTTTTCTCTCCCTCCAGCAGCTCATGAAGTCTGTAATGAAACCATGAAAAGAAAACCTAAAGAAATGCTCTCTGCAGAATGATGAAGTTTTAGTTTATTTGTTGTGAGCTCAAAATGGGTGTTGGGCTCCTTTCAACACTTCTTGCAAAAGCCAAAGAAGGGAATATCCAAGGAAACAGCAAATTTTAACAGGAAGATCACTCCTGTTGTGCCCACAGAGGGGATCTTCCAGCACAACGATTCTGTCCTGGCACAATTTCAGCTGCTTACCTCACAAACCCATTTCCAAGGCTGCTTTACAACTTCAGACCCCACTAAACAAATTCAGTTCGTTTTCAGACTGCATTTTTCACCAGTTGATATCAGTTTGAGCCTGCACTATTGTTACCCTTAAGTGTGATCCTTCTTTGGTATTTATCCCCCCTTCTCTAATACTTAGAGACCTACAGTTGTATTTTCTCTCAAATTTGTTATTTTAGCACCACTCTGCAAACCACTCCTCACCCTGCAGGATCTCCGATGGGAAAACTCTGTCAAACTGGCAATTTTTAAGCACATCACCATTTACCTCTCTGAAACCTGGGTCTAAGGAATCCAGAAATTCATTAATTCCAACACAAATGCCACTGCAAAATCACTCTCACTTTCATACAGTGATACTGTGTGAGCAATAATTAGAGCAGCCAAACCAAAGATAAATTTTGGGGATGCAGCTCCACTCTCTTCACTGTCTCCTTGCAAAGATGAATCTTAAGCAGCTAAATCAGAACAAAACTCATGAAGTTCAACAAAATATCCTGCACCTGGGGAGGAAAAACTCCCTGGATTAGGACAGGGTGGGAAGTGGCTGTGCAGAGAAGCTGAAGGTGATCCAGCAATGCACCCTGGTGGTAAAGGTGAGCAAGGAGGAAAAGCTCTGCCAGCAGGGCCAGGGGGTGATGGATCCTTCTTCCCACAACTGAGGAGACCTCACCTGGGGTGCTGGGTCTGGTACAGCACAAGGGAGATAAAAAATTAGTGGAACAAGCCCAGTGAAAGGCTGCTGAGGTGATTAAGGGTGTGGAGTATCCATGCTGAAAGGAGAATCTCTCCTGAGGATCTTTTAGAGAGAGCTGGGACTGTTCAGCCTGGAGAAGAGAAGGGTCAGGAAGATATCATTGATGTCTACAGACACCTAATGGGATGGAATGAAGAAAAAGGAGAGAGCTGCTTCTCAGCAGTGCCTAGAGACAGGGCAAAAGGCAAAGGGCACAGATTAAAAAGTGTTATATTCCACCTGGACACAAGAAAACACTTGCTTTGTTTTCCTTTACTGGACCAGGTTGCCCATAGAGACTGAGGTTACACATTGGGAATAAATTCTTTAATTTGAGCCTTAACAGGGAAATAAAATAAATAAATAAATAAGCCCTGTACACTGTATTTACAGTGTGAAAGAACAATTAAAAGCAACTGCTTCAACAACCTAAGTGGAGGAAGCTCGATAGCTATTGAGCCCTTTGTAAGAGTTAGAGGGTCTGAGCTTGCCTTGTCCTCCTCAGGGAAAAAACATGGCAAAAATAAAATAAAATAAAAGGTCCAGCAATTTAAACTCGCAGGGAGTTGTGAAGGAGGCAATGAAGGTGTAGAAACCATTTTTTGGGGGGTTCATTCGCAAAATTAACATTCCCATCCTAATTCCCAGCTATTTGAATTGGTGCTTGTGCCCAGGAACACAAAGGAAAGGGGGGGGGGGAAATCTGCTATTAAAAACTCCCAAGGAAACTTGATTTCCTGTGCCCCACATCACAGGGAGCTTCCACATGGCTTCCCCTGTGCCTTTCCCAGACAAAAGTGGAGGTCACTCCCCTGGTTGACCCAGGTGACAAAGATACAGCCAGGGAGACCAAAGACAGGGGTGTTGGGGAAAAAATGTTCTCAAAGATGAAGTTGCAACTTTCCAATATCTGAAGGGGCTACAAGAAAGCTGGGGGAGGGCTTTGGACACAGGGGGGTAGGGAGAGGACAAGGGGAAATGGGTTAAAACTTGAAGAGGGTAGATTAAGGTTGGACATAGAATCATAGAATTGACTGGGTTGGAAGGGACCTCAGAGATCATCAAGTCCAACCCTTGATCTACTACTGTTGCAGTTACCAGACCATGGCACAGAGTGCCACATCCAGTCTCTTTTTAAATATCTCCAGGGATGGAGAATCCACTACTTCCCGGGGCAGCCCATTCCAATGTCTGATCACCCTCTCCGTAAAGAAATCCTTTCTAATGTCCAACCTAAACCTCCCCCGGCAGAACTTAAGACCGTGCCCTCTTGTCTTGCTGAGAGTTGCCTGGGAAAAGAGACCAACCCCCACTTGGCTCCAACCTCCTTTCAGGTAGTTGTAGAGAGTGATGAGGTCTCCTCGGAGCCTCCTCTTTTCCAGGCTGAACAGCCCCAGCTCCCTCAGCCTCTCTTCATAGGATATGTGCTCAATCCCTTCACCAGCTTAGTTGCCCTCCTTTGGACCTGCTCCAGGACCTCGATATCCTTCCTAAACTGAGGGGCCCAGAACTGGACACAGTACTCAAGGTGTGGCCTCACCAGGGCTGAGTACAGGGGCAGAATCACTTCCTTGGACCTACTGGCCACGCTGTTCGCTGTTTCTGGGGAAGAAATTCTCTGGTGTGAGGGTGCTGAGCCCCTGTGCCAGGTTTCCCAGAGAAGCTGTGGCTGCCCCATCCCTGGCAGTGTCTCAGGACAGGTTGGACGGGGCTTGGAGCAACCTGGGCTGGTGGGAGGTGTCCCTGCCCATGGAAAGGGGTTGGGAATGCATCATCTTGAAGATCCCTTTCAAACCATTCTGGCACTCCTGAAGCTGTCCCATGCTTTCTGTTCTAACAAACACCACCCCCTGACACACACAGCTGAACTCTCCTGCCTGTTTTTCCCAGGGAAGGTGAAAACCAAGCAGATGCTGCTATTAATTAGCAACCTGTTCCCTACCTCTCTCTTCTCTCCTCAATTCCTGCCTGATGCTCCCGCATGGCTGCATCCACCCTTCTGTGCACAGCACTGTGAAGCCATCTCTTGGAGTTCCTTTGCTGCCAGGTGTGAATCCTGCAGTCCTGGTTGTAAATCTTGACAAAATGTTTATATTCCTGCAGTTCCTTTTCCCTGTCTCTGTGGAGCAAGATAAAATTATCAGAGGCTTGCTCCTTGGGAGGCTTGACTCTCTGTAAGAGAAAGCAGAAGCAAGTGGTGAAAAGTTAATGTTATTCTGGGGTTTTACTTAGTTGGATAGATGAGGAAATAAGAACAGAGCACCAAATTTTGACAGTTCAGGGTTATCAGGATTAATTACCAACAAACTTTGCCTTGAAGGGAACATTGCCAGTACAGGAACATGGAATCATTTCATGGTTTGGGTGGGAAGGCACCTTTCAAGTCCATCCAGTCCGACCGCTGGGATATCTCCAACTGGATCAGGTTGCTCAGGGCCCCATCCAACCTGACCTGGAATGGTTCCAGGGATGGGGCATTTCCCACCTCTCTGGAAACCTGGGCCAGGGTCTCACCACCCTCAGAATAAAACATTTCTTCCTTTTATCCAGTCTGAATCTTCCCTCTTGTAGTTTAACCCCATTACCCCTTGTCCTATTGCTAAAGGCTCTGCTAAAAAGTGTGTCCCTGTCTTGTAGGTTCTCCTTTAAGTTCTGAAAGGCCACAGTAAGCTCTTCCTGCAGCCTTCTCTTCCCCAGGCTGAACAACCCCAACTCTCCCAGCCTGGCTCCAGAGCAGAGCTGCACCCCGGGGCTCTGAGCTCCCCACTGCACCCCACTCAGTACCCACATAGCCCCAAAAGAGCATGGGGTACCACTACACCGCTTCCCTCAGAGGCCCCCACGGCCGGTACCGGGTCCAGCCGATGTCCTCAGCCCGCCCGGTACCGGTTACCTCGGGTGAACCCCAGCGGCTCCTCTCAGAGGGCCCTTCCCCAACCTGCCCCGTGCCTGCTCCACTGGCCCCGCAGCACGGGGCATCTCCTCACCAGCCCCATGGAGTGCGGGATGGACCCCATCACCTCCCGGGGCAACCGGTGCGACCGCCGCCATCGCCGTCCCCATCCCCCTGGGGGCTCCATGGCTGCAGCGAGGACACCAGGACTCGTCGAGCGTTGCTATAGCAACGGAGAGTTAGACGGAAGTGACGTCAGGAGGCGGGGCTGGGCCTGCGGACCGGTGCTCCCTTCCCTGAGGGGACGGGATGGTAGCGGAAAGGGAGAGAGGGGACAGGGGCAGGGACACAGCCCCGGGACAGCGCTGGGAGGGTGCGGAGCTGTGGGGCGGCAGCTGACAGAATCCCAGAGTGGTTTGTGTGGGAAGGAACCTAAAAGCTCATCCATTCCCAACCCCTTTCCATGGGCAGGGACACCTCCCACCAACCCAGGTTGCTCCAAGCCCCATCCAACCTGACCTGAGACACTGCCAGGGATGGGGCAGCCACAGTTTCTCTGGGAAACCTGGCACAGGGGCTCAGCACCCTCAAATTCAAGAATTTATTCCCAGTATCTCATCTCTGTCTCCCCTCTTTAATTTTAAAGCCTGTGAAAAATAAGGGTTTAAAATTGTAGGTTATTGTTTTGTTGAGTGTATCTTTCAGTTTGGTAGTGTTTGTTTGGTTAGTTTGTTGAGACAGTTTGTTGTGTCCTGTTGTTTTGGGGTGTATTTGTAAGTGTATGTTTAAGGAACAAAAGCCAGACAAACAGGAGGAGTGGCCGACTGCAGGGGCCCGCGAAACGGACGTAACATGAAACCATTCCCCTCAGCAGCAGAGCGAAGCCCGCAAAATGTGAAACCGTTCCCATCGACAACAGAGAGAAGCCCGCGAAGCACGAACCAGTGCTGGGAGAGCCCGCGGTTTGGGAACCAATGATGAACTGATGGGAGACTGAGGGGAAGGGCTTTGTGAAAAGTATAAAGGGCCGGCTTCACCTTATTGAAGGTGCGAGCCGGTGGTGGGGCTGTGGCCCCCCCGGCCACCCAGCGTGCTGTAGCACGCTGCTTTACTTACATCTCTCTCAATAAAAAGTTTTTGAATCATGTCAGCGTTTTTGACAAATTGGTGCCGTGACTCGGATCCTGAGACTCTGTGCTGCGGAGCTTTTCTCCTGGGTGGGCGCCCCATTCGCATTTTTGCAAGTGGACCTGGGGTTCAGCTCAGTGCCATAGATCTCAGAGATCATACCGAGAATCGAGAGAGATGTAAGTAAAGAAATTTTGTAGGATCCTACCGTAAATCATGTGCATGAAGACCCCAGGCAAAGACTCGCAGGAGACGAGTGAGTATTAAGGTGTTCTGTCCGGTTGGGGAGGGTTTCCCCCGGCTGGGGAGGATTATTTTCCTCCGGCCGGGGACGGTTTCCTCCGGCCGGTGTCCGGCCGGGGATGCCTCCGGCTGGTGTTCGGCCGGGGATGGATTCCTCCAGCCGGTGTCCGGCCGGGGATGGTTTTCCCTCGGTCTGGGGTTCCTCAGGCCGGGGACGGTTTCCTCCGACCGGGGATGGTTTCTCTGGCCGGGGATGCCTCCGGCCGGTGCTCAGGCCAGAGACGGTTTCCTCCGGCCAGTGCTTGGCTGGGGATGGTTTCCTCCAGCAAGTGCTCGGCCGGGGATGGTTTCCTCCGGCCGGTGCTCGGCCGGGGATGGTTTCCTCCGGCCGGTGCTCGGCCGGGGATGGTCTCCTCCGGCCAGTGCTCGGCCGGGGACGGTTTCCTCCGGCCAGTGTTTGGCCGGGGATGGTTTCCTCCGGCTGGTGTCCGGCCGGGGATGGTTTTCCCTTGGTCTGGGGTTCCTCAGGCCGGGGACGGTTTCCTGCGGCCGGGGATGGTTTCTCTGGCTGGGGATGCCTCCGGCCGGTGCTCAGGCCGGGGACGGTTTCCTCCGGCCAGTGCTCGGCTGGGGATGGTTTCCTCCGGCCGGTGTCCGGCCGGGGATGCCTCCGGCCGGTGCTCAGGCCGGGGATGGTTTTCCCTCGGTCTGGGGTTTCTCAGGCCGGGGACGGTTTCCTCCGACCTGGGATGGTTTCTCTGGCCGGGGCTGCCTCCGGCCGGTGCTCAGGCCAGGGACGGTTTCCTCCGGCCGGTGTCCGGCCGGGGATGGTTTTCCCTCGGTCTGGGGTTCCTCAGGCCGGGGTCGGTTTCCTCCGGCCGGTGCTCGGCCGGGGATGGTTTCCTCCGGCCGGTGTCTGGCTGGGGATGCCTCCGGCCGGTGTCCGGCCGGGGATGGTTTTCCCTCGGTCTGGGGTTCCTCAGGCTGGGGATGGTTTCTCTGGCCGGTGTCCGGCCGGGGACGGTATTTCCTCGGTCTGGGAGAAACATTTTCTTCCAGCCGGGGACGGATTCCTTCGGCTCTTCCAGCCGGGGACGGTATTCCCTCGGTCTGGGGCTCCTCAGGCCGGGGACGGATGCCTCCGGCTTCTCCGGCCGGGGACGGTATTCCCTTGGTCTGGGAGAAATATTTTCTTCCAGCCGGGGACGGTTTCCTCCGGCCAGTGCTAGGCCGGGGATGCCTCCGGCTGGTGCTCAGCCGGGGACGGTTTCCTCCGGCCAGTGCTCGGCCGGGGATGGTTTCCTCCGGCCGGTGTCCGGCCGGGGATGCCTCCGGCCGGTGCTCAGCCGGGGATGGTTTCCTCCGGCCTGTGCTCGGCCGAGGACGGTCCGGGGACGGTTTTCCCTCGGCTTGGGAGGTTTATTTTTCTCCAGCCGGGGAGGGTTTGGCTCCTCCAGTTGGGGGGGGACCGGTTCCCAAGGTGTGCCTGATTGAGATTTGAGTGAATGAGACGTCCTGAAGGGCGAAGCGAGTGCGGACCTCCTTGTAGTGCGGTTCTCAGAGCCCGCGAGGGACTGAGCCACGAACGGAGGGAAGCGTTTGAATTGTATGAAAGAAGGTACCTTGGAGGATAGGCCAAGAGGAGAGTGGGCCCATGTTTGGGATGTTTCCCCTGATGGCCCATTGGGGCTCGTGTTGGGGTGCTGGGGGATTTCCCCAGGAACAAAAGTTAGGCGGCAGCGGTGGCAGCTCGGCTGTCGCCAGGGTCGGCACACGGTTCCGCCGGAGTGGTCCTGGGGACTGCCCCGGGCCGGCGCCCCGCCTCGGCCGGTGCCTAAACGAGTGCTGCGGCAGCGGTGTGGCTGTTGCTGGGGTCGGCACGCGGTTCTGCCGAGGAGTGGCCCTGGGGATTGTTCCAGGGCCTGCGCCCGGGCTCGGCCGGTGCCTAAACGAGTGCAGCAGCAGCGGTGGCGGCGCGCCCGTCGCTGGGGTTGGCACGCGGTTCCGCCGAGGAGTGGTCCTGGGGACTGCCCCGGGGCCGGCGTCCTGCCTCGGCCGGTGCCTAAACGAGGGCCAAAAGAAAAAAAAAAACAAAAAAAACCACCCTGCCGAATGACTAGAAAGATTGCAGACACAGCTGTTGGTCGCGGCAGAGAAAAAACAAACAAAAAAAACAAACCGTAACTTTGAGGTTTTGTTATGCGCGTTCCTTGATTGTCGACTTAAAGGGCGAGTTAAACGGTGCCCCCTTTCTCGGGAAGGGAGGATTGGAGGCTGTTAATTCAAGGGTTGTTGGAGCCCTGTATATCTCCCCGGAACACAAGAAATCTGCCTTAATTTCTTAAGCCTTCCTAAAATTTTTGGTTGTAGATCTGTTAAGAGTTTGCTTTTTCTGTTTTTAAGAATTGCCTCCAATATTATGAGCAATCTGTTATAGAACTTTGTAAATCCCTTGGTTCTGATTGTGGATCTTTCTTTTGTGATTACTCTGTTAAATTGTTTTGTGGATTGCACCTAATCGTGTCCAGGATAAGACGCAAATTAAGCTCACCCCAGGAGCCGGGTAAATTGACCTGTGTCCCTTGAAGAGTGCTGCTTGCTGCCGAGAAGATGGCATTCCCCGGCGTTCCTTGCCAAAGAACGGCCGGCGGAGAGGCAGAAGAGTACATGTGGTGGGGAATCACAGGATGGAGGTTGTAATAAAGGTAGAATCCTATTGGTGCCCTGTTGCGTATGCGGTAGGCCTTATTGCTACTATCCTGGACATTATTACTGTGAGTATTGGGGTTGTCCTGACATTCTTGCAACAAAACAATAAAAATTGAAAGGGGGGATTGTGAAAAATAAGGGTTTAAAATTGTAGGTTATTGTTTTGTTGAGTGTATCTTTCAGTTTGGTAGTGTTTGTTTGGTCAGTTTGTTGAGACAGTTTGTTGTGTCCTGTTGTTTTGGGGTGTATTTGTAAGTGTATGTTTAAGGAACAAAAGCCAGACAAACAGGAGGAGTGGCCGACTGCAGGGGCCCGCGAAACGGACGTAACATGAAACCATTCCCCTCAGCAGCAGAGCGAAGCCCGCGAAATGTGAAACCGTTCCCATCGACAAAAGAGAGAAGCCCGCGAAGCACGAACCAGTGCTGGGAGAGCCCGCGGTTTGGGAACCAATGATGAACTGATGGGAGACTGAGGGGAAGGGCTTTGTGAAAAGTATAAAGGGCCGGCTTCACCTTATTGAAGGTGCGAGCCGGTGGTGGGGCTGCGGCCCCCCCGGCCGCCCAGCGTGCTGCAGCACGCTGCTTTACTTACATCTCTCTCAATAAAAAGTTTTTGAATCGTGTCAGCGTTTTTGACAAAGCCATTCCCCCTCATCCCATCCCTCCCTACCCTTGTCCCAAGTCTCTCTCCAGCTTTCCTGGAGCCCCTTCAGGCACTGGAAGGTGCTCTAAGGTCTCCCTGCAGCCTTCTCTTCTCCAGGCTGAACAGCCCCAACTCTCTCAGCCTGGCTCCAGAGCTGCTCCAGCCCTCCCAGCATCTCCAGGGCCTCCTCTGGACTCACTCCAACAGCTCCATCTCCTTCTGGTGTTGGGGATCCCAGAACTGGACCCAGCACCCCAGAGGGGCAGAGGGGGACAATCCCCTCCCTGACCCTGCTGGGGATGCAGCCCAGGACGTGGTTGGTTTCTGGGGTGACAGAGCAGTCACATCCCTATCCTTGCTGTGCATCCATCAGGTCCCACACAGCCCTGGTCCCTCTGTTGGTCAGTGTGACAATGTCGTGTCACCTCCCCTTGACGTGCTGGTGACATCTACTGAGAGGAGAAGCTGGCACAGATGTGTACAAAAATGGAAAAATATAAAGAAGTGAAGCAGAGGGAGTTTAATCCCAGGAATGGGTTCCCTGCAGCCACAAGTTGTGGTGGTGACCTCCTGTGGTCCATGTCCTGGTGGGGGACAGGCTCCAGAGCTGCCCAGGGTGGAGTTAAATGGGAAATAAAACTCTGGATCAGTGGTTGCATCACGTCCCTTGCCCCCAAAGGGAAAAGTTGCTGGAAAAGCTTGGAAGGAACACAAATACTGCCAGGAACTTTGCTGTCTTGCAGGTTACCAGGACTTGGCTGATAACGTGTTGGAAAAAATGATCCAAATGAAGAAAGGTTGAGGTTTAAAGTTGACTGTGAAGGTTGTTCTCCTCCAACTGGTCAGGGATCAGCTGTGGGATCCTTGCAGAAGCAATCCCAAGTCTGTGCTACACAGCAGTTACACCCTGGAGGATGTTATACCACTGGGGTAGTGCTCCACCTGGGATTTCCTTGGAGTTTATTTCAGGATCTCATCCAATCTTGATTTTCTTTTTTTGTTCATAAAGAGGTAAACAACTTCACAGCAGGGAACTGTGCCCCCCCCTGAAAAATCTCATGTTTAAGTCTTAGGAGGCCTGGATTTCTTGCTGTGGTATAATTTTGCCTGAGATTTTATGGGGTGTTTAGTGGAAAAGAGGGTGTGGATCCACCAATCCCCCTGTTAATGTCTTTTTCTGTGCATGTGGAGTCCCTCCACCAGCTTTGAGAAGACTTCCTGCTGAAAAAAAAAGCAAATTTTAGTGGATTTCTTGTGACTTTGAGCTTATTTTACATTCACGTTGAATGAAAAAATGCATCCCAGTCACTCTGATGCTCTCCAGGGCTTCCTGCAGGGAACATATATAGGATACAAACACAGCATAAGGTCTGTCCTGGGTTTGCAGGTTTCCTGAAACCTTTCTCTCCAGAACAGCCCAGAAACTTGTCAGGAAAAAGCCCCCTTTGACAGTCAGGTGTCAACAACAGCCCCAAAGTCAGAATTTCGGGTGTGGGTTGAGGTTTGAAATATTAAGAGTCACAAAGTGGGATGGAGTCACCTTTCCTTTCTCTCTCTCTCCAACAGGTCAGCAGAAAGATGCAGCTTGTGGAGCCAAACCCTAATGAGGGGGTGAGGTGGTTCCTCATGCTCCAACAGCTTTGGCTCAGCTGCAAGAACACCAAGGTTGGCTTGAGGGAAGGGCTGGGAATGGGTGGAGAGACATCCCATGAGATGTTTTGGAGCAACTCAGCAAAACCAGAGCTTAATCTGGGGTGGGAAAATCCAGCAAGAACAGTAGGGCCTTTCTGCTGGTGGAGGAAGTGTAAAGTGGATTGAAGTCAAGTGCTGAACAATTCCCCCTTTGTACAGGAGAAACCTTTTACTTCTTCCTCTAGAAGACAAATTAACCAGTTGTGAGGTCAGCCCCAGCCCTCATAAGAAGACAAAATGTTTCCTACAGTGGCTGCCTGCTCCTTTTTTGTGGGATTGTGGTGGCTCCATGAGCCAGCACTTGGGAACACCAAGCCCCTTCCTGCTACAGGATCAAAAGTTCCTTTTTTTAAAATTATTTTCTATCAGATGCCCTGGGCTTGCTAGGCTGGGGCTCTGAGAAGTTGTCAGTTCTTCTCTGGTTCTGAATTCCCCCCGGGGTTTCCTCACCAGTCACACTCCAGACCATTTCAGGTTCCTCTGGTCTCTCCTCCTTCCTGCCAGAACCTTCAGGCAATCTTCAAATTTTAGGCAAATCATGTCTCATGGGTTTTCTGTCTTTTAGTTCTTTTTATTCTCATGGCGATGTTTCATCTCTCACCTTCAGGATTGATTTGGATCAGTCTTTGGCTGGGAGAAAGATCTGCAGCCTGAGTCCTGCAGATGTTTCATCACATGGACTCTCAGCTCATGTGGAGCTCCCTGTGGAATTGCTGCAAGCTTCTGGTGTTGGTGTCTCATTTGGAAATGAGGCATTCCTGATGTTTCCAGCTTCATGTGAGGGCTGGGAAATGCTGGAGTTGAAGCCCAGAAGTATCTGAGCTGAATTTTAGGAGCTTAAAAAGAGAGTTGTGGGGTTTTTGAGCAGAGAAAAGAGGTGGCTGAGGTGGTGAGGTCTGTGCTTGGTTGATGGTATCAGCTGCAAGCAGGGGGTGTGGTTGGTCTTTGTGCTTTAAATGTAGAAATGGAAAGATCAGAGCCCTTCCCTGACCACATCTGAGCCAGGAACCATCTGACAAATTCTCCTTTTCAACCCCCAACCCCCACCCGGTGGGAAGGAGTGGGAGAGAAGATCAGCTGCTCTGCATTCTCCATTCCCATGGGCAAGGAAAGATGAGGTGGTTCTCCTTCCTCTCCCTCAATCTTGAAAACAGGTACCCACAAAAAGGGAGCATGGTGTGAATAATCCCAGCATGAGATCATCATGAACAAGGAGAGAGTATTTTAGGGTTCCCCCCCCAGTGGATTTACACCCTTTGATAGCTCCAACCAAATCTGCCTGTGGTCCTTCCCTACCTCCCTGCCCCAAGAGTGGACCTACCAGTGCGCTCCTCCCAAACTTCTCCTCCTTCATCTCCAAGATGACCTCCAAGAGCATCCTGCTTCTGCTGAGCCTCGCCTTCTGGGTGAGGGTGCTGGGACCCAGGAGGTGGGGGGGATGCAGACCCCAATGGGTTTCCAGAGGTCTGGATGGAGTTTGGAGCAAGTTGGGTTGGTGGGAAGTATCCCTGTTCATGGCAGGGGGGTTGGAACTGGGGGATCCCTTCCAACCCAAATTTTATGATGCTCTATATTTTTTTTTTAGAGAAGGAGATAATCTGGGTTATATTAAATTTCTGAGAGAAAAACAAATGGTGTTGGCGTTGAAAGTTGTCTTTTTTTTTTTTCCCAGAGTGTTTTTAATCCAGCAACTGTTTTATTAAAAAAATCTACAGACTAATTCTGGGCTTGGAAAGAAATGGAGCAGCAGGGTGAGGGTGGGCACCAGGGCTGCCCTCCCTTTTTGGGGTGAGGAGCATTCTTTGTTCCAGCTGCATTTTGCATTATGCCTCTCTCCAAATCACTTCCTCGAGAAATACTTATAAGCAATTAAAAAAAAAAAAAAAAAGCAGGGGGTTTGTGTAGTTTTTCTCCCAAGTTTTTGGGAGCATCAGAGGGGGCTGCTCTGAAGAGTTGGTTATTTGGGAACCAGTCCTGAGTTGTTTTTCTGTGTGAGGAAGATTGTGTGTGGCCCCCTCTTATCAGCCAGGGACCTGCTCTGGGAAAAGGGGCCCAGTTAACCCTCAGGCTTAGGGGGTGTTCACAGAATTATGAGGAGGGGACCTCTAGAGATCATCTAGTTCCCATCTGCTTTGTAGAGCTTGAGTATTTTCCAACCTGGTGTTGGGTGCTTGATCCTAGAAGTGTCTCTGGTACTTTTCCTGCTGGAAGGGAACACTCTGATAGTGGTTTAAGCTTCAGGTCATCTGGAGCCATGGACCATCAGTAGTTATTCTTCTGCACGTCTGCAGCCTCTGAATTTAGGGTGACCCAAACCAGCCCTTTGTTGTTTGGTTTTTTGTTGTTTTTTTTTTTCTAGCGAAGAGCAATACAGCCTCCAAGCCTCTGGCATTTATTTAGAAGCTGCTTGCAGCATCAGATGTGGTAATCACATTCCTGCAGCAGAACTGCAGAACCTGGAATTCAGGTTTTAGGAGGGTGGGGAAGGAGGAGCTGAGTCTTTTTCTGCTCTTTCAGAGCCTTTTTAAGAGTTTAACAGTCCAAAGTCTCATGTAGTTATCAAAACACAACACCTATCAAGAGCATTAAACTTCTTTTCCAAGGAGTAATTCATGCTCAGGCCTTGCATGCTGCAAAGTTTGCCCTGCTTGGAAATTATTAAAGAAAATAATTCACCACCTGCATATTCAACAGCTGGTGTAGCTATGGTGTTTTGCCAAAGGTTTTGGCTTAGGAACATCCTAAAAAGGCAACAAATCTTTTTTTGGATCTCTGATGGTTATTGTTGTGCAGGGGTGAAGAGAGATTTTCCAGAATGCCAAGGAGTAGCTTGCTAAATGAGGTAAAAAAACAACTTTTTTTCTCTTCTCTCCAGGTAGGATGCTGATCTTGGTGGCTTATTCTGAAGTGAGGGTAAGATTGGGGGAGTTGGAAGTGGGCATAACCTCCCCAAACAAGGCATTGATTGGGAGCTGCTTTAACTAAGGGTGTTAAAATCTGCAAACCTCCAATTTTGCTTTTTAGCACCTAATAATTAGGTCCAAGTGTGTGGGTATTTTGGTAAGTGAGTGTTTACCTGTTTGAGGTGAGGATTTTGGATGTTGGTTTGACTCTGGTCACCTAGGTGAGGGAGAGGAAGAGTCTGAGGAGGTTCTGATGGTTTTGCCCCTGTCTTGTGAGGGGATTTGGCTGGGTGAGATTTGATGATGCTTCTGGAAGGGGAGAGGTGAAATGCTGGGGTTCACTTGCTGGTTCAAGGGAAGAAACTGGGAATCTCTGGAAGCTGGAAGTTTCCTGCTCTGATATTTTTGTCTATTTCTGAACACCTTCCCAGGTTGCTTTTCTTCTTTTTTTTTTTTTTTTTTTTTAAATCCCCTGTCTCCTTTCTCCACCTTCTGTCAGTGGTTTTGGCAAATTTCTTTGACCCAGGAGTTTCCAAAAAGCAGGGATCAAATGTGTTTTGGGTTCTTAGTGTCAGCTCTGCTTTTAGGAGATACTTCTGCTGGTCTGGCATTTGTCTGGTCTGTGCTTTACCTGTCTCCTTTGCTCCTGGTGCATCTGAGACCCAAAGCTACTTGTTTTCACCTCATCATCTGTTTGTACCTCATCATCTGTTTTCTGGATAATTAAAAAATAGAAATGAAAAAAACAAACCCTCAGTGAGGAGGAGAACTGCTAATCCCTTGATGGGATTAAAAGTGCAGTGAACAGCAAGGATTATGATGGAGATTATTGGTATTAGAAACATTTCTTTTGAAGGCTGAAGGTATTTTCCAAAGTGTCGCTGAGGGGGTTGGGTCTCAGCAGCTTTGTGGCCTGTTCCTCACCTTCCCTCCAGCTGTTCCTAATCCTGCCTGTAGCTGCTGCTGTGTGTGACAGGGACAGGCAGCTCTGCCAGGTTTTCCTGCTTGATGGTGTGATATATGATTGTAATATATGTTAATGAATTTGTATTCCTAACCAGTAAATTCAGAATTAAACTAAGAAGAAAGTGAATATGGGGCTAGACAAAGCAATTGAGACCTATAATTTTCCACAAAAACAGTGTAAGTAACACAAGGCTGTAACGAGACTAACTTCTGTCTCGGCGATAATTGAAGCGTGGGCCTTGTTCTTAAAACAAGGCACTGCCAAGGCTAACGAGGCACCAAAAGAATGTGAACACCTGCACAGAGACAACATAAAAATGCCACAATCAGCAGATAAGGGAAAAATTATGGCTAGGGTCTAATTTTGCTTGGTAACAAGATAATGAAGTCGGCGAAAGCAAGAAAGGTAAAAAGTTCAAGTTTGAGGAAGACTTCTTACTTCATCCAAAGACCCCCTGATGACCCCCCAATATCTCCCCAAGAGAGGACTCCGCCCACACTCCGCCTATCATGAATATTGTAATAACATGATGTAATCCCTATGAATATATATGTAAACCTACCCCTTTTTAATATTCATAGAATTGTAATCAATATAAGGTAATTCTAGAGTTTTAGAGGTGTGTGTGTGAGTGAAGCAGAGACTCCCCATGCACCCAGCGCTGTTTTGCTTACTGCAATTTCAATTTATTAATTAAATTAAACCATTAACTGAATATTGAGTCTCGGTCATTTTTAACAATGGGAAGATGGAAGAGCTGTGGAAGTTCTCTTCCATGCTCCAGGTCAGGAAAAGGATGCTGATGGGCCAGGGGGTCCCACAGCAACACCCATGGTGGAACAAGCTGCTTAACCAGGAAGTTTGTGGTTGGTTGGTGGTTTTTTTAAGCACCAGTGAGTAAAAATGTGGTTGTTCATCCACTTCTGAAAGGCCACAGGGCACATTTCCCTCCAGGTTCCTTGTTTCTGCCCAGCTGATGGGGCTGTGGTACTGGCTGGAGTCTCCTGGGAGAGAGCCAGGGAGGGCTGGGAGACACCTTGACCCAGGATGAGGAGTGTTGGGTGGGAAGCAAAAAGTGGTGGGTTTGGTTGCAGCTCTGCTGTGAGGTGGTTGCTGAACTGGGACTGGAAATCATGGGACCACTGTTTAGGAAGAAAGTGTCCTCAAGCTCTGAGCTTCTTGCAGAAAGGTGACAATGGGGGACCTCTCAACTAGAAGTTACTATCACAGGCACTTCTAAAACCTCTAATGTGAGAGTTGTGCACACCATGAGACTCACAAAGAGCCCCAGCTGCATTTGGGGTAGGATCCTGCCTTCTCATGGCCTCAGGGACCCTTGGGGACTGTCCCTGGAAGTACAGAGGAAAGGGTTAAGTTTCTCACACTGCATGTGTCCCACCATCTGAACACTTCCCTTTTCTTGACCAGGCAAGCACTGATATCTTAGTTTTCATTTTGCCTGGCAAGCCCCTACACATCCAGCAAAGTGGATTTTCCTGAAAGTCAGTTAACTTCTGCTTCCTGATTTGGGGCAGAGTAGTTGAAGATAAGGAGGAGCTTTGGAGAGAATCCAGAGGAGGCCATGAAGATGCTGGGAGGGATGGAGCAGCTCTGGAGCCAGGCTGAGAGAGTTGGGGGTGTTCAGCCTGGAGAAGAGAAGGCTGCAGGGAGACCTTAGAGCACCTTCCAGTGCCTGAAGGGGCTCCAGGAAAGCTGGGGAGGGACTTTGGACAAGGGCAGGGAGTGAGAGAACAAGAGGTGATGGTCTTAAACTGGAAGAGGGGAGATTGAGGTTGGATATTGGGAAGAAATTCTTTAATGTGAGGGTGCTGAGCCCCTGTGCCAGGTTTCCCAGAGAAGCTGCAGCTGCCCCATCCCTGGCAGTGTCTCAGGTCAGGTTGGATTGGGCTTGGAGCAACCTGGGCTGGTGGGAGGTGTCCCTGCAGGGAGTTGGAACTAGGAGATCTTTAAGGTTCCTTGCAATCCAAACCACTCTGGGATTCTATATAGTGACTATATGTATTTATATCAGTCTATACCTGGCTCAGCTGGCTGCACTAAATATGGAAGAAGTGGGAGAAATCACCTAAATGAGTAATTCTGCCTAAACATCAGCTGAGGAAAACCCCCTTTGCATGTTTTTGTTGTTTTTTTAGCTTTACCTCAACAAGGGCTTTATTGCTTGCCCTGAATTTCAGATCTCTGCTTTATATCAGAGGCATGGCACGTGAATGTAGCAAGACAAACCTCCTTTAGGGCACAGCACTTCAAGGCCCAACCAGCTGTTCCAGCAGAGACTCACAAATAGTGCTCCAGGCCTATAGCCCTCAGGGTTAACTAGCCTGGATCAGTGCTATTGCTCCAAGAGTGACTAAACCCTCTGCTGGCTAGCTCAGGACTGAGCTGAGCCTGTGTCTCAGGCCCCACCTTTTATTGGCCCCCTAATCCTGCTCATGCGCAGTTAGGGCCTGCCTTAATCAGGCACAGGTGGGCTTAACACAAGCTCATGCCCACTCCCTGGCAATTAGTGGCACCTGGTTGCCTCATTTCACTACAGATGAAAAAGTGAGTAGTTCTGGAATTGGGTCCTTGGAACACCACAAGCTGTGGGGGGTGAGACAGCAGAGGAGGTCACAGCTGCGTTGTTGGGCTGGGAAAAAGGTTTTTCTTCCAGAACTTTCACTTGCCTCACCTCTTCAGCTTGGCTTGGGGAAATCATCAGTGTTGTTGGGGAGGAAGGGACAAGATTAGGAGGGTCTGCTCACCATTGCTGGTGACCTGGTTGTCCCATGTCAACCTTGTGTCACTCCTTGGCTGGCTGTGCTGGGGTTGGTGCCAGTGGCATGGAGCCAAACTGTGCATCTCCTAATCCTATTTTGGGCTGAGGTCTTCTGAAAGTCATCTTCCAGGCAGGAACCCTAAAAATAATTTATAATATTTAATTTCTGAATAATTCTGGCAGCCCTGTATTTGATTAGAGGTGTGTTTGACTAATCAACAAGAAGGAATTGTTTGATCTTCCCCAAAATAATTGCTTAAACTGGCCTTTGTATTTGTGAGGTTTTGTTGGGTTTTTTGGTTAGTGGTTTTTTTGGTTTTTTGGGGTTTCTTTTGAGATCCAACAGTTTATTCAGGAGCACTTTACACATTTGTTTTAAGCTCTGCCTTCAGCAGTTTAAAGGGCATTGCTCATCATACTTTTCTTGAAGAGAAATTTCTGTACTTTCAGGAATGGGCTGAAGGTTTTGCAGTGTTGGAGGAAAATCCCTCCACTGGATTTTGGACTTGCCTTAAGTTCTGAGAAAGCTTAAGAGAGAGAGCTCAGAGATTTATGTGCTGAAATATTTTTCTCCTCCCTGTTCAAAGTTTAGCCCTGGGACTCATCTCCAAAAACACAACAGGGAACAGACTGTTACCTGAAATGCCTTCCCCTGCTGAGTGACTCTGCTTTTCAGGCTTCAAAGTTTTCACTTTGAATTAAAAGCCATGAGCAAAGTCATGGCTGGAGCTCAGTTTGTAAGGGGGGCAAACTTCCTTAAGCCAAATCTTTACCCAAAGTCTTTTATTTTTACCTCATTACGTTTCCTTTTTCTGTTTGGAAGCAGAAGTACAAAAATTGTAGTAGAACACTTGCTGGCTGTGTTTTGTCTCTGACCAGAACCCAGACAATCCTGAATGTCACAAGAAAACCTACTCTGAAAATGCTGGTCTGTATTGATGCAGATTTGGGCAAGAATCTCCTTGAACTCAACATGAACCCTCTGATCTTTCTCTTCTGGCTTCATGGGACTTCTGTGAATTGGCTGCACTATTGTTTGGGTGTTTGTTTTTTTTTTTTTAATTTGTGGTAGCCCTTAACTCACAACAAGGTTTGTCTCACAGTTGCTCTGTCTTCAGAGCTGAAAATGGGTAGGAAGCCAGGCATAAGGTATAGAGAAGAGATGAATGTGTCTGTTGCCTTGCAGAAATAAAAACCTGGGGGGTTATTTTGTGTGAAACATCCTGCAAGAAATTTAAATTATTCTGCAGCTTGTCTAGAAGTCCAGAGCAACTTGCAAAGGCTGGAGTTAGGCAGGAGAGCAGAGCTTGATGTCCCCTGGTGATGACCAATGGTTGACTTTGCACCTCAACTTTTACACATTAAGTCTAAGTGCCCTCTGAGGTTGTGGGCACTCAGCTGTGGTAGAATGTCCCAACCTGGGTGCTGAGCTCCATCAAAGGACTCAGGAAAAAAACTCCTCATGAGTGGCTGTGCCCAGCTGCAAGCATCTGGTTTAAAAATACACATGCAGGAGGCTCCGTGCTGCCAGTGGTCAGCTCCACCTTTGGTTTGGAGTGACTACCTGGGAGGAAATTCCCTAGCCTGGAGGTGTAAAGCCACCTTTAGGTTTGTGGTGATGGCAGCAGAGGAGAGACCAAGGACAAAGTGGTTTGGAAAGATGGGATGGATGTTTTGAGTCCTACACCTTGCTCACTCTTTCATAAAATCATTGAATCCCAGACTGGTTTGAGTTGGAAAGGACCTTAAAGCTCATCCATTTCCAACCCCTTTCCATGGGCAAGGACACCTCCCACCAGCCCAGGTTGCTCCAAGCCCCATCCAACCTGACCTGAGACACTGCCAGGGATGGGGCAGCCACAGCTTCTCTGGGAAACCTGGCACAGGGGCTCAGCACCCTCACATTAAAGAATTTCTTCCCCATGTCCAACCTTAATCTCCCCTCCTCCAGTTGAAGACCATCACCTCTTGTTTTCTCACTCCCTGCCCTTGTCCAAAGTCCCTCCCCAGCTTTCCTGGAGCCCCTTCAGGAACTGGAAGGTGCTCTAAGGTCTCCCTGCAGCCTTCTCTTCTCCAGGCTGAACACCCCCAACTCTCTCAGCCTGGCTCCAGAGCTGCTCCAGCCTTCCCAGCATCTCCATGGCCTCCTCTGGACTCACTCCAACAGCTCCATCTCCTTCTGGTGTTTGGGTTTCCAGAACCTGACACAGTACTTTGTGCCCCTGAAGGCCAGGCAGGATGCAGGTGCAGTGTCTCCAGCCTCACCTTTAGTGCTGTCACCAGGCCCAGGACTTTTCCTTTCCCACTTTCAATACAAGAGGATCTTGGAGGAGGAAAGGGTGAGGTTGCTGGTGGTGGTGAAGTGAGAAGACAGGATTTTTCCAGGAAAGGAATATTTTCCCAGAATCTTGCTTTGTAGGGGACCTGCCCTGTTTGAGTCCCAGCAGAGCAGAATGAGTGACACATGCTAAATGTCTCTGAGGGTTAGTTTGATCCTGGTTTCATCACTTGGTGCATTTGATCCTGATATTTTGGAGGTTCAGGAATGTAAAAGTGGTGTGGGATGGGAGCTGGCTGCCAAGGAGGGATGTCTTCTTCACTTGGAGGTAAATGTAGGGCAGACAGCAGACCTGGCTGGAGGGGAAGGAGCCAAATGAAACGGCTACCGGCAGCGTGCTGCGTAACCTTGCTGTTGGAGGGTTTCTACCGAGACCAATCAGCTGTAAGGGGGCGGCACCCACCCGGACCACAAGGGATTTAAAGCGCCCGATTCGAGCGGAGGATTCAAACGGCTACCGGCAGCGTGCTGCGTAACCTTGCTGTTGGAGGGTTTCTACCGAGACCAATCAGCTGTAAGGGGGGCGGCACCCACCCGGACCACGAGGGATTTAAAGCGCCCGATTCGAGCGGAGGATTCAAACGGCTACCGGCAGCGTGCTGCGTAACCTTGCTGTTGGAGGGTTTCTACCGAGACCAATCAGCTGTAAGGGGGCGGCACCCACCCGGACCACGAGGGATTTAAAGCGCCTGCTGGGAGCGCCAGCGACCCGGAGCGCGGCGAACAGGAGCAGGCAAACAGGAATTAGAAGCGGCAGTTAACGAGGCAGTTTGCGCAGGCAGAGCAAGCAGGAAGGGCACAGATAACAATGGTTTCAAAAAAAGCAAAAACTGCTGCTGTTGAGAAAAAGGGTGTGTCCGTACAGACAGAATCCCTTAAGAGGAACAGTAAAATGGACGTAGCTGTTCAAGTCTCTGGCTGTGAAGAATGTTTAAGCCTCGTCCTGGCACCGGCGGACAGTGAAAATAAGGTCTGTGTGAGATGCGAGCAGGTCAACGACCTGCTGAGCATGGTGGCAGAGCTTAAGGAGGAGGTGGAGCGACTAAGAAGTATTAGGGAAAGTGAAAAGGAAATTGACTGGTGGAGTCACACCCTTTCAACTACAATTGAAATCCAACAGGAGGCGGTGAAGTCCTGCCCCTCCTCCTATCAGGCAGCTGATGCAGACCAGGTGGATAGGGGAGAATTGAAACAGGTCCCCCACCGAAAAGGCAAAAGAATTCTCTCCCAACCCCCACCACTCCCCCAGGTGCCCATAGAGAACAGATATGAGGCCCTGGACTCAGAGAATCAAGAAGAGGACAGACAAGAGGACGATCTGTCCATAAGGCCTCCCGTTCACCCCCTGTCTAGCAGACGGATTAAAACTTCACCTACAAAGAAAAGAAGAAGGGTAGTCGTAGTTGGTGACTCTCTTCTGAGGGGAACTGAGGGCCCTATATGTCGACCCGACCCATCCCATAGAGAGGTCTGCTGCCTTCCTGGCGCCCGGGTGAGGGATATTAGTAAGAGACTCCCTCAGCTAATTCAGTCCTCGGACTATTATCCACTGTTGGTAGTTCAGGCTGGCAGTGATGAAATTATTGGAAGAAGTACAAGAGAGATTAAAAAGGACTTCAAGGCCCTGGGTCGGTTAGTCGATGGGTCAGGAGCACAGGTAGTCTTCGCCTCAGTTCCTGCAGTAGAAGGCTTGAATGAGGAGAGGACTAGGAAAACCCATCTCATTAATAGGTGGCTAAGGGACTGGTGCCACCGGCGGAACTTTGGGTTCTTCGACCATGGGGCAAATCCCAAACTGCCTTGTGTCATTAGATCTGATGGACTTCATCTAACTAACAGGGGGAAAAGGACTCTAGGTCATAGGTTGAAGGGGCTGATAAGGAGGGCTTTAAACTAGGTTTGAAGGGGGAGAGGGTTGAAACTGAGCTCTCCAGAGAAGAACCTAAAGGTGGACTACCTGAGATAAATGAAAAATCAGCAGCCCAGCTGAAGTGCATGTATACCAATGCACGCAGCATGGGCAACAAACAGGAGGAGCTGGAAGCCATCGTGCGGCAGGAAAGATATGATGTAGTCGCTATCACGGAAACGTGGTAGGATGACTCCCATGACTGGAGTGCTGCCATGGGTGGATACAGGCTCTTCAGAAGGGACAGGCAGGGTAGGAGAGGTGGAGGGGTAGCCCTATATGTTAGAGAATCTCTCAACACTGTAGAAGTTGAGACCACCAATAATAGGGCAGAATGCCTGTGGGTTAGAATCAGTGGGAAGGTCATCAAGGCTGATATCGTGATGGGAGTCTGTTACAGACCGCCCAATCAGGATGATGAGGTCGACGAAATATTCTACAAGCAACTGGAGGATGTTTCAAAATCATCATCCCTTATTCTCGTAGGTGACTTCAACTTGCCAGACATCTGCTGGGAACTCCACACTGCAGAGAGGAGGCAGTCTAGGAGATTCCTAGAGTGTATTGAAGACAATTTCCTGCTCCAACTAGTAAATGAGCCCACCAGGGACGGAGCCCCACTTGACCTTCTTTTCACAAACAGAGAGGGGCTGGTGGGAGATGCGGTGGTTGATGGACGACTGGGACTTAGTGACCATGAAATAATAGAGTTTTCAATACTCAGGGATACAAGGAGGGTTGTCAGTAAAACCTCTGTGTTGGACTTCCGGAGAGCAGATTTTGGACTATTCAAAAGACTAGTTCAGAGTATACCCTGGGAAACAGCCCTTGAAAACAGAGGGGTCCAGGAGGGATGGACATACTTCAAAGAGCATATTCTGAAAGCACAGGAACAGGCTGTCCCAGAGTCCCGGAAGGCAAGCCGGCGGGGAAGGCAACCAGTCTGGCTGAACTGGGAGACTCTGAAAGAAATTAGGATTAAGAAGAGGGCCTATCAATTATGGAAAAAAGGGCTAACTTCTCAAGAGGAATTTAGGAATATAGTCATATCATGTAGAAAGAAAATCAGAGAGACAAAAGCACAACATGAACTGAATCTTGCTACCTCTGTCAAGGACAATAAGAAATGCTTCTACAGATATATCAATAGCAAAAGAAGAGGCAAGGAAAATATTCATTCTGTACTGGACATGGGTGGGAATATAGTTATCAAAGATGAGGAAAAGGCTGAGGTATTTAACACCTTCTTTACCTCAGTTTTCAACATAAAGACAGGTTATCCTGTTGACAGCAGGCTTCTGGAGCCTATAGAAGGTGATAAAAATCTAAACAGCCCCCCTGTAATATTGAAGGACACAGTCAGTGACCTCCTGAGCTGCTTGGACCCCCACAAGTCTATGGGACCGGATGGGATCCACCCAAGAGTGATGAGGGAGCTGGCAGAAGAGCTCGCCAAGCCTCTCTCTATCATCTACCAACAGTCCTGGCTCACGGGGGACATCCCAGACGATTGGAAGTTGGCGAATGTCACGCCAATCCACAAAAAGGGCCGGAAGGAGGACCCGGGAAACTACAGGCACGTCAGCCTGACCTCAGTGCCTGGCAGGGTTATGGAGCAGATCATCCTCAGTGCAATCACACAGCACCTGCAGGATGGGCAAGGGATCAGACCCAGCCAGCACGGGTTTAGGAAGGGCAGGTCCTGCCTGACCAACCTGATCTCCTTTTACGATCAGGTGACCCGTCTGGTGGATGAGGGGAAGGCGGTGGATGTGGTCTACCTGGATTTCAGCAAAGCCTTTGACACCGTCCCCCATAGCATTCTCCTGAAAAAGCTGTCAGCCCACAGCTTGGACAGGAGCACCCTGTGCTGGGTTAGGAACTGGCTGGAGGGCCGGGCCCAGAGAGTGGTGGTGAACGGGGCTGCATCCAGTTGGCGGCCGGTCACTAGTGGTGTCCCCCAGGGATCAGTGTTGGGCCCAGTTCTGTTTAATATCTTTATCGACGACTTAGACGAAGGGATTGAGTCCATCATCAGCAAATTCGCAGATGACACCAAGCTGGGAGGAAGTGTGGACCAACTCGAAGGCAGGAGGGCTCTTCAGAGGGACCTGGACAGACTAGAGAGCTGGGCCGATTCCAACGGGATGAGGTTCAACACGGCCAAGTGCCGGGTCCTGCACTTTGGCCACAACAACCCCATGCAGCGCTACAGGCTGGGGACAGAGTGGCTGGAGAGCAGCCAGGCAGAAAGGGACCTGGGAGTCTGCATCGACAAGAAACTGAACATGAGCCAGCAGTGTGCCCAGGTGGCCAAGAAGGCCAATGGCATCCTGGCCTGTATCAAAAACAGCGTCACCAGCAGGTCCAGGGAGGTGATTCTTCCCCTGTACTCAGCGCTGGTTAGGCCACACCTCGAGTACTGTGTCCAGTTCTGGGCCCCTCAGTTTAAGAAGGATATAGAGGTCCTGGAACAGGTCCAAAGGAGGGCAACCAGGCTGGTGAAGGGACTCGAGCACAGGCCCTATGAGGAGAGGCTGAGAGAGCTGGGGCTGTTCAGCCTGAAGAAGAGGAGGCTCAGGGGAGACCTCATTGCTGTCTACAACTACCTGAAAGGAGGCTGTAGCGAGGTGGGAACTGGACTCTTTTCACAGACGACCTTCAACAAGACAAGAGGACACAGTCT
The DNA here is from genome assembly GCF_003957555.1 of Calypte anna. Taxonomy (NCBI): domain Eukaryota; kingdom Metazoa; phylum Chordata; class Aves; order Apodiformes; family Trochilidae; genus Calypte; species Calypte anna. Next base: position 10,740,001 of record NC_044276.1, on the reverse strand, counting down.
TAAGTTGTGCCAGGGGAGGTTTAGGTTAGATATTAGAAAGAATTTCTTCACGGAGAGGGTGATTAGGCTATGGAATGGACTGCCCGGTGAGGTGGTAGATTCTCCGTCCCTGGAGACATTTAAAAAAAGACTGGATGTGGCACTCAGTGCCATGGTCTAGCAACTGCTCCGGTGGGTCAAGGGTTGGACTAGATGATCTCTGAGGTCCCTTCCAACCCGGCTAATTCTGTGATTCTGTGATTCTGTGAAATTAAAGGAATGAGCAACTCCCACCTCCAGTGAGAGCAGTGTTTGATTTAACTAAAACAGCACTGGGGGAAGGAGTGAACTGCTCTTAAGCCATGTGATGAAATCCATCTGAAGTCAACAGAAAACAAGTTTTTTCCGTCAGGTTTCCAGAATGTGGTTATGGAAGGTGCTTTGTTTTTACAACCATCATCTTGTACTGCAGGGTTAAGGAGGGTGGATGAGTTGTTGTAACTCTTGAGAGAATGTTTTCATGCCATTGGTGAGGCACTGGCTGGGCACTGCTGAGTCTGTTGGTATTATTTCCAGGGCTGTTCCCAGTTCTGTGGATAAAAGCCTTTGGTCTCCAGAGCTTCCAGTTGGGCAGCTGTCAGTGGTGTGCTCTGTGGTGGCCTCCATCAGCAAAGCAACATTTTGGATAAGAGTTAATTCCTGACATTGATTCTCTGATCTAAGAGTCAGGAATCTGTTGTCTCCAGGCAAAGGAGGGACTATGTTTTGCTGAGATGGAGAACATTGGTCCCTGTCTTGGTGGTTAATATTGTTGTGAGCCTGGAATTCTGCCTTCTCTGCACTGAAGTTGGAACAAGAAGAGATTGAGGAGTTAAGATGCAGCACATTTTATTTTCCTGTCTCTGCATAATGAGGTCATTCCTTCCCATGTTGAAATGTTAATTTCCCTCATAGAAAAAGGCCCATATTTACTTCCCTGGGCAGATGCTTTAATAAATAACTGCTAATAACTTCCTTGATTGCATTTGCAGGCAGCCAAATGAACGAGACTGGCAAACCAATGCAAAGCGTGACCACTGAAAACTTTGGCTTGCCCTAACACTCACATGGAAATCTACCTACATCACAACTAACAATCGGGATATGGGTTTGCGTTTTTCCAAAAACCTCGAATATACCATCCCTCGGAGTCCACTCTCCAGTGTTGCCTAATAGGGCTCCCAAAACGCCAAACAAATGGGACTGGCAAACCAATGCAAAGAGTGACCACTGAAAACTTTTGCTGGTCCTAACACTCACATGTAACCTTACCCACAGCACCACCAACAGTCAAGCTATTGGTTTTCCTTTTCCAAAAAACCTCGAATATACTAACCCTCAGCGGCGACTCTCCACTGTTGATCAATAGGGCTCCCAGAATGAAGGAATGGGACTGGCAAACCAATGCAAAGAGTGACCACTGAAAACTTTTGCTGATCCTAACCCTCACATGGAACCCTACCCACAGCACCACCAGCAGTCGGACTACAAGTTTGCGTTTTTCCAAAAACTTCGAATATCCTAGCCCTCCGTGGCCACTCTCCACTGTACCTCAAAAGTGCTCCCAAAACTCTGAAGAAAAGGGACTGGCAAACCAATGCAAAGAGTGGCCACAAAAGCTTTTGCTGGCCCTAATCCTCACATGGTACCCTACACACAGCATCACAACCAATCGGTCTATGGGTTTGCGTTTTACAACAAATCTCGAATATACTAGCCCTCGGTGGCCACTCTCCACTGTTGCATATAAAGGCTTCGAGAACAAATGAACGGGACTGGCAAACCAGTGCAAAGAGTGACCACTGAAAAACTTTGCTGGCCCTAACCCTCACATGGAAATCTACCCACAGCACCACAATAATCGAGCTACGGGTTTGCGTTGTACCAAAAACCTCAAATATACTAGCCCTCGGCGGCCACTATCCGCTATGTCTCAATCGGGCTCCCAGAACAAATGAATGGGACTTGCAAACCAATGCAAAGAGCAATCACTGGAAACTTTTGCTTGCTCTAACCCTCACATGGAACCCTACCCTAAGCACCACAAACAACCAGACTACACATTTGCGTTTTTCCAAAAACATCGAATATACCAGCCCTCGGAGGCCACTCTCCACTGTTGCTCAATAGCGCTCCCAAAACTCCAAACAAACGGGACTGGCAAACCAATACAAAGAGTGACCACTAAAAACGTTTGCTGGGCCTAGCTCTCACATGGAACCCTACCCTCAGCACCACCAACAATTGGAGTACACGTTTCCGTTTTACCAAAAACCTTGAATATACCAACCCTTTGGAGACCACTCTCCAATGTTGCTCAACGGGGCTCCCAAAACTCCGAACAAACGGGACAGTAAACAAATGCAAAAAGTGACCACTGAAAACTTTTGCTAGCCCTAACCCTCACATGGAACCCTACCAACACTACCACCAACAATCGGGCTTTGTGTTTGCATTTTACCAAAAACGTATAATATACCAGCCCTCAGTGGCCACACTACACTGTTTCTCAATAAGGCTCCCAAAACCCCAAACAAACGGGACTGGCAAACCAATGGAAAGAGTGACCACTGGAAACTTTTGCTGGCCCTAAACCTCACATGGAACTCTACCCACAGCACCACCAACAATCTGACTACTCATTTGCATTTTACCTAAAACCTTGAATATACCACTCCTCGGCGGCCACTCTCCGCTGTTGCTCAATGGGGGTCCCAAAACACCAAATGAACAGTACTGTAAAACCAATGAATAGAGTGACAACTGAAAACTTTTGCTGACCCTAAGCCTCACAACGAACTCTACCCACAGCACCACCAACAATCAGGCTACAGGTCTGCATTTTATCAAAAACCTCGAATATACCAGCCCTCGGTGGCCACTCTCCACTGTTGCTCAATAGGGCTCCCAAAACTCTGAACAAAGGGGACTGGCAAACCAATGGAAAGAGCGACCACTGAAAACTCTTGCTGGCCCTAACCCTCACATGGAACCCTACCTGAAGCACCACCAACAATTGGGCTATGGTTTTGCGCTTTACCAAAAACCTCGAATATACAACTCCTCGGCAGCCAGTCTGCACTTTTGCTCAGTAGGGCTCCCAGAACTCCGAACAAATGGGACTGACAAACCAATGCAAAGAGTGACCACTGAAAACTTTGGCTGGCCCTAACCTTCACATGGAACCCTACCCACATCACCAACAACAATTGGGCTACGGGTTTGCATTTTACCAAAAACCTAGAATATACCGCCCCGCGGCGGCCACTCTCCACTGTTGCTCAATAGGCCTCCCAAAACTCCCAACGAACAGGACTGGCAAACAAATGCAAAGAGTGACCACTGAATACTTTTGCTGGTCCTAACACTCACATGGAACCTTACCCACAGCATCACCAACAGTCAAGCTATTGGTTTTCCTTTTCCAAAAAACCTCAAATATACTAACCCTCGGCGGCGACTCTCCAGTGTTGATCAATAGGGCTACCAGAACGAAGGAACGGGACTGGCAAACCAATGCAAAGACTGACCACTAAAAACTTTCTCTGGCCCTTACTCTCACATGGAACTTTATCCACAGCACCAGTAATAATTGGGTGATGGGTTTGCTTTGATGGTAGTGATCACCCCACCATCACCACTACAACTGATCTGGGATTCAATCAGGCCTGCTGACCCCAGGAGTCCAGCCTGGACTTTCCCAGGGTTTCCCTGAAAACTTGGTTTTGACGTGAGAGATATTGGGGTTTAGGGGTAAAGAACATGGTACTATTTTTCTATGTATTTTTATATATTTAGTATTTTTTCCTTTTTATCATCAGTGTTTCAATAAAGCTGTGTAGTTTAGTTTCCAACCCTTAAGTCTCTCTCCCTTATTTTCTCTCCTTTTTTAACTGGGAGGGGAAGGGGATAAATATAGATCATCTGTCATTCAGTTTAATTGCTGGGCCAGTTTTAAACCGTGACAGATTTATTGGCGCCCAACGTGGGGCTTAAGAAAATTATCTAGAGCCCAGTTTTAATTTCAACTCATTTACATGAATAGTTTGAATTTTGGCTTCAGTAGGAGGATACACAGATGTGTGGGAATCCAGGGTGTGATGTGTGAGTTTTTATCTGGGATTAGTGTTTCTCTGTTGTTCATTCTTTATAAGAGCTGCTTACGAACCGTAGTTAGGATATGGTCTTCAAAAGTGTAGTACATGGTACAGTGTTTTTTCACACACCTAGGAGATACACATAGGGTACACATTTCAGACACATAATAAATATCCCTATAAAGAGGAAATAGACTGCCCACAGGTCAAAGCACCCACACTTAGATCTGAAAGAATTGGCTGTACGAGATGTGATCTATACCAATGATGAGACTGTAGATCCTTATCACATGCCATGCCCTAAGACTATGAGGCAAAGCTTTGTGAATGCTGCACCCTCCCCATTTAACCATACACTATCAGTAATGTTATGGGTTCCTGAAGAAATGGAACCAACTGTGGGTGATGTGATTAAACCAGCACGAGAATATGAAGATTCTGTCATGGGTCCTCATCAGGCCTGGGTCTCAGCTGTAAAGGGAACAGCTGAGAAACTTCACCTACCCCATCACAAAGCCCTGGTGGTGCTGTTGAGAGCCTAGGCCTGGAACTGTCTGGGACCATGTCACAGAATCATAGAATCCTGGAATGGGTTGGGTTGGAAGGGTTAAAGATCATCTTGTTCCAACCCCCTGCATGCATGGGTAGGGACAGCTCCCACCCAACTGAAGCCAACCCTGTCCCTGCCCCCATGGAACTCACTAGATATCTAGACACAGAGAGACAAAAGCCATCTCATGTTCCTGCCCCTTTCCCCAGCCATGCTCACGTTGCTCAAATGTGACTTTCCCTAAAATTTTACATGTTTCACCTTGGTGCAGCGTGCTTCAGAGCAGCAGATCCACAACTGCCCCTCCGTGCTCCTCCATGGGCTGCAGGGGACAGCTGCCCTCTCCTCACAGCCTGCAGGGGAACTTCTGTGCTGGCCCTTCCTTCATTCACTGACCTTGGTGTCTTGGGGAGGGCTGGGAGCAGGCTTCCACCTCCTTCTCCGTGGATATCTTGGGCATTTTCTGCTACAGGCATTCCATGGTCACCCAGGGCAGCTGCTTACTCCTGAGGGAGGTGCTCTCCGCGATATGGGCACCCCACATCTCCACAGCCCTTATATACCCCCAGGGTAGCCACAGAGACCCCCATGACAATGGTGTCCAGGCACCAGACCCTGCATCACAAAGCCCTGGTGGTGGCTGTGGAGACGCCCAGGCCTGGAACTGGCTGGGACTGTTTCACAGAATTATGGAATGGGTTAGGTGGGAAGGGTTAAAGATCATCTTGTTCCAAACCCCCTTCATGAGTGGGTAGGGACACCTCCCACTCAACTGAAGCCAACCCTGTCCCTGTCCCCATGGAACTCACTTCTCCATCCCATCCACAGCATCAGCCTCAGTCAGCAGTAGTGTCTCTTGGAGCTGCTCAAGGATGAGCTTCCTGTGCTCCTCCTGCTGCATGATCCTACAGATCATTCCCATGACCCTCCAGATCATTCTGAATCACAGAATACCTCAGGCTGGAAGAGACCGCTGAGCATCTCCTTGTCTGAGTGCCCTGCTCAAGGCAGGCTGAACCAGGTGAGGTTGCTCAAGGGCTTCCCCAGCATGGCTTCCTCGACACAGGGGATAAAAGTGCCTTTTGTCCCACCCCACAGGGGGATTATAAAGACAGAAAACAGTGTTGGCACAGGTTCTGGACACTGAGGCACCGTCACTGCTTGCCAGGAGGACTTTGGATCACTGATGGCACTGTGACCCTCATCATCTCGTGAACTTCCCACCCACCACATCACCCACCTCTTCAATCCAGACATCACCAGTCTGGCTACAACAGGACAATGGTAGAGCATGTCAAAGGGCTTGCTAAAGGCCAGGTGCACCCCATGCCTTTCTGTCCCCTGCCCACTCTGCTTCAGCAATCTCTTTGTCCTTCACCTGCCTGGAGCAGGCTGGACCCCATCACTGTCCCAGGGACTGAGGTCATAGAATCATGGAATCACAGAATGTTAGGGGTTGAAAAGGACCTTTAGAGATCATATTGTCCAACCCCTCTGCCAAAGCAGGATCACCCAGGGCAGGCCACACAGGAACACACCCAGGTATGTGTTGAAAGTTTCCAGAAAAGGAGACTCCACAGCCTCTCTGGGAAGCCTATTTCAGTGCTCCCACAGCCTCACAGTAAAGAAGTTTCTCCTCATGTTGAGGTGAAACTTCCTATGTTCTAGCTTAAACCCATATTTCCACTGAAAAGAGATTGGCCCCTTGCTTTTGACACCCACCCCTCTGATATAGACATACATAGGATTCCCTCCTCAGCCTTGTTTTCACAAAGCTAAACACCTCCAACTCTCTCAGTTATTCTTCATATGAGAGATGTCCAAGTCTCTTAATAATCCTAGCTCTCCTTGGGACTCTCTCCAGTAGGTCCCTGCCTCTCTTGAACAACTGGATCCAGTATTCCAGGTGTGGTCTCACCAGGTCAGAGTAGAGGGGTAGGAAAACCTCCCTAGATTTGCTGGACATACTTTTCCTTATACACCTGACTGTTCATGGGCTGTGCTGGTCAAGCTGGGAAGCAGACCCAGCTGATGGTGCTCACTGCCACTGACCACCTCCCACACAAGCTCTTGGGTGCCCATGCAGGGTGCTCAGAGGGGCCCTGCCTGATTCCAGTGCCATGGGATGTCTTTATTGCAGAACATTCACCATCCCTGAGGGCTCTGGACAACAAAGAAGTGACAAAGGAACCAGCCTTAAGTCTCCAACCCCACCAACCCCCCCCCCCCCCCCGGGACCATGATGGCATCACAGGGAGCCCCCAGAGAAAGCAGCACAGCAACAATCTCTGCAGAGTTGACTCCTTGGGCAGCTTCTTGAGAGCAAGTGTGGAAGAAGAGCTGAGCTGAGGAGATCCCCTGTGATGATAGAAGGGCTGTTCTGGAGGCCAGGTCTGTCACAGCAGTACCCGTGCCCTGTCCCTGCCTGCGGGAACAGGACTGTCACACCGCAGGGCTGTGACCAAGCTGCCAGAGCACTCAGGCCTTACCCAAGGGTGCAGAAGGAGACTGTGGAGGTGGAAAGTGGACAGCTTGGAAAAGATCAAGCGCTGGTGCTCCTGGGCAGTGCCCTTGTGCCAGGACTCTTTCCCCTCCACCTCTGCACACAGGCACTGCCCTACAGCTCCAGAGAGGGTCTCAAAGAAAGGTCTTCAAAAAAAACAAGACACTGGAATGTTCTTAATTCTATTTAAATACACCGAAAGAGCACAGCTCTTAATGAAAGTCTCTGGGTCAAAGAAAATCTGGATAGAAAAATAATGAGAATGGACAAAAAAAGTAACATTCCTATATGGGCATAAATTGGAAAAGAAATGGCTGATAGCTGGCTGGGTGTATACTGAGTTACATTATGAACAAGTTGCAGAAAAAGTAACTCAGTTAAATTTTTTAAAAAAAGATCTAGAGAGCAGTTTTGAAAATGCACCCTTGAGCTCCTGGTTCCTCATGCTGTAGATGAGGGGGTTCACTGCTAGAGGAACCACCGAGTACAGAAATGACACCACCAGGTGCAGGGATGGGGAGGAGATTGAGGGGGGCTTCGGGTAGGCAAAGATGCCATGCCAGTGATGATGAACAGGGAGACCACGGCCAAGTGAGGGAGGCACGTGGAAAAGACTTTGATCCTTCCCTGCTCAGAGGGGATCCTCAGAACAGCCCTAAAGATCTCCACATATGACACCACTATGAGAACAAAACACACAAAAGCTAAACAAGCACTGATGACAAGGAGCCCAAGTTCCCTGAGGTAGGAGTGTGAGCAGGAGAGCTTGAGGATCTGGGGGATTTCACAGAAGAACTAGTCCAGGACATTGCCCTGGCAGAGGGGCAGGGAAAATGTATTGGCTGTGTGCAGCAGAGCAGTGAGAAAGCCAGTGCCCCAGGCAGCTGCTTCCATGTGGACACAAGTACTGCTGCCCAGGAGGGTCCCATAGTGCAGGGGTTTGCAGATGGCCACATAGCGGTTGTAGGACATGATGGTCAGGAGAAAAAGCTCTGCTGTTATGAAGAAGACAAAGAAGAAGAGTTGTGCAGCACATCCCTTGTAGGAGATGAACATGAGCCAGCAGTGTGCCCAGGTGGCCAAGAAGGCCAATGGCATCCTGGCCTGTATCCGGAACAGCGTCGCCAGCAGGTCCAAGGAAGTGATTCCGCCCCTGTACTCAGCCCTGGTGAGGCCACACCTCGAGTACTGTGTCCAGTTCTGGGCCCCCCAGTTCAGGAAGGATATTGAGGTCCTGGAGCAGGTCCAAAGGAGGGCAACCAGGCTGGTGAAGGGACTCGAGCACAGACTCTATGAGGAGAGGCTGAGGGAGCTGGGGCTGTTCAGCCTAAAGAAGAGGCGGCTCAGGGGAGACCTTATCACTCTCTACAACTACCTGAAAAGAGGTTGTAGCCAGGTGGGGGTTGGTCTCTTTTGCCAGACGACTTTCAACAAGACAAGAGGGCATGGTCTTAAGTTGTGCCAGGGAAATTTTAGGTTAGATATTAGAAAGAATTTCTTTACAGAGAGAGTGATCAAGCATTGGAATGGGCTGCCCAGGGAAGTAGTGGATTCTCCATCCCTGGAGATATTTAAAAAGAGACTGGATGTGGCACTCACTGCCATAGTCTAGCAACTGCAACGGTGGTTCAAGGGTTGGACTTGATGATCTCTGAGGTCCCTTCCAACCCAGCCAATTCTATGATTCTATGATTCTATGAGATGTCCCTGTTGTCCCAGAGGGAATTGGCCATGGCTTTGGGCAGAGTGGTGGAGATGGATCCCAGGTCGAGGAGGGAGAGGGGGAGAGGTTGAGGAGGAAGAAGTACATGGGAGTGTGGAGGTGGTGGTCACAGGCGATGGTGGTGATGCTGAGGCCATTGCCCAGGAGGGCAGCCAGGGAGATGCCCAGGAAGAGCCAGAAGTGCAAGAGCTGCAGCTCCCTCCTGTCTTCAAATGCCAGGAGGAGGAACTGGCTGATGGAGCTGCTGTTGGACATCTGCTGCCTTTAAAGTCATGGAGAGCTGTTTGAAGAGGATACACAAAAAATTGAGGAGACAATTCTATGAAAAATTCCCCATCTCAATTCTACAAAGATGCACTTTTCTTCAGCCGTGGTTGTTGCTGTCTCTTTCAAGAGGAGCAGAGACTGTTAACAGGCTTCCAAGAAGCAACAGGGGCTTCATGAGAATCGTGGGGACAGGGAGCAATCCTAGAATGGACATTTTTCATATGAGATTGTTAGTGATTCCAAAGGCATTGCAGATTCTCTCCTCCCTGCATAAAAGATCCCTGACAAGAGAATGCAGTTTTAGAAGTTTGGGGTTTTTTTGTTATAGCTTACCCCATCTCCTCTGTGGAGTGTTCTTGGGTATCAGAAACCCTCAGCATTGCTGCAGCACTCAGGCAGAACAGAGTGAGCAAAGAGCATTGCCTGCAGCTGCATGCAGAGAAGGGGGAGCTGGGCTGTGTCTCTGTCTCTCCCTGCTGAGAGCAGAGGGACCCAGCTCAGAGTACTCAGTGTCTGACCCTTTCTCAAGGTCTCAGCAAACCATTTCCAGCCCAGGACACATGAGGCTCATTGTGCCCCCTGGAAGGCAGCTCACAGCTTGGACAGACACCCCAAGGATGGAATGAGGGCATCTGATGAAGAGAGGTCAGCTCCCTGCCCAGCCTCACTCAGACTGCACTGCCCAGAGCTTCCCAGGGCAGAGCACAGCTGGACACCTCCTTTCCTGAAACCATCTTCATGGGAGGAGCCACAAGAGCTGTGCCTGCAGCTGAAACTTCCGCTCTCAGCCTGACATCAACAGCAAGAGCAGCTGAAGGGGGCATGAAGAGAGGCAGAGGGGCACTCAGGAAAGCCTTTCCCTCCCCCAGCAGTGCACAACCCCTCCCAGATGTTGATAATGCCTGGCAGGCACCTCCAGCCCCTGGGCAGGGGGAGGTGGGCACATGGCAGCATAGATGCACTTCACCTCTTGTATGAGCAGATGGAGGAGGAGGTGCCCAAAACCCCAGACCCCACGGGCTGGCTGAGGGCTATGCTGTCACACAGACCCTGATGAACCTAGGAAGGTGATGCTGGGTGTATCTGTAGGGTAAAGGAGGCTGAAAGCACTGGCTGAGGTTCCTAGCACACAGGAGGGTGATGGTGTAGGGACTCTCAGCCCCTGATCTCACCTCCCCAGGTGAGGTTTCCTCCCACCTTAACAAGAAAGAGAAAAGTGGAAGTGCAGCCTGAGGAAAGCCAAGTTTCCCAGCAGGAACCTGTGCCCTGACTGTGCATATGAAAAATCCCTCAGAAATAATCTGGGTATGATTTTGGATCCGAGAGCAGTGCTGTCTCACAGAACCCTCTCAAAACAAGAAGGACCCTGCCCTGTCCTCCCTGTCTCCTGGCAGCCACAGCTTCTGCCAGCAGCACGGAGCTCGCTGGGAAGGCTGAGAGTTGCCCCTGGCAGGCAGGCAGCAGAGTCCCTGCCCCAGCACACAGCCCCTGGGCTGCAGGACCCTGCTCTGAAGGACAGCCCTGGGCACCTCTGTCTGCACACACCCCCTCAGCCCCTGCAGCCACCCCAGCAGAAGGCAGCCCCATGTCCTCTCCCTCTGATGCTGCTCCAGGACAGCCCTGCTCTGCCAAACCTTTTCCTCCTGCCCACCAAAATCCTCTGGAAGGATCCCATCAGCTGTGGCACAGGCTGCCAGCTGGAGAAGACCCCCTGCAGGAAGCCCAGCTTCACTGCCCTGCAGCCAGAGACTCACCATGGCAGAGGCTGTGAAATTTCTCCCCCAGGCAGCTCTCAGCTCTCCTCCCAGCCCAGGCTGCCTTTCTCCTCTCTCTCCCTCCTCTCTCTCCCCTGCCCTGCTGCCTGCAGGCAGTGCCCTCAGCCCTGCTGCGCTCTGCAGAGGAGCTGCTCCTGCCCAGAGCTCTCTCTCTGCAGCACTCTCTGCTTGCCAGCAACTCTCTCAGTCTCAGGAGCCCGGCCCAGCAGCACAGGACCAGCACCAGACTTTGCCACTTGCTCAACTCTCTCGGGGCTCCCTCCAGCTCTCCCTGGGGCTCCCCAGGAACCCAGTGTGACACACACTGAAGTCATCGCTCATGTCCCCTCCCTCCCTCCTTTCCAGCACAGCCAGTTCCCCACTAGAGACACAACCTCTGCTTCTCCCACTCTCCCACTGGACACCCAGGCACTGCCAGGGGGAATCTCCTTTCCCTCCTCTTCCCCTGCAAGCCACGGGGGACACTGGAGGTTCCATGGGTGCTCCAACCTCAGTCAGGGCAGCTGCTCAATTGAGTGGCCAAGCACAGCCCTGTGGTGCTACAGGAAATGTCAGGGCACTCCAGCACAACCACCTGCTGCTGGCACAACAGCACAGCACTGTCACATCCCATGGCCTGACCCAGACAACAGCCAAAGGAGATTCCATCTCCCAGGCCAGAGTTTCCCTTTGCAGGGTAAACAAAGAATGACAGTCTCATGATACTCCAGGTCTTTTACTCTACAGTCATAATATCAGTTCTGTTGCTCTAGCAAGTAAAATTATTATGAGGAATTTTTAGGGAACACAAATCACTCAAAGATATGTATGGATATATATATTATAAAAGCACAAAATAGATACTTCATTGTTCAGGCTGTGCAATCACAAAGGCTGATTGCTTGGATCACAAAAACCACATAGTCAAATGACATCTCAACAATCCAGTCCCCTCACTCCATGAGTCCAAATATCACAAGGCATGATGATATCATAAGGCAATATCATAAGGCAGTGATATGATGGCTACAAGCTTAGCATCTTGACTCCAGCTTCTTCAATTCAGGCAGTGGTGATCTGTATGATGTGCAGAGTCCTTGTTCTTCAACTTTTGGTGTCATCACATGCAGTAACATTGTAACACTATGTACATAGTAACACTATGTACAATGATCACAAACTTCACAACAGTAGAGCATTACAAAACCAAATAAGAATGGAAAATTTACACAAATGCAGCACAATTACAAAAACAAAAAGAACTCATAATTAATTTTGACTCAGTTTTGGTCCTTCAGCAGACTTTGGTAACCTTCATATATCCCATAATCTGCTCTCATGGATAAGTTTTCCTTAGGAACTACATTATCACATATACCCTTGCCATACATGTATCTACCTATGTTACTTGGCTAGTAAATTTCCATGAGACTCCCTTAAACTATTGCTACTTCTATACTTCTACTTCTGTAAAACCATTGAATATATGTTCCTTTAAACTACTACTTTTATTTCTCTAAAACTACTGCTTCACAAGAAATCAGTCAATCGATCAAGCAAGGAAGATGTTCTGGGGCTTTTCAGCCAGATTCTTTTCTACTGAGCTCTCTCATTCAATCCTCATAAAAACTATTGGAGTTTTAATTCTCTTATTTCAGGAGACAACTGACAGAAGCCTTACTGCAGGCTGATCAAGATGACCCATTACATCACCCATGGTGTCACAGAGGCCTCTTCTCCCAAGGGAACAATGAGAGGAAAAGAGGACATGGCCTGAAGTTGCACCAGGGGAGGTTTAGGCTAGATCTGAGGAAGAATTTCTTTACTGAGTAGTTAGGTGTTGGAACGGTCTGCTTAGGAAGGTGGTGGAACAACCATCCCTGGAAGGATTTAAAAACCGTGTAGTAGAGATGATCCTGCTCTGTTGCTGTCAGCATTGTCCTGCAGTCTGCTGCCTCCCTCTTGTACTGCTCCCTCAGCTGCACGCCCAGCCTGCTGTGCAGGAAAAGTGTCCAGGATCCCATCCTGCCACATCCCTTTAGGAGGGTGTCTTAATTGTAAATACTTTTCTGGTTTTTCCTTATTTGGTAAAAAGCCTTCATGACGCTGAAACAAATATTAAATCTGAAATTTTGAGTGGGATATGAAGCGGTTCCCGATCTGACTACATTTTGTTCTCCACAAGAAGTTGAAATAAGCATCATTGGTGTGATGGAGCTTGGAAAATGAGGTCAAAATGACCCTTCATACTTTGCTGTGATGGGTTAAGTAATGACAGATGAAATCTAATTTCCATTAAAATCTCATCTGTCGTTGAGTGTAGCTTTAATGTTTTTCACTGGTATGGAGGCATTGATGGTTCTTCAAATGGGAGCTTTGCCTGAAGCTCTTCCCGCACTTGGGACACTTGTATGGACGCTCACCTGCATGGATCCGTAGGTAATAGGAGAGACCCAAGCTGGCTGTGAAGCTCTTTTCACACTGGGGACACGTGTAGGGTTTTTCCCCAGCGTGGACATATTGGTGATGAATCCAAGTGGTGCTATGTGGGAAAACAGTCTGCGGAGGCTTAAGGATTCCATGTGCACATCAATATGATTGTATGAAATCGTTTATTAACAGCTTGCAGTCACTTTATATAGATGTCTTGTTTACACCATCATATCATGCAGGTGGCTTTGTATTCCAATTACACATTCCATTCTCACGGAAACACTCTTCTCACATAATTATTTCCCTCTTCTGTTGCCAATTATGTTATCTCTTTCCCATTAGCTCATTTTAAGAAAACCTCTTACTAGGCCTCAATAACCATTAACCCAATGTGGCCTAAATTGAAGTAAGTCAGGATTGCTCACAACCTGTATATTTCTGAACTGTTTCCCCAACAGTGCTATTGTTGAAGGCCTTCCTGCAGTGAGTGCAGGGATACAACTTCTCTCCTGTATGGATGAGGTGATACTCTGATAAACTGGAACTCCAGGTAAACTCCTTCCCACACTCCAGACACTTATAGGGTCTCTCTCCCTTGTGGATGCGGCGATGCTGTGATAAAGGGGAATTCTGGGTAAACTCCTTCCCACAGTCGGAACATTTAAAGGGTTGTTCACCCATATGGATCCCTTGATTCTTGATAAAATTCCATCTCCTTCTAAAACCTTTACCACAGTCAGGGCAGGTGTAGGACATGGTGCCTGTGTGATGGTGTCACAATTGGACCAGGTCCGAGCTGTCACTAAAATGTCTCCCGCAGTCAGGACCTCTCTGAGGTCTCTCACCCTGATGAATTTTCTGGTGCTGGAGATGGGCCAAGCGGATCCTAAACCGATCCTTGCCAATGTCTAATTTTTCTCCAGGATGGATTCAGTGATATTTCACCAATGTCGTGCTTTGACCAAAAGCTGTCTTATCTTTGGGTCACCCAGAGACGTTTTTGTCCAGATAGAGTAACCGCATGCCTATGAAAGAAGCCATAGTGCAGTGAAAAAGTAGTGGTGGGGTTTTTGTGCGGCAATGGAAGCCAAAACCTACATCAAACTTATTGTGGGTGAAAATGGAGTGTGAGGTGGAATGAGGTTACCCATAGAGTTGGACAACCACTGATCATCCTTGACTTCATCTTTAGGAGCTAAACTGGCACCTAAATCTCAAAGGGGAATTGGGTGGGAGACAGGTTTCTAGCATTTTGAGCCACTCCTGACGTGAATTGGGATCACCCCATTGCTCTTGAGTTGGGGTCTCCTGAGATGTTTTGGCAATCCCTGATTATGGTTCCCGAGCCCTGGTGTTATTAAGTCCCCTGGAAGGATTCTGGGGTTGCCAACATTACCCCTGGATCCAGGGTAATTTGAGGGTCCCCAGTGGCAGCCACTCCAAAAAAAACTTTGGGGATGACTTGGGGATCCCCTATCAAAGACGCCCAACCCAGGATTAGTTGGGAATCCCCCAATGAAGTGGGGGGAGACCAAATCACAGCTCCTCAACCCACTTGAAGAGGTTGGGGGGTCGCTAAACTTACCGCCCTCACCCCAGGGATAAGTTTAGTTCCCCCCTCTCACCCATCCTCCCCCCCCCCCTCCCCCATCTTGTGCTGCTCACCCCCAGTTAAGGCAGTACTGGGATAACCACCCCCCTCCCATCACTTCCCGGTACTCGCAGGGGGGGCACAGCCCAGGCCGGTGGGGAGGTGGGGGCGATGCTCTGGCGGTCACCAGTGTGGGGGTCCTGGCTGTGGGGCAGGGGGTTTGGGTGCAGCCCCAGGGTGGCGGAGCGAAACCTCCAGGGAGCTGCAGCGTGATTGCAGGAAGCAGTGGGGGGAGTAAGAAAAGGTGGGGCCTTGGGGGGGAGGGACCCAACCCAGGGGGTGAAGTTGGAAGTTGGCAGGGGGGGGATGACCTGGGGGGGCTGGGCACATCAGGCTTGTGTCCTGAGGGGGTTGGGGACCTCAGGCTTCTGGCATGGATGTGCCCCACACTCCCCAGGCTCCCTGGAAGCAGGACTGAGTGGCCACTAGAAACTCTGCCTGGACAGAACCAGGGGGGTTTGGGGAGAAAAGCCTCAGAATCAGCTCCTCAAACACCCAGAGCTTTTGCCAGCTGTGCTACTTGAGCATTTCAAGCACACACAATCCAAAGACAGCTCTCACAGCAGCCACAATGCCTCTGCCATCAACATCTTCAAGCAGGGGAAAGGAACCACTGAGAGCTGCAGGGCAAAGGAGAGGGGCAGCTGAGAGCAGTCCCGAGGGGAGAGCAGTGCTGGAGCAGAGACACCTTCCCCTCTGGGGAAAGGAGAGAGGAGAAGGGAGAGAGACTGAGGGGCTGGAAACTCAACTGCACAGCTGGCATAGAACAGCACTGCTGGAAAGGAAAAGAATGAAATCTAGACAGAGAGAAACATAAGCCATCTCACCTTCCTGCCCCTTTCCCCAGCGATGCTCACATTGCTAAAATGAGACCTGTATTGTAACGAGGCAACCAGGTACCCCTAATTGCCAGGGAGTGGGCATGAGCTTGTGTTAAGCCCACCTGTGCCTAATAAGGGCGGGCCCCCACTGCGCATGAGCAGGACCAGTGGGCCAATAAAAGGTGAGGCCTGAGACACAGGCTCACCTCAGTCCTGAGCTAATCAGCAGAGAGATTCGTTGCTTTCAGAGCAAAGCCTGGATCCAGGCTAATCAACCCTGTGGGCTCTAGGCTTGGAGCACTGTTTGCGCGTCTCTGCTGGAACAGCTGGTTGGACCTTGAAGCGCCATACCCTAAAAGAGGTTCGTCTTGCTACAGAGACTTTTAAAAAAAATTTTGTATATTTCAGTTCAAAACTTACATCACCCTAGCATGGGTGCTCTAGGGCTGTAGATTCACATCAGCCCCTCCATGCTCCTCCATGGGCCGCAGATCCACATCTGAATCTCTGTTCTCCTCCATGGGCTGCAGATCCACATCTGCCGATCCATGCTCCTCCACTGGCTGCAGGGAACAGCTGCCCTCTCCCCACAGCCTACAGGGGAACTTCTGTTCTGGCCCTTCCTTCATTCACTGGCCTGGGTGTCTTGTGGAGGGCTTGGAGCAGGCTGCTCTCTGTACCATAGAATCATAGAATTGGCTGGGTTGGAAGGGACCTCCGAGATCATCGAGTCCAACCCTTGAACCCCTGTTGCGGTTGCTAGACTATGGCACTAAGTGCCACATCCAGTCTCTTTTTAAATATCTCCAGGGACGGACAATCCACTAATTCAGTGGGTAGCCCATTCCAATGCTTGATCACTCTTTCCGTTAAGAAATTCTTTCTAATATCTAACCTAAACTTCCCCTGGCACAACTTAAGACCGTGCCCTCTTGTCTTGTTGAAAGTCGTCTGGCAAAAGAGACCAACCCCCACCTGGCTACAACCTCCTTTCAGGTAGTTGTAGAGTTGTACTAGGGGCAACTCTCCATCTCCCAAGAGGAGTGCTCCTTCTCAGCAGTTGTGGTTTCTGTCTTACTCCTCAACACCATCTGAGCAATTTTAATAGCAACCACTAGGAGGTTCACAAACATAAAGCCATTTTGGCCACACTCTAGTGGACTCAGCCTGGAATGAAACAGAGTGGTATCATGTAGTGTAACAAGGCATCCAGGTGCCCCTAATTGCCAGGGAGTGGGCATGATCTTGTGTTAAGCCCACCTGTGCCTAATTAGGGTGGGCCCCCAGTGCGCATGAGCAGGACCAGGGGGCCAATAAAAGGTGAGGCCTGAGGCACAAGCTCAGCTCAGTCCTGAGCTAGCCAGCAGAGAGGGCAGTTGCTCTTGGAGTAACAGCACCGATCTGGGCTAGTCAACTCTGAGAGCTGTAGGCTTAGAGCTTTGCTCGTGAGTCTCTGCTGGAACACCTGGTTGGACCTTGAAGTGTTGTTCCCTAAGAGAGGTTCGTCTTGCTACAGTACCATTTTCCAAATAAAACCGAAAGTGTAATTACCAACTAAATTCTTTATCTCTTCAGATAGTGAGAAAAGAATGAGAAAATCCTCTGATAAAGTTAAAGTCAGAAGCAAAACCCAAAATACCTTCACACACTGATGGGCCCCACTGAGCCTGCCAGAGCCTCCTCATGGCCTCGTTAGAGCAGATCCCCGGAGGCCATGATTGCAGGAGGCAAAGGCCCTGTGCTGGTGGCTGTAATGCTGAGAAAACCCTTTGGTTTGTTGGATGCAGCAGAAAGGCCAAGCCCTGACCCCAGGCCCTGGGAAGACAGGTCCTGTCTCTCACAGAGGGCTCAGGGCTCTTCCTGGGGAACTGGGGTGTAAGGGTGACCGAGGATAAATGTAGGAAAATTCTCTGACACCTCCTGGCCTCCCATACGAGGGGCTATCATAATAATAAGTTTCACTTTGGTGAGGGGGGGGGCTACTGCATGGAAAAGATTTAAATCAGATCTTGAACACAGCCAAACTCCCTCCTCGGTTTTACATTTCAGTCATGTATTCTGAGGTCTGTCAGAATTATCCACTGAGGACCAATATTGCTTAAAAATAGCTGGACATCCCGAGCGGTCCTGCGAAGCCGAACCATAATACATTTGTTTATGGCGTGGACTGTTACTGTTGCCAAAAACCTCAGTCTTATCCTTAGCCAAAGGGCGTTTCGAGCAGTCTATGGTGGTGCAATTTCTATCCTCACAATGCCATCCCAGAATCAGGGTGTATTTGCATCTGGAGAAACCTAGAGTTTTTTCAGTACCTGTTTTAATATCCTGATCTGTCAGCTTACGGCTGAGGCAAAATTCCCCTTCTGGGACATGGTGAAGATCCCAGGCAGGCGAATCATTGTCCCAAAAAACAGGAGTTTTACTCATACGTGCTTTAGAATAGGGATGCAGCATCCATTTAGGGTGGACAGGGTGTGCCATCCACGGCCATTGTGTGAATCCCTGATGTGAGCCACAGACCCAACAATTTTGCAAATCCAGGACCGTACTTATCTTTTGTCCCAAATTGAGGAAAGAATTTTTATCCCAGGGTTTGTGAGTCAATGTGTTCCTTGGCATATCAATCAAATCAGGTTCTGCGAAACCAACCAAACATGTTACAAGCAACAGCATTTCCGGAACAATTAGAAATAAAATCATGTTCTTATAAAGCACTGCGTGTAAGCCAAAAAGGTGGCTAATCTTCTGGCTGTCACGTAGTAACTTCTTCGGCACTCAGTATCAGAGTAGCCAATTCTGAGACTGAGCCGGGGCGGGGGTTTCCTGTTCCAAGAAACGCTGAAGCTAGTAAGCAGTCTTCCTCTCGCAATACACAAAACCTAATCACACAAAAGGACCAAAGAGACACATTGGTATCCAGGATACAAAGTAACCATTTACTGCACACAGACTATCCAATTTGTACTAATCTTGTGTTGCTTGTCATTCATATCAGTTGCCACCCATGTGTTTGAATTCAGTGGATGCTGCAAAATTAATCTAATTTTACCTATGTTAGGTAAATTCACATAAGCAGTTTGCCCAGGTTGTAGGCGCTGCCTGAAATTCCTGGGAGGCTGCTTCTCAGCATTGTTATCTTGATTAGGCGACAAGGGAAAGAATGCAGTCAGGCAGGGACAGCTGTTCACACCCCACCGATTATTGATTGTGGCAACTGCATAATTAAGTTTGTCATGCCAATTACTTTCTTGAGGCCAAATGAGCTTTTTTATTAATCCATTAGTCCTTTCTACAATTCCATTAGCCTGCGGATAGTAAGGAATATGAAAAGTCCAGTTAATATTTTCACTTTTTGCCCATTGCTGGACCAGGTGGGAAGTGAAATGAGTACCATTATCAGACTGAATACTGGTAGGCTTAGGCAAAATTCCAAAGAGCTTTTTCAGGAAAGAAACAGTATTTTCCCTATTTGCTTTTGCATAAGCTTCAGCACATGTTAACCCAGATATCACTTCCACCATTACAATAACATATTGTTTGTTTCCTGACTTCCGGAAGGGTCCTATATAATCTATTTTCCAAGTAGACCACAATGTTTTACCATCTCTGAGATATAAGTGATCAGCTGTCAGAGGATGTCTGGACACAGACCAGCCACGTGATTGTGCTTCTTTATATAAATCAAAGATACCAGAATGACCCCTTTTGCAATGAAGCCATTCCAACAATTTTCCCCATTCTTGGACTTCACCTTGATTAAGAGCATCTCTGATTTCAATGACATTAATTCTTGCCAATTCATCAACTAGGTTATTATATTTGCTTGCTTCATTTTTCAAATCGGATTGGTGAGAAGGTACCCATCCTACATGAAAATTGGGATTTCGTTTAGCAATTTCTAGGATTTCCTTCCATTTTTCTGTATGCCATACTGGTACACGATTAATTTCCCAATTATTAATCTCCCAGAAAGTTACCCATTCAACACAGCCTTTAAATACAGCAAAAGAGTCTGTATAGATATATACAGGTCCTGTAGTGGCTTTTTCTTTTACAAATACATTCAAAACAGCATCCAGTTCGCCTACTTGTGCACTTCCCTCATCTTGATTTATTATTTGTTCCCCTGTGGAAGGTTTAATTGCAGCTGATTTAAAAAACCATGTTTTCCCCTGTCTTCTGGAAGAAGCATCAGTGAACCAGGCATTATGCATACTGCTTTCAAGTTCTGGGGCTTCCTTAATGGGGCTAGGAGTTTTCATAATTAAATCTTTTTCATTCCTGGAGTCAAGGGGTTCCTGAATTTTCAATTGCTTGTCTGGGCCTTCTGTAATTTTAAACAGCTCAGCAAAATATTCAATTTGGGAAAACCATTTCCTGATAGTCCCTTTCTGAGAAATCCCATCAGGGGGCGGTTTCCCAGATAAGACCTGGTTAAGCACTTTAAAGGGTCCCTGCAGGATTACCTGTTGTTTTCTAATTATCTTGCTTATCTCTTTCAGTGCCATGCTGACTGTAAGCAAAGCCTTTTCTAGAATTGAATAGCGCTTTTCAGAGGCTTTTAATGACTGTGAATAAAATGATATAGGTCTGGGGGGTCCTGCTGGGCCTCCTTGCCAAAAGTGATAAGAGAAGGCGCTAGGGGAAAAACCCTATTCAATTATTATCGGGTCTGCAGGGTGGAGAGGTCCCAGGGTCTGAAAGGTTTGTGCCTCTAGGAGTAGAAGTTTTAAAGCTTCCTCATGGTTGTGATTCCACTCCCATAGGCGATGCTTTTTCAGCAGGTCATATAAAGGCCTGGCATGTAAAGGCATATAAAGGCTCTGGTGTGTGCTTTCGCCAATATTGCAAAGTCCCCATAATTTCCTGCAATTCCTTTTTATTTGTGGGTGCTTTTATTTCTCCTAAGTGAGAAAGTGTATCAGTAGGAATGGTCCCTGTTCCAACTTTCCAGTTGATCCCTAGAAATTTAGTTTCTTGGGACGGAGGTTGTCTTTTTTCCTCAGGTATTTCAATTTGTAATCTTGTTAAGTGCCCAATTATGGCATCATAAACTGTTCTCACAGCTTGCTCAGTTTTACCACCTATCAGTACATCATCAATGTATTGGTAAATCTTCACATCTGGGTTATTTTTTATTTCTGTGATATTTTCCAGCTCCTGTGCAAGAGCATGGTGAGCCAGCGTGGGAGAATGTTTATAGCCCTGAAGTAACATGGTGAAAGTATATTGTATTCCATTCCAAGTAAAAGCAAAATATTTTTGATCTTCAGGGTCAATTGGAATTTGGAAAAACATATCTTTCACATCCAGAGATGCAAGCACTGGGTGCGCTGCTTCCTGGATTTCTAGCACCAGATCTGCAATGTTTGGGATGGCTGCAGATAATTTTTCAGTATTGGCATTCAATTTCCTATAATCTACAGTCATTTTCCATTTTCCATTTGGTTTTCTTATGGGCCAAATCGAGGAATTATGAGGTGAATGACAAGTCACAATTATACCTTTCCGTTTCAAGTCAGAAATTACATCCCTGATACCTTCTCTAGCTGCTAAGGGAATAGGATACTGCTCAATATTCGTGATTTTGCTTTGGGGGAGGCGAGGGGCGGCTGTTAGCAGTCTAACTTTAAGACTGGGGGTGCCAAAATTCCAAAGACGACCGTTTTCATCTCTCCACGATCTGCCAATCAATACATCCATTCCTAACAAATTGTAAGGGATATTATCTACAATAATCTGGGTTCGGATTAACTCTTCGTCTCCCGGTAGTTTAAGGGAAACTTTAGCTGTCTTTTGCAACACAGAGGTTCCCAAAGCACCACTAACAAATATTGGTTTGAGTGAAGAATTAATACCACATTTTTTGGCTACATCAGATTTTAACGTGGAGATCTGTGCCCCTGTGTCCACTACAAATGTGACAGGGTAGCATTTTGGCCCAGCAGCGCATGTAAGTTCCAAATCTCCATTTTTATTCAAGACCAATTGTTGCAGTTTATAGTAGAAATAAAATAATATTGGTTGTAAAATTTTAAAAGTGGACAAATTAAGAGTTAGAAGGGGCTCGGGTAGACTAAAACTCTGGAAATAAGTAACTAGTTAAGAATGAGCTAACCCTTACAAGAACAATGATCAAAGGAGAATAAGGAGTGTGTTGACCCCATCAGCAATAATATTAATCAAAAGGAGAATAGTTAAGCAAACTGATGCCATGTACCAAAGATCAAGATAAAATATTGTATCCAGGTGGTGGGCCAGGTGGTAATGACAGCTGAAATGGTAAACCGTGGATTTACAGTTTAAGAGATGACTATCTATTGTTATTTGTAAGATCTATGTGACTGTTTGTCTATTGTTATCTGCATGATCTATGTGACTGTTTGTGACTAAAATTTATGTAACTCTGTACGTGGCCTGTAATGAAAAAAAAAATAAAAGCTGAACCAAAAATGAGGGTCTTCGGAACCCTGACTTTGGACGCTAGTCCTCAGGCTTCCCGGGCCCTGAATAAAGCACCGCATAAACTGACTCTGTTGGTTTGTGTTTTGGTTACGGGCAACAGTTTTCTGGCGACCCAGATGGGACTCCAGGGGCAGCTGGGGCGGTTCATGTGCTGATTCACTCCAAGCCGGCACCAGGTGATTCCTGGAGGAGACATCAACCCGTGCCCGACCCCACGCCTGATGGACGACCATAAGGTAAGCCCGAAGGTGCTTTATTCCTTATAGAAATAAGTTAGTATTAGGTTAGTATTAGATCTGGTCTGTTGGAAGCCTAGGCTCTGGTCGTAAGACACGGCAAGTAGAAAGCTGTGCGGATCCAGCACTTGCCACTCGCGGCGACGAGTATAGGCAAGTTCGGTATCTGGTTCTGGGCGCTGGTCGTAAGACACGGCAAGTAGAAAGCTGTGCGGATCCAGCACTTGCCACTCGCGGCGACGAGTATAGGCAAGTTCGGTATCTGGTTCTGGTAATCGGCCGAATATTGGTTTTGTGTGTGTGCGCGCGTGTGTGTGTGTGTGTGTAAGAGCGTGCAAATATAAGTGTCAGCATGCTGCCTTTTAAAACCTTTAGAGCTCTGTCTTGTAATAGCAAGGATATCCCTGAGGATTCACCTCTGGGTTGTCTGTTGAAACATTGGAAAGAAGGCAATTTTGGACAGGAGTTGCGGAGGAAAACCTTGATTGATTACTGTAATCATGTGTGGCCTGAATATGAAACAGGGGGAATGCAGTGGCCACGGAATGGTACAATAACTCCTGAAATATTAAGCCCTATGATGAGTTTCTTGCGGGAAACTGAGAAATGGGATGAAACTCAGTATTTGGATTTGTTTTAATATCTAAAAGAAAAAAAACCAGACCAAAAAAAAAAAAAAAAAAAGGAAAAAAAAAAAAAAAAAAGAAAAAGAGAAAGAAAAAGCATGTGGATTGTTGGAAGTAGAATGTGATAAATGTCCTGGTTGTAAAGAGCGTAAGATACGATTTTCGGAGGAAGAGGAGGATGTGTCTTTGTTGGTCTCCCCGAGCGCGCCGCCACTCCCACCTCCTGAGGCTCCCCCGGTAAATACGGCTAGGGTCCCTCTTCCTTCCTCATCCGAGGAGGGGATAGAGCAGGAGGATTGGGTTGATCAGCCGAGAACGCCGCTTGCGGAGCGGACTCGGAGAGGGAGGCTGGAGAAAGGAGGCGGTTTTTCGCAGCCTCCGTTGATGGCTCCGCTGCGAGAGGCAGTGGGAGCGGATGGAGGGAAGGTGATGAGAAAGGTTCCTTTTTCACAGAATGATTTAATAATATGGAAACAATTGGCGGGGGCGTACAGGGAAAATCCTGAGAAAGTGGCTCGGGTTGTGAAAATGGTAATAAAAACTCAGAATCCTGATTGGAATAATTTGCAGGTGTTGCTGGACACTATAGAGAAGGAGAAAGGGCGCCGGCGGCGTCGGGGGGGGGGAGGTGCGGGCCTCTCCCCCGCCACCCCGCACGGGCGGGCGGCTGTCTGCGTCGGGTGGAGCTCGTCCCGCTCGGGTCGCCAGGATTGACGTCGGGGCCGGTGGGGCCCGGCGCGGCGGCCAGGGAGGTCCCTGAAGGAGAGGTGGCACTGGATTGGGGAAAGGCTTCGGGGGTTTGGGAAACAGGGACCCCAGGTAAATCAAAAGCGGCAGTACCAGTAGTAGTGGAGTTAAAGGAAGGGGCCCAACGAGTAAGGGTACGGCAATACCCCATCAGTCTGGAAGCTAGGAAGGGAATAGCCCCCATGATAACTCAATTCTTAAGTTTAGGAATTTTGCAGGAGTGTGAATCTGAATTCAACACTCCTATCTTCCCGGTCAAAAAGCCTAATGGTAATTACAGGTTAGTACAGGACTTAAGGGCAATTAATTCTATCACAAAAGATATACAGCCTGTAGTGGCAAATCCGTACACGTTGTTAACATCTGTTTCTGAGAAATTTCAATGGTTTACAGTAATTGATTTAAAAGATGCCTTCTTCTGCATACCCCTGGCACCTGAAAGCAGGAACATTTTTGCATTCGAATGGGAGAACCCCGACACGGGACGAAAGCACCAACTCACATGGACCAGGCTTCCCTAAGGATTTAAATCCTTGCCCACCATATTCGGTAACCAGCTGGCCAAGGAACTTGAGGAATGGAAAGATTACCCAGGTAAAAGATTTGCCTTTTTCATATGTGGTATTGCAATATGTGGATGATATTTTCCTGGGTACCACAGAACAGGGTCTCTGCCTCAAATTAACCATTGGACTATTGAATATGCTGGGACAGGCTGGATACCAGGTATCCAGAGAAAAGGCACAGCTGGTCAAACAAAAGGTCATCTATTTAGGATGTGAAATTTCGCAGGGGGTTCGTCGTTTGGGAGTAAATCGCATACAAGCCATATGTGCAATTCCAGTACCCCGTAATAATCAGGAACTAAGATCTTTTCTAGGAATGATCGGCTGGTGTTGACTGTGGATCCCCGACTTTGGGCTGACAGCCAAACCACTGTATGAGGTTGTGAAGGAACCGAGATTTAAGTGGGGACCCACGGAAGATAAAGCGTTTCAGGAATTAAAACAGGCCCGCAAGGAAGCACCTGCCCTGGGCCTGCCTGATCTAACCAAGGATTTTCAACTGTATGTACATGAAAGGCAAAAGTTAGCCTTGGGGGTGCTCACTCAGAAACTGGGGTCTTGGAAAAGACCGGTTGGGTACTTTTCTAAACAATTGGATTCAGTAAGTGGGGGATGGCCAGGATGTCTAAGAGCAGTGGCAGCCACAGTAATCCTGATCCAAGAAGCACGTAAGCTAACATTGGGCAAGCACATGACAGTTTATGTGCCTCATATGGTCATCACAGTATTGGAACAAAAGGGGGGCCATTGGCTCTCATCGAGCAGGATGCTCCAATACCAGGCCCAATTGAGGGAACAGGATGATGTGGAGCTGAAAATAACAAATCATCTTAACCCAGCAGAATTCCTCAGGTCCACCCAGGAAGAAGGAGAGCTGGAACATGACTGTGTGGAGGTAATCGAACAAGTGTATGCCAGCCGGAAGGACCTGAAGGATGAGCCACTGCCGGACCCTGATTGGGAACTGTTTACGGACGGGTCCAGCTTTGTGGAACGAGAAGCTGGCTCGGATGTTGCAGGCACGAAAGAACATCAAGGGTTGGTATGTGACCCCAACAGGACAGGTGATCCTGCCGGTGAGAATCATGAAGATAGTACTGGAAACAGAACACAATAAGTGTCACTGGGGTACGGAGGCAATGGTAAAATTTTTGAAAAATGAAATATTCTCAAACCAGATGTTAACATTGGCAAAAAGAGTAAATGCAATGTGTCCGGTGTGTATCAAAAACAACCCAGTGGTAAGAAGGCAGATACAAATAGGTAAGTTGCAGGTAGGTCCCCAACTAGGAGATTATTGGCAAATAGACTTCTCTGAGTTACCAAAAGCCCAAGCATACAAACATCTGTTGGTGTATGTGTGCACATTCTCGGGATGGCCAGAAGCTTTCCCTTGCAGGACCAATCAGGCAAAGGAAGTCGTAAAAACACTCTTGAAAGAAATCATCCCTAGATTTGGGGTGCCGTTGGGGCTATCATCTGATAGAGGTCCTCATTTCACTGCAGGGATCGTGCAGGAGATTTCTGTAATACTAGGGATAACTTGGAATCTGCACACGCCCTGGAGACCCCAATCAAGTGGTAAGGTAGAGCGGATGAATCAAACATTGAAAAATCAAATTAAGAAAATTTGTCAAGAAGCAAAAATCCAGTGGCCGCAGGCATTGCCTTTAGCTCTGTTAAGAATTAGGATTAAACCAAGGGAAAGGATAGGGGTAAGTCCATACGAAATTTTGTACGGCAAACCATACCATGCTGTTACTTACCAAGGGGACCCTCATCTGGTAGGGGATCAGGTGATATTAAATTATGTATTGTCTCTGAATAAGACCCTTACAGCACTCAGAGGAGCGTTGCAGTGGAACCGACTGTTACCCCTGGAAAATCCGGTCCACGACATCCTTCCAGGAGACCAAGTCTACATCAGGAACTGGTCAGTGGAACCACTGAAGGCTATAACCCGGAAGGAGGTAATATCTCCAGAAGAAGGGACGCCTCCACCTGCTTATCAAGAGGCTTAAAGGTTGAGCATCCTTGCGAAGGAATAATCGAAGGATGCTCAAAAGGGGGGAATTGTTGCAGTTTATAGTAGAAATAAAATAATATTGGTTGTAAAATTTTAAAAGTGGACAAATTAAGAGTTAGAAGGGGCTCGGGTAGACTAAAACTCTGGAAATAAGTAACTAGTTAAGAATGAGCTAACCCTTACAAGAACAATGATCAAAGGAGAATAAGGAGTGTGTTGACCCCATCAGCAAAAACATTAATCAAAAGGAGAATAGTTAAGCAAACTGATGCCATATACCAAAGATCAAGATAAAATATTGTATCCAGGTGGTGGGCCAGGTGGTAATGACAGCTGAAATGGTAAACCGTGGATTTACAGTTTAAGAGATGACTATCTATTGTTATTTGTAAGATCTATGTGACTGTTTGTCTATTGTTATCTGCATGATCTATGTGACTGTTTGTGACTAAAATTTATGTTACTCTGTACGTGGCCTGTAATAGAAAAAAGTATAAAAGCTGAACCAAAAATGAGGGTCTTCGGAACCCTGACTTTGGACGCTAGTCCTCAGGCTTCCCGGGCCCTGAATAAAGCACCGCATAAACTGACTCTGTTGGTTTGTGTTTTGGTTACGGGCAACACAATCTTAGCACATTTTGCCAGTCTTTTGGAGGACTTGATATTTTAGGATTTGATTGTTCATTATTTATGGACCAATCATTTTGATTTGTAGGGATTGTTTCCCAAGGTTTATTCAGGGGGTCAGTAGAATTTACTGAACTGGGGTCAGGACCTGTCTCCTCTCTCTGCTTTCTTTTTGCTTTCTTTTTAGTAGCAGAGAGAGGGCCTTTTAGTTTCCCGAAATATGGTAATTTCCAGATCTTTCCCCTGAATGTGACCTGGCAGGCCATCCCTCTACTAAGGCTTTTAGATGGCCATAAGTAAAATTGTGAGTCAACATTGAAGGAGGGATGCCTTTTCCCTTAGCTTCCTCTTTAAGCTTTGCAAAAGGTCCCAGTTGACCCTGTGGTGAATTATTTCTTTCTCGGGAGGGTCTATTTTGATGATTATTGTTGTTTCTCTGTCTGCTTCCCCTATTTACAACTGTCCAGTCACCCTGTGATTCCTCCTGCTGGTGAGGAGGAATTTGGGGAGGCCTAGCAGCCGCAGCGGCATGAGTCAATTTTTTATTATCATTATATTTTGCTGGGGTTTGAAGAATTCTTACAGATGTAGAATCAGCTTTGGGTGCCACATATTTGCATCCAAATTCTGTCAATTCAGTAAGCAGATCGGACCAAGTATAGTCCGTGCCTAATAGCGAATTTCTATTTGACTTTTCGATTCTAGCCTTGATCTGTAGGGCTAGATTTTGCAGTTGCGTAGGTAACCTTCTGATGAGAATATCCATCCTCTCAGGTTTTACTTTTAGCATAAGTGGGTCCTCCTGGTTAATCACCAGAGCATGGTCATAAATCATTTGGATCACACTGGCTTTATGAACATTGTCCAGTAGCTGGGTGAGACCCCCTCACAATACATGGGGTTCTCCCCTAGCTATGGGGTCAGTGAAGCGCACATTATAAGCAGCTTGTTGGGTCAGGGACCATGGAGCTCTGGAATTACCAGTGATAAACATAACTCCAGGACCCTAGTGGCCTGACACTTCTTTTTCTGATAATAATATGTGGTCTCCACTGGAAGATGAAACCCTTACCACATAGTCTATATCAGTTTCCAAAGGTAATCTGCCAAATTGCCTCTTTAATTGGGTCAGTTCCAGAGGAGAGTATGGAAATTCTTTATGAGTAACTTGCTCCCATCCGGTATCTAGCTCACGTGTATGTTCTGCTCTAATTACAGGACACAGACGCTTATGTGCTACAGGCATGCTTTCATCTTCTGAACTATCAGAAGTCTCATGACAGGAGGAAGATTGAGTAGAGGACTTCTCGCTCATTACAGCGAGCTGCTGGACCTTTTTCTCTAATTTATCAAATTTTTTAGCCCCAGTTTTTATAAATGTGCTGACCCATTTGCGTAATTCAGCCATTTCTCCCTCGGACGGGTTAACAGCCTGAGGGGAATGCCTGTTTGCGTGTTGGCAGCTTTCGGCTGTGGCTTTGATTTAAATTGGAGGGTCTTCTTTTCCCCTTTTTGGGTGCAAAATGCACCGTTTTTTTATGGGGTCTTTCAGGAGAGACATACTCTCCATCATCTGTTGTATATTCAGACGCAGATGTAGTGCCTTCCAGAATCGGACCAAGCGCAGCACTGATTTCAGAATTTGGCTCCCCGGAGTCCTCAGCTTCGTCAATGGTTTTTAGCAGGTCCCCAAATTCTACAAACATGCCACTTTCAAGATTTTCTAATCTTTGGTGCATTTCTTCTTTCTCCTGCCAAATTATAGCAGCTAGGATAAAAAAGGCACGTGTAGTGGAACAAAGCAATCAGACGCCTCTGATTACCGAGAAGTGGGTGTGAGCCGGTATCAAATCCACCTGTGCCCAATCAGGGCAGGCCCCCTACTGAGCATGTGCAAGACCAGGGGGCCAATAAAAGGTGAAATTCACGCCCACAGACTAGCTCACTCTTGGGTTAGACGAGAGAGACTGGAAGCTCTCAGAGCACTGTATTACCTTCGTTGCGCCACTAGGGCTCATCGCCTGTAGGGTGAGGCTCTCTGTGAAGTCTCGAACCCGGGGCCTTCGGCATTGCAGTACTGGGTCTTAACCAGCTGCGCCACGAGAGCCTCACCTTAGAGGCAATGTTTTTTCACACGTTTTTTGGAATCTTTGTCCAGAGCAGAAGGATTGTCTACAATTTTTACAGATTTAGCAAGGGCGGTAAAGTCACCATTCTTATAATTTGTGTAAATTAAATCGTAAAGAGTATCCTTCGGGATATATTTATGAGTTGTTAGGTGGTCCCAGAAAGGATGAACAAGAGCATATTCACGGAATTCTTCCTCCTTATAGAAGGAAACAGTCTGGTTTTTACCTCCACTGGAGCTGGCAGAACAAGCTATGGCCTCCATTTGTATTTACTTTGGCTTTAAATTATTTTAAATTTGTTTAAGAGTTAGTTTTGCAATTCAGGCATCAAACTAAAAGCAGGCTCTGATATTGTTCCTCGATTTTTTCCTGTCCGTGACGCCAGTAAAAATATTACGATCCGAGTTATTATTTATATTTTGATTGTGAGGAAAATTCAGCCACTACTTATAGACGACGCGTGAATTTACAAAAATAAAAAGGCTTTAGGATTTAAACAAGTTACAAGGATTTATTTAGGGCAGGAAACGATAACACCACCTTCAAAACAGGGAAAACCGGTTTGCACGCAGAAAGTCTTTGCACAAATTAGTCACCTTGGAGAGAGAGTCATTAAGGTAAAAGAAAAGAACAAAGAGGTTTTTCACCGTCCGCGTTGGACCTGGCCTCAGGCTGGAGTTACTTCTGGGTTCTCCGCTGTTCGATCCTCCGCTGTGTCTGCCTCATGGCTGGAAAGCAAAGTGCCGAGAGAAGGGGGCGTCTAGAAGAAAGCTGCCACCTTTTCCTTTTTTCCTAGGGTTTTTTATACAGCAAAAAGAAAGACGGGTCCCTTTTTTGCATATATCCCTGAAACATACAGATTTCCAGACTTCCCGGAGATGAGTCATCCTTATCTTTTTGTCTTTTGGTGTCCTGCTACTTTCATTGTTTTTGTCTCTACCATGCACAAGGAGGCAACTTGACAAGCAATCTTATCTTTTAGGTGTCTGTCAGGCATACGGTGAGATAAACATATGTTAATTGACATAATGTTGCAACCAGAGAAGAAAAAAAAAAGGTGATTCAAGAGACATATTTTAATTCAAGGTGTTTATATCAAGTGACCACTGAAAATTTTGGCTGGCTCTGACCCTCAAATCAAACCCTACCCACAGCACTACCCACAATCAGGCTACGGCTTTGCATTTTACAACAAACCTCGAATATACAAACTTTAGGCAGCCACTCTCCACTGTTGTTCAATAGGCCTCCCTAAACTCCGAACGAACAGGACTGACAAACAAATGCAAAGAGTGACCACTGGAAACTTTCGCAGGCCCTAACCCTCACTTGGAACCCTACCCTACCCACAGCACCACCAACAATCGAGCTACGACTTTGCGTTTTACCACAAACCTCGAATATACCACCCCTCGGCAGCCATTCTCCACTATTGCTCAATAGGCCTCCCACAACTCGAAAAGAACAGGACTCGAACACAAATGCAAAGAGCGACCACTGAAAACTTTGGCTGGCCCTAACCCTCACATGCAACCCTACCCACACACCAAACAACAATCGGGCTACGGCTTTGCGTATTACCACAAACCTCGGATATACCAGCCCTTGGTGGCCACTCTCCACTGTTGCTCAACAAGCCTCCCAAAACTCCCAACGAAGGGAAGTGGCAAACAAATGCAAAGAGTGACCACTGAAAACTTTGGTTGGCCCTAACCCTTACATGGAACCCTACCCACACCACCACCAACAATCGGGCTACGGCTTTGCGTTTTAGCACAAACTTCGAATATACCAGCCCTGGGCGGCCACTGTCCACTGTTGCTTTATAGGCTTCCCAAAACTCCCAATGAAGGGAACCGGAAAACAAATGCAAACAGTGAACACTGAAAACTTTGGCTGGCCCTAACCTTCACATGGAACCCTACCCAAAGCACCACCAACAATTGGGCTATGGCTTTGCGTTTTATCACAGACCTTGAATATACCAGCCCTAGACGGCCACTTTTGACTGTTTCTCAATAGACCTCCAAAAACTCCCAACAAACGGAACTGGCAAACAAATGCAAACAGTGAACACTGAAAACTTTGGCTGGCCCTAACCCTCACATGGAACCCTACCCACAGCACCACCAACAATCGGGCTACGGCTTTGCTTTTTACAACAAACCTCGAATATACCAGCCCTTGGTGGCCACTCTCCACTGTTGCTCAATAGGCCTCCCAAAACTCCCAACAAACGGGACTGGAAAACAAATGCAAAGAGTGACAACTGAAACTTTGACTGGCCCTTTCCTGTAGTGAAATGAATCAACCACGTGCCACTAATTGCCAGGGAGTGGGCATGAGCTTGTGTTAAGCCCACCTGTGCCTGATTAGGGTGGGCCCCCACTGCGCATGATCAGGATTAGGGGGCCAATAAAAGGTGAGGGTCAAACTCATAGTCTCAGCTCACTCCTGAGCAAGTCAGCAGAGTGATTGGCTGCTTTTGGAGTAATAGTTTCTATCCAGGTTAGTCAACCCTGAGGGCAATAGACTCAGCGCACTATGCGTGAGTTTCTCCTGGAACACCTGCTTGGACCTTGGAGCGCCATGCCCTAGAAGAGGTTTTCTTGCAATATCTGGTGGAGAATGTGGGCATAGACCTTGATCTAGCCCTCACTCAGATGATTTAGAAAAAAGGGAGCCAGTTCGGCGCAAACTAGCATTAGCAGAAAACCCAAGGAGTCAGGTAAGAAGATCCACTACCTTTCCTTCTCTACCACTGATTGACCAAGAAAAAGGAAAAGATGGGATTGTCAGCAAGCACCCCTGTTAATTAGAAGCTGGTGACACTGGCGAAGGAGCAAGAACTCTCCTCCTCCCCGTCCTCTGTGGCAGCATAAGAACTTTGGCATGAGGTCAGTGACCTGTTGGGA
The DNA here is from genome assembly GCF_003957555.1 of Calypte anna. NCBI lineage: Eukaryota > Metazoa > Chordata > Aves > Apodiformes > Trochilidae > Calypte > Calypte anna. Next base: position 10,707,847 of record NC_044276.1, on the reverse strand, counting down.
AACCTCCATACTCAAGAAATGTATAAAAACATAATCGAATTAGGCGGTACATGGGGAATGGTGATGAATGCCCTAAAAGAAGTAAAAGCCGAGGCAGAAGCTGCTGTCACCGCCATTGCAGCGCTTCCGCCAAGCGCTAGCGTTGATACTACAGCACCACCATCAGAAGCAGGATCCAATGTTGTCCTCAAAGTGCCTCCGCTACTCACCCCTCTTCCTGAGGGTGGAAAAACCCGGAAGGCTATTTTAGGACTAAGGGACAACGGCCTTGCCATTAAGGGCATGACAGGAAAGTCGCACTATTCTATAGCCGAGTTTCTATCAGACATCGGGCCGGAGGAAGAAGAAGCACCTGCTCCGAGCACCGAAAGAAACGTACAAAAGAATGCAAAGATGCCGACAGCACATGCCCCCAAGATGGGCAGCCCCAGTTGCTGCTTGAAACCACCCCTACTGCCACCTCCCAGCTCAGAAACAGAGCATGGGAAAGAAGTGGCCACCCCACTAGCTGCACCCATCGGCCTGGAGGAAAACATAAAAGCCCTCCTTGAACAAACAAATCAGGCCGTGAAATGGACACACCCTGCCATGACCAGATCATTAATGGACAATGATGCATCATCCAGCAGCTCAAACTGAATAACCTTGCTGAATTTGCGCATTTGGACATCGTATACTTTTGAACTTCACATATTTTTTGTGTTCCTTTTCAAAAAAAAAAAAAAAAAAGGGGGAGGGGAATGTAGTGAAATGAGGCAACCAGGTGCCACTAATTGCCAGGTAGTGGGCATGAGCTTGTGCTAAGCCCACCTGTGCCTGATTAAGGCAGGCCCTAACTGCACATGAGCAGGATTAGAGGGCAAATAAAAGGTGAGCTTCAAAACAGAGGCTCAGCTCACTCCTGAGCAAGCCAGCAGAGAGGTTAGCTGCTTTAGGAGCAATAGCACTGAGCCAGGCTAGTCAACCCTGAGGGCAATAGACTTGGAGCACTATTTGTGAGTTTCTGGTGGAATACCTGGTTAGACCTTGGAGCACCGTGCCCTTAAAGAGGTTCATCTGGCAACATCAATGCTTTATTAATAAGCAAGAAATGAAAAGCCCTTGGCTTCAGAGCCACCTTTACAGAGCCTTTGCCTCCCTGCAAATATGGCCTCTAGTGATCTGCATTAACAAGGCCATGGAGAGGCTCTGGAAGCAATGGCCCTCAGTGGGGCCACTCAATGCTTCAAGGTACTTTCAGGTTCCATTCTGACTTCTGGAGCACTTTGTTCATTCATCTCTCAGCACCTGAGGATCATGAACTCAGCACCAAACACACCCTGGGGCTCATTGAAATACAGAATTAGATAAAGAGCCATGGCTCTCCATGGGCTATTCTTCGCATCTTCAAGACTTTTACAGCTAATTGGAGAGGTTTTCACATTGTAGAAAAGGAGGAAAATTTGATACTGTGCTTAATGAAAATTGTTTGTGGTACTTTTTGATTTATGTTAGTTTTTTAAAATATATTTTAACAGATCATCTCATAATTTTCATTTAAGACAAGCGGTGACAGAGGTTCCCTGAGGTCTGACACTGTGTGGACAACTTTATTGCTGATCTCCACAGCCCTACCATTTCTGTCATGTCCCACCTGGGACTTCCATCTCTGGTCCTTGCATTAGACTTCTCCACTCCTCTCTGCAGCTGGAGGTTACAGCTCCACTGCACCACCTGCTCTCCTTAGAGAACTGACTGCACACGGGCACAGCAGGAGTTTTCCTTTGTGCAAGCCAAGAAAAGTCAAACAGAGAAAGTGAAGAAGAATCTGATCAGAAATGGTTTAGAGAGACAGATGGGAAAAGAGAGATGTGATCATCATGACAGAGGTGGCTAAAGAGACAATCAGGCTGCTGAAGGACAGGCGAGCTTTGAACAACCTGCTGCTCAAAGCAGCACCCAGGGGAGAGGCATCTGAATAAACAAAGAGTAGGAGAAGGGGACAATTGGAGAGGAATGGGAATGGCCTTTGTCTGTGCAGTCTGTGTCTGGAAAGGTGACTTTAGAAATGGTCCCTGTATCACCACCACCAGGCAGAAGTTTATGTTTAGGCTCTGCACTTAGTTTGCTCTTTGCCCCTTCTTGGGGTATCACAGAGGTGTTGTTCATTTTTCCCAGTTTTTATTGCTCATCTTCACACCCCACTGCCCCAGGAAAAGTCCTGACCCACAAGTGGGGGAGGGGCTCTGCCTTCCCATTGCCTGGGGTTTCGAGTTTGGCCTGACAGATCCATAAAATAAATAAATGCATAAATACATAAACACACAAACAAATAAATATCTGTTTCTTCAGAGCCACCTTTACAGAATCTTTGCCTCCCTGAAATCATGGCCTCCAGTGACCTTCTCTAACAAGTCTCTGGGGAGGCTTTGTCAGTAATAGGACCCAATGGGGCCTATCAGTACTTAAAGATAAACTGGTTAGGGTTTTTTTGGCTTTAACTTCTTAAGAGGGTTTTTATTTTTCAGTCTCCTGTCAGTTCCTGAGGATCATGGGCTCAGTCCCTCTGGCACCATTGGGCCCATTACAGCACTGAGCATCCATGTCCCCCTGTGGTGTTTTTAGTATTCAAGACTTGCACAGCTAATCAGAGAGGTTCCAGTGTGGAGGAAGATAACAAAGAGCATCAAATAAATTTTTTTAAAAGTTCAATTTTACTGGTTTTCAGTTTAGAATTGTATATTTAACTGGTATTGGTGCAGAGTGTCTCTGCAAGAGGCCTGGACAGTGAGAAAAAGCCTTTGAGGTCCATCACTCCTCACCACCCCAAACACAACATTGGTCTCATTAGCTCCCTGGGAATGGTCTTGGAAAATTTGCCTCCACCATTTTGTCACCATCACCTCGTCACCACCACCTTGTCAGTGCCACCACTTCTACCCTCCATGCAGCAGCTTTTGCTCTTTCAGCTCACTCCTATCCCTACGCTGCCGCTTCATACCCGCTCACCCACCCCGCATGGCACCAGCATCATCGGGGTCTCTGCAGGGAGCCCCGAGCGCTGGCAGCAATTGTCCTGTCACACAATGAGGGGATGGGGGCAGCGGCAGCGAGCCCATTCCTGCCCTGCCTGCAGGACACCTTCCCTTAGAGGCAGAAGGAGCAATGCATGACAAGTATCCCTTTCCAAAAGCCTGCAGTAGCCTCTCTTTCCTACGGCAGCTGGTTTCTGCGCTGCCATCAATAACAGCCTGTAGGCTGCACTTTGCATTTCCCCGTAAGAAAGGAAATGGTCGTTCTTGGCATCAGCCAGCACAAATAGAATGTCGTCGCTTTGGAAGAAAACTCAACACAAAAAGGGGGAGGAAAAACACTCCTACTCTGCCAACCCCTTTCCTTATTACGTTCCTTTTGTTTCCAAAAGCACATTGATCCTTTCTTAGTTTCCTTCCAGGCCCTTTAGGTCGCACCCAATCCGTTCTTTAAACCACCATTATTTGTCATGTTCCTTTTTTATAGCTTTCTTCTCTCTTGCTAAAAAATCTCCAGGCTAGTAACACTTCCAGATTTCTACTATCTGCTTTTCATAGTTTTTCCAATTTTTCCCTTATGTCTTTTGTATGTTGTTCCAAAAACAAGGAGACTAATTGTTGGGTACCTATTTTCCTATGCTGAATTTGGATGGTGACTCAGAGGGACCCTGTTTTATTGCATAAAGTGTTCACCAGTTAATCATTTTAAGAGTTTCCTTTTCTATCCCTGTTCTGGTTTTGGCCAGGATAAAGGTAATTTTCTGTCTTTGCTTTCAGCTAAGTTTTATATAGGTTGCTGTACTTGCTGAAATGAACAGCCAGTTTCTCAGACAGTGTCTGCTCCTAGGACTGATAACACTTGAAGTTTATAGCTACTGATAGAGACTGGTGTGCAGAGCCAAGGACACTGCTGAGTTCTGAGGAACATTTTGCCCTCCGGAAGGAGAAAAGGAGTAAAGAGGTCACACCTGCAACCCTCCTTTAGGGAGGAATGGACAAGATAAATGAAAAAAAATTGACCAGAGTATTCCAATCCATACATGTCATACTCAGTATAAATTGGAGGTATCATGAGGGACAAACCCCTTCCTGCTTCCCCTTCTTCACCTATCCCTGTTTTCTTCAGCATCCTGGGAGGATTCCATCCATTCCTCTGCCTGGGGTCCTGATCCATACCAGCCTGAACCTGTGTGCTCCTGCATCCAGCTCCTGACTGCTGCTGACTCCAGGAGTCCATCCTGGACTTTCCCAGGGCTGCCCTGCAGCCTTGGTGGTAATGTGAGAGTTATTGGGGGAGAGGGGGGAGGAACGTGGTATCAATTTTCCTGTATATTTGTGTATATATTTAGTAATTTTTCCTTTTTATCATTACTGTTTCAATAAAGGTGTATAGTTTAGTTTCCAACCCATAAGTCTCTCTCCTTTATTCTCTCTCCTTCCTTTACCAGGGAGGGGAGGGGGATTAATAGAGGGTATCTGTAATTCAGTTAATTGCCGGGCCAGTGTTAAACTGTGACAGATTTATTGGCGCCCAACTTGGGAACTGAAATAATTAGCTTGAGCCCAGTTCATATTTTGAATATTTTGCCTGAATATTTTGAATTCTAGCTCCAGTGGGAGCATACCAATATGGCTTTGCTGAGTGAGAATCAGACCTCTTTCTCTGGAAATATAACAGGGTTGGAGATTAAACCAATTGTGACATACCTTTGGTATTCAGGGTATGTGATATGTGCTTTTGCAGCTGGAATGAGTGTTAATATGTGGTTCATTTTTGGTAAACACTGCATGAGTAAAGTAGCTGTGGTATGGTCTGCAATACTAGTATACAGCGCAGTACACAGTGCAGTGGTGTTTCATACAAGGATTAAGAACTTTGTTGGTAATTGCATTTTCAGCCTTCTTTTCTGGAACTATGCCTCTCTTGGGCTGAGTTCACCAGATTCTAGTCAAAATGGCATTATGCTTATTATAGTTTTGAACCTCCTGATTGTTGTAGTCAATCTTTTTCAGGTGTCTGTGAGTATTGACATGTGTTATCATATGTTGGTGAGGAGTACGACAACTAAAATGAGGGGAATGAGCACACCTGGTACAGAGAGCACCCCCACTTCCGCCTCCGCAGCCACTGCTCGTCCCACACAATCAAGGGCACAACTCTGATACGGCCGGTGAGCATTGCCAGTGATTTCTGCCACAGCTGCAGCTGCTGCCTCCCCCCCACAGACACTGCTGCTGTTCAGAAAGCCAGCGCTGCTGCTGCTACTGCTGGAGGCACCACAGCCTCTCCCCCTCAGCCCACACAGTTACTTGTTGACCCTGTAACTAGGAGAAAAGGAAAACAATGGAATTATTTACAACTATTTACAACTGTCCAGTCACCCTGTGATTCCTCCTGCTGGTGAGGAGGAATTTGGGGAGGCCTGGCAGCCGCAGCGGCATGAGTCAATTTTTTATTATCATTATATTTTGCTGGGGTTTGAAGAATTCTTACAGATGTAGAATCAGCTTTGGGTGCCACATATTTGCGTCCAAATTCTGTCAATTCAGTAAGCAGATCGGACCAAGTATAGTCCGTGCCTAATAGCGAATTTCTATTTGACTTTTCGATTCTAGCCTTGATCTGTAGGGCTAGATTTTGCAGTTGCGTAGGTAACCTTCTGATGAGAATATCCATCCTCTCAGGTTTTACTTTTAGCATAAGTGGGTTCTCCTGGTTAATCACCAGAGCATGGTCATAAATCATTTGGATCAGACTGGCTTTATGAACATTATCCAGCAGCTGGGTGAGGCCTCCTCTTAATACATGGGGTTCTCCTCTTGTTATGGGATCATTGAAGCCCATATTATAGGCAGCTCGTTGGGTCAGGGACCAGGGCGCTCTGGAGTTACCAGTAATTAACATAACTCCAGGACCCCAGTGATCGGATGCTTCTTTTTCTGATAATCATATGTGGTCTCCACTGGAAGATGAAACCCTTACCACATAGTCTATATCAGTTTCCATAGGCAATCTGCTAAATTGTCTTTTTAATTGGCTCATTTCCAGAGGAGAATATGGAAACTCCTTATGAGTCACCAGTTCTCGCCCTGAATCTAATTTGCCTGTATGCTCTGTTCTACTTACAGGACGAAGACGTTTATGTGTTACAGGCATATTTTCCTCTTCTGAAGGAGGAGCTGCTGAACTTTTTCCTCCAATTTATCAAATTTTTTAGCTCCAGTTCTTATAAAAGTGCTGACCCATTTGCATAATTCAGCCATTTCTCCCTCGGGCGGGTTAACAGCCTGAGGGGGAGTGCCTGCTTGTGTGGTAGCAGCTTTCAGCTGCGGCTTTGATTTTAAAATGGAGGGTCTGCCCCTCTTTTTAGGTGCAAAATGCACAGTTTTTCTGCGGGGTTTTTCAGGAGATACATGTTCCCCATCGTCAGATGTATATTCAGATGCAGATGTAGTGCCTTCCAGCATTGGGCCTGGGTCAGTACTGATTTCAGAATTTGGCTCAGCTTCCTCAATATTTCTTAGGAGGTCCCCGAATTCTACAAACATGCCACCTTCCAGATTTTCCAATCTTTGTCTCATTTCTTCCTTCTCCTGCCAAATTATAGCAGCCAGGATAAAGAAGGCACGAGCGTTGAAAAAATCTACCCTGTGTTTTTTCACTCGTTTTTTGCTTTGTCCAGAGCGGAAGGAGTGTCTAAGATTTTTACTGATTTGGCAAGGGCGGTAAAGTCACCTTTCTTATAATTTGTGTAAATTAAATCATAAAGAGTATCCTTCGGGATATAATTATGAGTTGTTAGGTGGTCCTAGAAAGAATGAACAAGAGCATATTCACGGAATTCTTCCTCCTGATAGAGAGAAACAGTCTGGCTTTTACCTCCACTAGGCTTAGCAGAACAAGCGATGGCCTCCATTTGTTTTTACTTTGACTTTAAGTTATTTTAAATTTCTTTAAGAGTTAGTTTTGCAATTCAGGCGTCAGTCTAAGAGCAGGCTCTGATATTATTCGTCGATTTGATCCTGTCCGTGACGCCAATAAAAATGTCGCGATCCGCTTATTATTTTATATATATTAATTATGAGGATAAATCAGCCACTACCCAGAGATGATGCTTGAATCACTTAATAACCAGATTGTTGGATTTAAAATTAGTTACAAGGGTTTATTTCTAAAAAACAGGGAAAACCGGTTTACGAGAAACAAGGCCTTTTGTATAAAGTAATTACCTAAACTAAAGAGTCGTTAAGAGTAGCAAAGGTAGAACAAAAGAGAGAAATTGTCGCCATGCCCCGGGCCGGCCTCGGGCTGGGGGCTGCTCCTGGTTCTCTGCTGTTCGAGCCGTTGCTCTGTCTTGTCATAGCTGGAAGTCGAGGTGCCGAGCTGGGGGAGCGTCTGGACAAAGAAGCCCACTTTTCCTTCTTTTCCTAGGGTTTTTTATACCCCAAAAAGAAAGAGGGGTTCCCTTCATTCAAAATGGCCCTGATACATACAAATCTCCAGTCTTCCTGGGATGAGTCATTTCTTATCTTTGTTTCCTGGAATCCTGCTAGGTTTGGGCGACCTGATAAATAGCCTTTATCTTCTAGGTGTCTGTCAGGCATACACTGAGGTAAGCGTATGGTAATTACAAGCCAGATGAAAGGAAAAACTGATTCAAGAGACATATTTTATATTTTAGGTTCCACATGTATACCACAGTGTGACACTGGTGAAAATCATTGAATCCATCCAGAAGAAATAGTTGATATTGGCAAGGAATGTAGGAAAAGGTTTAGGCCCATCTTCACCATCAGAAAATCCATCGGGGTGAGAGACCCCAGAGATGTCCTGACTGCGGGAGATGGTTTAGTGACAGCTCAGATCTGGTCCAACGGTGACACCATCACACAGGCACCATGTCCTACACCTACCCTGACTGCAGGAAAGGTTTTAGCAGGAGATCAGCTTTTATCCAGTATCAACGGATCCATATGGGTGAGAAACACCTTAAATGTTCTGAGTGTGGGAATGACTTTAGCCGGAGATCCAGTTTATCACGGCATCACCATATCCACACGGGAGAGAGACCCTATGAGTGTCTGGAGTGTGGGAACGAGTTTACCCAGAGTTCTGCATTATCACGCCATAACCTCATCCATACAGGAGAGAAGTTGTATCCCTGCACACACTGAGGGAAAGCCTTCAACAACAGCACCTCTTGGATTCATCACCAACATGTCCACACTGGGGAAAAACCCTACATGTGTCCCCAGTGTGGGAAGGGCTTCACAACCAGCTTGAGTCTCTCCCAACACCTACGGATCCATGAGGGTGGACGTCCCTACAAGGGTCCCGACTGTGGGAAGAGCTTTGCCAGGAGCTCTGATCTCATCAGGCATCGTCTCATCCATACAGGAGAGAAATCCTACTCATGTCCCCACTGCTCCAAGAGCTTCAGGCGAAGCTCCCATTTGCTGAGACATCAGCATCTTCATAGGGGTGATGGACCCTAACGCTGGTCCCAGTGTGAGAAGAGTTTTTATCAGAGCTACAATCTAATCTCTTGTCACCAGACCCACCTCAGCCATCACCAGAAATGAAAGGGCCTGGCCAAGGTCACCACATTTTCCAGGCTTTAGAGTTTCCAAGCTTCCACATCTTTAGATTCTTTGAAAACAAACAAGGTAAAAGAAAGAAGTGATTATCTCAATGACACACTCGTTAGAGGAGGTGTCTGAATGGGACAAGGTCTATTTCTTTTTTTAGTTCAGGAACACCCATATGAAGCATTTTAGAGTGAACTTGCAGTAGGACTCTGAAAGAAAACAGGACTGAAAATTTGGGATTGTGTCATTTTGAGGTGAAAAGAAACCTTTTCACCTAACATGCCCTTTTAAGGAAATTTAGATGCAGAAATTATACTTTACACTTCAGTGTCCAGATGATTGTGGCTGCAAAACTGGGTGGACGTACACTAGCCTGAAGTTTGATACCATTTGGGTTTTTTTTTTTTTATTATTAAGATACTCAATGAAATTTTACAAATGTGCAATGGAGCAATCTCTTATGGCTGTTGGGGTGCAAAGGGTTGGAGAATGCTTTGTGTGCTTTGTGGTTGAGACCCTGTCCTCAAAACCCCTTCTCTTTGTCCCACCCTGAGGTGTGCATAAGCCAGTTTCCAGCACAGTGACTGGAGAGGTAGGAGATAGAGCTGATGGAGTGTAGAAAAAAAATCCGCGGAGGCTTAAGGACAACACGTAGTCACCAATATGGTTAAAGTGAAGTTGTCTATTAACAATTCATGCTCGCTTTATATAGAACCCTTGTTTATATAACGATATCTTGCAGGTGGCTATATCGTGGCCACAGATTCCATTCTCACAGAACTTCTGCTGGCTAATCATTACTCTGCTATTCTTCTTTTCCTGCTGCCAGCTCCTTTATCTTTTTCCCAGAGCTCATCTTTCAGTAACCTTGGAAGTAGGTCTCACGGCCCTTATCTTACTCTCGCTAAAGCTAAACAGTCAGGATTGCTCACGTCTGTTTTCTTCCAGACAGTTTCCCAACAGTGGAGAAGAGAGAGACTGAGCTGTCCGAATGGCCATGACTCCATCTGTTCAGCTGAAACCCTTGGCTCGACAGCCCATTCTCTATCAGTAACTGTAAACATTGAGTGTTATCAGTCCTAGAAACAGACACTGAGAAAGTTGCTATTCATTCCAGCAAGTGCAGATAGTTGCAAGAGACTGAACTGAAAGCAAAATTACAACACAGAAAATTAGCTTTATCTTGGCCCAAATCAGGACATTGCACCCCTTATTCCATACCTTTTTTTCATGCTCCAGTCATTACCATCACTTATCCCTAAATACACCTCTACACAAATTATTACTCTCTATATATACTAAAGCCCACTAAGTTAATTTAATTTATGATTGCCGATATTCATCTATTGTAGCAGACTCTTAAAGCAAGAAATGATTGTCACAGTTCATGTCCATGGTCTACAAGTTGCAGGTTGCAGATGTTAACTTCGAGGAAGTTACTGGATGCCAGTGAATGAACCCAGTTCTGGTTTCATCACCACAACATTATCCTGAAAAACACTCACAGAACACTGTTAATTTGTGCAATAATTCACATAACAGCAATTAATGTGGGGCATGAATTCATACTCTCCAAAGTTCCATGCTTTACTGATTTAGCTAGCCAAGCAAAAATTAGGTATTCTCACCCAGTGTTAGATTCCCCTGTATTACACATTGTACTTCTCCATCGTCCATCATCACCCATCAAGTGTGTCCAGGTCCTTGAGCAAAAGCAACCCCACGAATGGGTGTGCCTTTCCCAGAGGCAGGAAAAACAGAAACAGTTTTCCCTAGCAGATTCTTTTCATGCACCACAGGCACTTTGTCCCCATCTACTGTGTGTAGAAGATCTGACTGAGCAGGACCAGCTTGATTGATGGAACCCCTGGTGTTAAATAACCAGGTGGCTTTTGCCAAGTGCTTGTCCCAGTTTTTAAAGGTAAAGGCAAAGGATATGTTTCCAGCCATCCTGTACTTGCTTCCACCATTTTCAGCACATAGGTCTCACCCTGGCGGGTTTGAGGCAGTGTGATGTTGTCGACTTGCCAGGACTCCCCATACCTATATTTTGACCATCTCCCTTCATACCACAGAGGTTTCAACCTTTTAGCTTGCTTAATTGCAGCCCATATGTCACAATCGTGGATAACCTGCACAATAGCGTCCAAAGATAAATCCACCCCTCGGTCACGAGCCCATTGATATGTTCCATCCCTGCCTTGATGACCTGAAGCATTGTGGGCCCATCTAGCTAAAAACAGTTCACCTTTAAGGTCCCAGTCCAGATCTATTTGGAACACTTGAGCAGCCTCATCTGCTCGTTGGTTGTTTTTATGTTCTTCAGTAGCTCGATAGGAAGGTGCGTTGGGCATCTACGTGACGCACGTTTACATCAGGTTTCTCTAACCGAGCAGCAATATCTTTCCACAGTTCATCAATCTTCACATTCTCGTGCTGTTTTAATTATATCACCCACAATTACATCCATATCTCCAGGAACCCATAGCATTACTGATAGTGTATGGTTTAAAGGCTGTGGTGCAGCATGCACAAACCTTTGAAACATAGGTATAGGGCATGGCATGTGATAAGGATCTTCAATGTTTTCATCACTATAGATCACATCTTGTACAGACAATTCTTCCACATACCTGATAGCTTTTTCAAGTGTGGGTGCTTTGATCTGTGGGCAGTCTATTTCCTCTTTATAGGGATATCTCTCCCTTATAGCTGACAGGAGTCGTCTCCATAGGCTGGTGGTTCTAGCCTTTTCCCCAAATGTCCGATCAATATCTGCATCTTTGGCCAGGGATCCCAACTGCCTGGCTTCCCTCTGAGTTAATGTTATGGTAGCAGCCCCTTCCTTCCAGCATTGGAGTAGCCAAGTGAGAAGTGGTTCACCTGAAAAATGGCTGTAGTCTTTTCTCAGAGTATGCAAGTCCCTCATGGAACAGGACTGAGCAGATTCTGAGTCTGAGTCCTGCTCAGCTGACTCTGCTTTAGAGTCTGCTCTAGATGCTCTATGAGGTGAGGCAACATCCTCTATTTTCTCTATCACCTGGTCATCTATTTCAGACCTTGAAGGGTTAAGGCTCATTTCTGATTTCCATTGTTTTCCTTTTCTCCTAGTTACAGGGTCAACAAGTAACTGTGTGGGCTGAGGGGGAGAGGCTGTGGTGCCTCCAGCAGTAGCAGCAGCAGCGCTGGCTTTCTGAACAGCAGCAGTGTCTGTGGGGGGGAGGCAGCAGCTGCAGCTGTGGCAGAAATCACTGGCAATGCTCACCGGCCGTATCAGAGTTGTGCCCTTGATTGTGTGGGACGAGCAGTGGCTGCGGAGGCGGAAGTGGGGGTGCTCTCTGTACCAGGTGTGCTCATTCCCCTCATTTTAGTTGTCGTACTCCTCACCAACATATGATAACACATGTCAATACTCACAGACACCTGAAAAAGATTGACTACAACAATCAGGAGGTTCAAAACTATAATAAGCATAATGCCATTTTGACTAGAATCTGGTGAACTCAGCCCAAGAGAGGCATAGTTCCAGAAAAGAAGGCTGAAAATGCAATTACCAACAAAGTTCTTAATCCTTGTATGAAACACCACTGCACTGTGTACTGCGCTGTATACTAGTATTGCAGACCATACCACAGCTACTTTACTCATGCAGTGTTTACCAAAAATGAACCACATATTAACACTCATTCCAGCTGCAAAAGCACATATCACATACCCTGAATACCAAAGGTATGTCACAATTGGTTTAATCTCCAACCCTGTTATATTTCCAGAGAAAGAGGTCTGATTCTCACTCAGCAAAGCCATATTGGTATGCTCCCACTGGAGCTAGAATTCAAAATATTCAGGCAAAATATTCAAAATATGAACTGGGCTCAAGCTAATTATTTCAGTTCCCAAGTTGGGCGCCAATAAATCTGTCACAGTTTAACACTGGCCCGGCAATTAACTGAATTACAGATACCCTCTATTAATCCCCCTCCCCTCCCTGGTAAAGGAAGGAGAGAGAATAAAGGAGAGAGACTTATGGGTTGGAAACTAAACTATACACCTTTATTGAAACAGTAATGATAAAAAGGAAAAATTACTAAATATATACACAAATATACAGGAAAATTGATACCACGTTCCTCCCCCCTCTCCCCCAATAACTCTCACATTACCACCAAGGCTGCAGGGCAGCCCTGGGAAAGTCCAGGATGGACTCCTGGAGTCAGCAGCAGTCAGGAGCTGGATGCAGGAGCACACAGGTTCAGGCTGGTATGGATCAGGACCCCAGGCAGAGGAATGGATGGAATCCTCCCAGGATGCTGAAGAAAACAGGGATAGGTGAAGAAGGGGAAGCAGGAAGGGGTTTGTCCCTCATGATACCTCCAATTTATACTGAGTATGACATGTATGGATTGGAATACTCTGGTCAATTTTTTTTCATTTATCTTGTCCATTCCTCCCTAAAGGAGGGTTGCAGGTGTGACCTCTTTACTCCTTTTCTCCTTCCGGAGGGCAAAATGTTCCTCAGAACTCAGCAGTGTCCTTGGCTCTGCACACCAGTCTCTATCAGTAGCTATAAACTTCAAGTGTTATCAGTCCTAGGAGCAGACACTGTCTGAGAAACTGGCTGTTCATTTCAGCAAGTACAGCAACCTATATAAAACTTAGCTGAAAGCAAAGACAGAAAATTACCTTTATCCTGGCCAAAACCAGAACAGGGATAGAAAAGGAAACTCTTAAAATGATTAACTGGTGAACACTTTATGCAATAAAACAGGGTCCCTCTGAGTCACCATCCAAATTCAGCATAGGAAAATAGGTACCCAACAATTAGTCTCCTTGTTTTTGGAACAACATACAAAAGACATAAGGGAAAAATTGGAAAAACTATGAAAAGCAGATAGTAGAAATCTGGAAGTGTTACTAGCCTGGAGATTTTTTAGCAAGAGAGAAGAAAGCTATAAAAAAGGAACATGACAAATAATGGTGGTTTAAAGAACGGATTGGGTGCGACCTAAAGGGCCTGGAAGGAAACTAAGAAAGGATCAATGTGCTTTTGGAAACAAAAGGAACGTAATAAGGAAAGGGGTTGGCAGAGTAGGAGTGTTTTTCCTCCCCCTTTTTGTGTTGAGTTTTCTTCCAAAGCGACGACATTCTATTTGTGCTGGCTGATGCCAAGAACGACCATTTCCTTTCTTACGGGGAAATGCAAAGTGCAGCCTACAGGCTGTTATTGATGGCAGCGCAGAAACCAGCTGCCGTAGGAAAGAGAGGCTACTGCAGGCTTTTGGAAAGGGATACTTGTCATGCATTGCTCCTTCTGCCTCTAAGGGAAGGTGTCCTGCAGGCAGGGCAGGAATGGGCTCGCTGCCGCTGCCCCCATCCCCTCATTGTGTGACAGGACAATTGCTGCCAGCGCTCGGGGCTCCCTGCAGAGACCCCGATGATGCTGGTGCCATGCGGGGTGGGTGAGCGGGTATGAAGCGGCAGCGTAGGGATAGGAGTGAGCTGAAAGAGCAAAAGCTGCTGCATGGAGGGTAGAAGTGGTGGCACTGACAAGGTGGTGGTGACGAGGTGATGGTGACAAAATGGTGGAGGCAAATTTTCCAAGACCATTCCCAGGGAGCTAATGAGACCAATGTTGTGTTTGGGGTGGTGAGGAGTGATGGACCTCAAAGGCTTTTTCTCACTGTCCAGGCCTCTTGCAGAGACACTCTGCACCAATACCAGTTAAATATACAATTCTAAACTGAAAACCAGTAAAATTGAACTTTTAAAAAAATTTATTTGATGCTCTTTGTTATCTTCCTCCACACTGGAACCTCTCTGATTAGCTGTGCAAGTCTTGAATACTAAAAACACCACAGGGGGACATGGATGCTCAGTGCTGTAATGGGCCCAATGGTGCCAGAGGGACTGAGCCCATGATCCTCAGGAACTGACAGGAGACTGAAAAATAAAAACCCTCTTAAGAAGTTAAAGCCAAAAAAACCCTAACCAGTTTATCTTTAAGTACTGATAGGCCCCATTGGGTCCTATTACTGACAAAGCCTCCCCAGAGACTTGTTAGAGAAGGTCACTGGAGGCCATGATTTCAGGGAGGCAAAGATTCTGTAAAGGTGGCTCTGAAGAAACAGATATTTATTTGTTTGTGTGTTTATGTATTTATGCATTTATTTATTTTATGGATCTGTCAGGCCAAACTCGAAACCCCAGGCAATGGGAAGGCAGAGCCCCTCCCCCACTTGTGGGTCAGGACTTTTCCTGGGGGCAGTGGGGTGTGAAGATGAGCAATAAAAACTGGGAAAAATGAACAACACCTCTGTGATACCCCAAGAAGGGGCAAAGAGCAAACTAAGTGCAGAGCCTAAACATAAAACTTCTGCCTGGTGGTGGTGATACAGGGACCATTTCTAAAGTCACCTTTCCAGACACAGACTGCACAGACAAAGGCCATTCCCATTCCTCTCCAATTGTCCCCTTCTCCTACTCTTTGTTTATTCAGATGCCTCTCCCCTGGGTGCTGCTTTGAGCAGCAGGTTGTTCAAAGCTCGCCTGTCCTTCAGCAGCCTGATTGTCTCTTTAGCCACCTCTGTCATGATGATCACATCTCTCTTTTCCCATCTGTCTCTCTAAACCATTTCTGATCAGATTCTTCTTCACTTTCTCTGTTTGACTTTTCTTGGCTTGCACAAAGGAAAACTCCTGCTGTGCCCGTGTGCAGTCAGTTCTCTAAGGAGAGCAGGTGGTGCAGTGGAGCTGTAACCTCCAGCTGCAGAGAGGAGTGGAGAAGTCTAATGCAAGGACCAGAGATGGAAGTCCCAGGTGGGACATGACAGAAATGGTAGGGCTGTGGAGATCAGCAATAAAGTTGTCCACACAGTGTCAGACCTCAGGGAACCTCTGTCACCGCTTGTCTTAAATGAAAATTATGAGATGATCTGTTAAAATATATTTTAAAAAACTAACATAAATCAAAAAGTACCACAAACAATTTTCATTAAGCACAGTATCAAATTTTCCTCCTTTTCTACAATGTGAAAACCTCTCCAATTAGCTGTAAAAGTCTTGAAGATGCGAAGAATAGCCCATGGAGAGCCATGGCTCTTTATCTAATTCTGTATTTCAATGAGCCCCAGGGTGTGTTTGGTGCTGAGTTCATGATCCTCAGGTGCTGAGAGATGAATGAACAAAGTGCTCCAGAAGTCAGAATGGAACCTGAAAGTACCTTGAAGCATTGAGTGGCCCCACTGAGGGCCATTGCTTCCAGAGCCTCTCCATGGCCTTGTTAATGCAGATCACTAGAGGCCATATTTGCAGGGAGGCAAAGGCTCTGTAAAGGTGGCTCTGAAGCCAAGGGCTTTTCATTTCTTGCTTATTAATAAAGCATTGATGTTGCCAGATGAACCTCTTTAAGGGCACGGTGCTCCAAGGTCTAACCAGGTATTCCACCAGAAACTCACAAATAGTGCTCCAAGTCTATTGCCCTCAGGGTTGACTAGCCTGGCTCAGTGCTATTGCTCCTAAAGCAGCTAACCTCTCTGCTGGCTTGCTCAGGAGTGAGCTGAGCCTCTGTTTTGAAGCTCACCTTTTATTTGCCCTCTAATCCTGCTCATGTGCAGTTAGGGCCTGCCTTAATCAGGCACAGGTGGGCTTAGCACAAGCTCATGCCCACTACCTGGCAATTAGTGGCACCTGGTTGCCTCATTTCACTACATTCCCCTCCCCCTTTTTTTTTTTTTTTTTGAAAAGGAACACAAAAAATATGTGAAGTTCAAAAGTATACGATGTCCAAATGCGCAAATTCAGCAAGGTTATTCAGTTTGAGCTGCTGGATGATGCATCATTGTCCATTAATGATCTGGTCATGGCAGGGTGTGTCCATTTCACGGCCTGATTTGTTTGTTCAAGGAGGGCTTTTATGTTTTCCTCCAGGCCGATGGGTGCAGCTAGTGGGGTGGCCACTTCTTTCCCATGCTCTTTTTCTGAGCTGGGAGGTGGCAGTAGGGGTGGTTTCAAGCAGCAACTGGGGCTGCCCATCTTGGGGGCATGTGCTGTCGGCATCTTTGCATTCTTTTGTACGTTTCTTTCGGTGCTCGGAGCAGGTGCTTCTTCTTCCTCCGGCCCGATGTCTGATAGAAACTCGGCTATAGAATAGTGCGACTTTCCTGTCATGCCCTTAATGGCAAGGCCGTTGTCCCTTAGTCCTAAAATAGCCTTCCGGGTTTTTCCACCCTCAGGAAGAGGGGTGAGTAGCGGAGGCACTTTGAGGACAACATTGGATCCTGCTTCTGATGGTGGTGCTGTAGTATCAACGCTAGCGCTTGGCGGAAGCGCTGCAATGGCGGTGACAGCAGCTTCTGCCTCGGCTTTTACTTCTTTTAGGGCATTCATCACCATTCCCCATGTACCGCCTAATTCGATTATGTTTTTATACATTTCTTGAGTATGGAGGTTTCCCAACAGGTCACTGACCTCATGCCAAAGTTCTTATGCTGCCACAGAGGACGGGGAGGAGGAGAGTTCTTGCTCCTTCGCCAGTGTCACCAGCTTCTAATTAACAGGGGTGCTTGCTGACAATCCCATCTTTTCCTTTTTCTTGGTCAATCAGTGGTAGAGAAGGAAAGGTAGTGGATCTTCTTACCTGACTCCTTGGGTTTTCTGCTAATGCTAGTTTGCGCCGAACTGGCTCCCTTTTTTCTAAATCATCTGAGTGAGGGCTAGATCAAGGTCTATGCCCACATTCTCCACCAGATATTGCAAGAAAACCTCTTCTAGGGCATGGCGCTCCAAGGTCCAAGCAGGTGTTCCAGGAGAAACTCACGCATAGTGCGCTGAGTCTATTGCCCTCAGGGTTGACTAACCTGGATAGAAACTATTACTCCAAAAGCAGCCAATCACTCTGCTGACTTGCTCAGGAGTGAGCTGAGACTATGAGTTTGACCCTCACCTTTTATTGGCCCCCTAATCCTGATCATGCGCAGTGGGGGCCCACCCTAATCAGGCACAGGTGGGCTTAACACAAGCTCATGCCCACTCCCTGGCAATTAGTGGCACGTGGTTGATTCATTTCACTACAGGAAAGGGCCAGTCAAAGTTTCAGTTGTCACTCTTTGCATTTGTTTTCCAGTCCCGTTTGTTGGGAGTTTTGGGAGGCCTATTGAGCAACAGTGGAGAGTGGCCACCAAGGGCTGGTATATTCGAGGTTTGTTGTAAAAAGCAAAGCCGTAGCCCGATTGTTGGTGGTGCTGTGGGTAGGGTTCCATGTGAGGGTTAGGGCCAGCCAAAGTTTTCAGTGTTCACTGTTTGCATTTGTTTGCCAGTTCCGTTTGTTGGGAGTTTTTGGAGGTCTATTGAGAAACAGTCAAAAGTGGCCGTCTAGGGCTGGTATATTCAAGGTCTGTGATAAAACGCAAAGCCATAGCCCAATTGTTGGTGGTGCTTTGGGTAGGGTTCCATGTGAAGGTTAGGGCCAGCCAAAGTTTTCAGTGTTCACTGTTTGCATTTGTTTTCCGGTTCCCTTCATTGGGAGTTTTGGGAAGCCTATAAAGCAACAGTGGACAGTGGCCGCCCAGGGCTGGTATATTCGAAGTTTGTGCTAAAACGCAAAGCCGTAGCCCGATTGTTGGTGGTGGTGTGGGTAGGGTTCCATGTAAGGGTTAGGGCCAACCAAAGTTTTCAGTGGTCACTCTTTGCATTTGTTTGCCACTTCCCTTCGTTGGGAGTTTTGGGAGGCTTGTTGAGCAACAGTGGAGAGTGGCCACCAAGGGCTGGTATATCCGAGGTTTGTGGTAATACGCAAAGCCGTAGCCCGATTGTTGTTTGGTGTGTGGGTAGGGTTGCATGTGAGGGTTAGGGCCAGCCAAAGTTTTCAGTGGTCGCTCTTTGCATTTGTGTTCGAGTCCTGTTCTTTTCGAGTTGTGGGAGGCCTATTGAGCAATAGTGGAGAATGGCTGCCGAGGGGTGGTATATTCGAGGTTTGTGGTAAAACGCAAAGTCGTAGCTCGATTGTTGGTGGTGCTGTGGGTAGGGTAGGGTTCCAAGTGAGGGTTAGGGCCTGCGAAAGTTTCCAGTGGTCACTCTTTGCATTTGTTTGTCAGTCCTGTTCGTTCGGAGTTTAGGGAGGCCTATTGAACAACAGTGGAGAGTGGCTGCCTAAAGTTTGTATATTCGAGGTTTGTTGTAAAATGCAAAGCCGTAGCCTGATTGTGGGTAGTGCTGTGGGTAGGGTTCGATTTGAGGGTCAGGGCCAGCCAAAATTTTCAGTGGTCACTTGATATAAACACCTTGAATTAAGATATGTCTCTTGAATCACCTTTTTTTTTCTTCTCTGGTTGCAACATTATGTCAATTAACATATGTTTATCTCACCGTATGCCTGACAGACACCTAAAAGGTAAGATTGCTTGTCAAGTTGCCTCCTTGTGCATGGTAGAGACAAAAACAATGAAAGTAGCAGGACACCAAAAGACAAAAAGATAAGGATGACTCATCTCCGGGAAGTCTGGAAATCTGTATGTTTCAGGGATATATGCAAAAAAGGGACCCGTCTTTCTTTTTGCTGTATAAAAAACCCTAGGAAAAAAGGAAAAGGTGGCAGCTTTCTTCTAGACGCCCCCTTCTCTCGGCACTTTGCTTTCCAGCCATGAGGCAGACACAGCGGAGGATCGAACAGCGGAGAACCCAGAAGTAACTCCAGCCTGAGGCCAGGTCCAACGCGGACGGTGAAAAACCTCTTTGTTCTTTTCTTTTACCTTAATGACTCTCTCTCCAAGGTGACTAATTTGTGCAAAGACTTTCTGCGTGCAAACCGGTTTTCCCTGTTTTGAAGGTGGTGTTATCGTTTCCTGCCCTAAATAAATCCTTGTAACTTGTTTAAATCCTAAAGCCTTTTTATTTTTGTAAATTCACGCGTCGTCTATAAGTAGTGGCTGAATTTTCCTCACAATCAAAATATAAATAATAACTCGGATCGTAATATTTTTACTGGCGTCACGGACAGGAAAAAATCGAGGAACAATATCAGAGCCTGCTTTTAGTTTGATGCCTGAATTGCAAAACTAACTCTTAAACAAATTTAAAATAATTTAAAGCCAAAGTAAATACAAATGGAGGCCATAGCTTGTTCTGCCAGCTCCAGTGGAGGTAAAAACCAGACTGTTTCCTTCTATAAGGAGGAAGAATTCCGTGAATATGCTCTTGTTCATCCTTTCTGGGACCACCTAACAACTCATAAATATATCCCGAAGGATACTCTTTACGATTTAATTTACACAAATTATAAGAATGGTGACTTTACCGCCCTTGCTAAATCTGTAAAAATTGTAGACAATCCTTCTGCTCTGGACAAAGATTCCAAAAAACGTGTGAAAAAACATTGCCTCTAAGGTGAGGCTCTCGTGGCGCAGCTGGTTAAGACCCAGTACTGCAATGCCGAAGGCCCCGGGTTCGAGACTTCACAGAGAGCCTCACCCTACAGGCGATGAGCCCTAGTGGCGCAACGAAGGTAATACAGTGCTCTGAGAGCTTCCAGTCTCTCTCGTCTAACCCAAGAGTGAGCTAGTCTGTGGGCGTGAATTTCACCTTTTATTGGCCCCCTGGTCTTGCACATGCTCAGTAGGGGGCCTGCCCTGATTGGGCACAGGTGGATTTGATACCGGCTCACACCCACTTCTCGGTAATCAGAGGCGTCTGATTGCTTTGTTCCACTACACGTGCCTTTTTTATCCTAGCTGCTATAATTTGGCAGGAGAAAGAAGAAATGCACCAAAGATTAGAAAATCTTGAAAGTGGCATGTTTGTAGAATTTGGGGACCTGCTAAAAACCATTGACGAAGCTGAGGACTCCGGGGAGCCAAATTCTGAAATCAGTGCTGCGCTTGGTCCGATTCTGGAAGGCACTACATCTGCGTCTGAATATACAACAGATGATGGAGAGTATGTCTCTCCTGAAAGACCCCATAAAAAAACGGTGCATTTTGCACCCAAAAAGGGGAAAAGAAGACCCTCCAATTTAAATCAAAGCCACAGCCGAAAGCTGCCAACACGCAAACAGGCATTCCCCTCAGGCTGTTAACCCGTCCGAGGGAGAAATGGCTGAATTACGCAAATGGGTCAGCACATTTATAAAAACTGGGGCTAAAAAATTTGATAAATTAGAGAAAAAGGTCCAGCAGCTCGCTGTAATGAGCGAGAAGTCCTCTACTCAATCTTCCTCCTGTCATGAGACTTCTGATAGTTCAGAAGATGAAAGCATGCCTGTAGCACATAAGCGTCTGTGTCCTGTAATTAGAGCAGAACATACACGTGAGCTAGATACCGGATGGGAGCAAGTTACTCATAAAGAATTTCCATACTCTCCTCTGGAACTGACCCAATTAAAGAGGCAATTTGGCAGATTACCTTTGGAAACTGATATAGACTATGTGGTAAGGGTTTCATCTTCCAGTGGAGACCACATATTATTATCAGAAAAAGAAGTGTCAGGCCACTAGGGTCCTGGAGTTATGTTTATCACTGGTAATTCCAGAGCTCCATGGTCCCTGACCCAACAAGCTGCTTATAATGTGCGCTTCACTGACCCCATAGCTAGGGGAGAACCCCATGTATTGTGAGGGGGTCTCACCCAGCTACTGGACAATGTTCATAAAGCCAGTGTGATCCAAATGATTTATGACCATGCTCTGGTGATTAACCAGGAGGACCCACTTATGCTAAAAGTAAAACCTGAGAGGATGGATATTCTCATCAGAAGGTTACCTACGCAACTGCAAAATCTAGCCCTACAGATCAAGGCTAGAATCGAAAAGTCAAATAGAAATTCGCTATTAGGCACGGACTATACTTGGTCCGATCTGCTTACTGAATTGACAGAATTTGGATGCAAATATGTGGCACCCAAAGCTGATTCTACATCTGTAAGAATTCTTCAAACCCCAGCAAAATATAATGATAATAAAAAATTGACTCATGCCGCTGCGGCTGCTAGGCCTCCCCAAATTCCTCCTCACCAGCAGGAGGAATCACAGGGTGACTGGACAGTTGTAAATAGGGGAAGCAGACAGAGAAACAACAATAATCATCAAAATAGACCCTCCCGAGAAAGAAATAATTCACCACAGGGTCAACTGGGACCTTTTGCAAAGCTTAAAGAGGAAGCTAAGGGAAAAGGCATCCCTCCTTCAATGTTGACTCACAATTTTACTTATGGCCATCTAAAAGCCTTAGTAGAGGGATGGCCTGCCAGGTCACATTCAGGGGAAAGATCTGGAAATTACCATATTTCGGGAAACTAAAAGGCCCTCTCTCTGCTACTAAAAAGAAAGCAAAAAGAAAGCAGAGAGAGGAGACAGGTCCTGATCCCAGTTCAGTAAATTCTACTGACCCCCTGAATAAACCTTGGGAAACAATCCCTACAAATCAAAATGATTGGTCCATAAATAATGAACAATCAAATCCTAAAATATCAAGTCCTCCAAAAGACTGGCAAAATGTGCTAAGATTGGTCTTGAATAAAAATGGAGATTTGGAACTTACATGCGCTGCTGGGCCAAAATGCTACCCTGTCACATTTGTAGTGGACACAGGGGCACAGATCTCCACATTAAAATCTGATGTAGCCAAAAAATGTGGTATTAATTCTTCACTCAAACCAATATTTGTTAGTGGTGCTTTGGGAACCTCTGTGTTGCAAAAGACAGCTAAAGTTTCCCTTAAACTACCGGGAGACGAAGAGTTAATCCGAACCCAGATTATTGTAGATAATATCCCTTACAATTTGTTAGGAATGGATGTATTGATTGGCAGATCGTGGAGAGATGAAAACGGTCGTCTTTGGAATTTTGGCACCCCCAGTCTTAAAGTTAGACTGCTAACAGCCGCCCCTCGCCTCCCCCAAAGCAAAATCACGAATATTGAGCAGTATCCTATTCCCTTAGCAGCTAGAGAAGGTATCAGGGATGTAATTTCTGACTTGAAACGGAAAGGTATAATTGTGACTTGTCATTCACCTCATAATTCCTCGATTTGGCCCATAAGAAAACCAAATGGAAAATGGAAAATGACTGTAGATTATAGGAAATTGAATGCCAATACTGAAAAATTAACTGCAGCCATCCCAAACATTGCAGATCTGGTGCTTGAAATCCAGGAAGCAGCACACCCAGTGCTTGCATCTCTGGATGTGAAAGATATGTTTTTCCAAATTCCAATTGACCCTGAAGATCAAAAATATTTTGCTTTTACTTGGAATGGAATACAATATACTTTCACCATGTTACCTCAGGGCTATAAACATTCTCCCACGCTGGCTCACCATGCTCTTGCAAAAGGATCAATGGGGATTTAGAACTTAGGTGCGCTGTTGGGTCAAAATGCTACCCTGTAACATTTGTGGTAGACACTGGTTCACAGATCTCCACCCTATAATCTGATGTGGCCAAGAAATGTGGTATTAATTCTTCTCTGTAAACAATATTCGTGAGTGGTGCTTTGGGAAAGCCTGTTTTACAGAAAACCGCTAAAGTTTCCCTCAAGCTACCAGGAGACGAAGAGTTAATTCGAACCCAAATGATAGTAGGCGACATTCCTTACAATCTGTTAGGAATGGACGTATTGATTGGTCGATCCTGGAGAGACGAAAACGGTCGCTTTTGGAATTTTGGCACCCCCACTCCTAAAGTTAGACTGTTAAAAACTTCCCCTCGCCTCCCCCAAAGCAAAATTACGAATGTCAAACAATATTCTGTTCCCATAGCAGCAAAAGAAGGTATCAGAGAAGTCATTTCTGACCTGAAACAGAGAGGTATCATTGTCACTTGCCATTTGCCTTATAATTCCCCGATTTGGCCCATAAGAAAACCCAATGGTAGGTGGAGAATGACCGTAGATTATAGAAAATTGAATGCTAGTACTGAGAAATTAACCGCAGCTGTCCCAAACATTGCAGATCTGGTGATAGAAATCCAGGAGGCAGTGCACCCAGTGCTTGCCTCTCTCAATGTGAAAGATATGTTTTTCCAAATTCCCATTGATTCAGAGGATCAAAAATATTTTGCTTTTACTTGGGATGGAGTACAATATACTTTCACCAGGTTGCCTCAGGGCTACAAACATTCTCCCACGCTTGTCCACCATGCTATTACACAGGAGCTGGAAAATATTCCAGAAATAAAAAACAACCCAAATGGAAAAATCTATCAATACATTGATGATGTACTGATAGGTGGTCAAAATGAGCAAGCCGTGAGAGCATCTTATGATGCCATAATTTGGCACTTAACGAGCTTACAAATAGAAATTCCTGAGGATAAAAGACAACCTCCCTCCCAAGAAACAAAATTTCTAGGAATCAAATGGAAAGGTGGGACATAGAATATCCCTACTGATACTCTCTCTCACCTGGGAGAAATAAAAGCACCCACAAATAAAAAGGAACTACAGGAAATTATGGGAACTTTGCAATATTGGTGAAAGCACATACCAGACCTGTCAATAATAACTAGGCCATTGTATGACTTGTTAAAGAAAAACTGCCACTGGGAGTGGACTCAAACTCATGATGAGGCACTAAAACTCCTCCTCCTAGAAGCACAGACCTTTCAAATCCTGGGACCTCTTCACCCAGAGGACCCGATAACAATCGAAAGGGGTTTCTCTTCCAGTGCGTTATCTTATCACTTTTGGCAACGGGGTCCGGCTGGAGCCACCAGACCCATATCATTTTATTCTCAGTCATTAAAGGACTCAGAGAAACGGTGTTCGGTCCTAGAAAAAGCTTTGCTTACAGTCAGCACAGCGCTGAAGGAGATAAGCAAGATAATTAAAAAACAAAAGGTAATCCTGCAAGGACCTTTTAAGATAATTAACCAGGTATTGTCTGGAAAGCCACCTCCTGAAGGAATTTCTCAGAAAGGCACAATTAGGAAATGGTATACCCAGACTGAATATTTTGCTGAACTTTTCCAAATTCAAGAAGGTCCTGATAAACACCTCAAAATTCAAGAACCAATCGAATCCACAAATGAAAAAGATTAAATAATGAAAACTCCTAGCCCTATTAAAGAAGCTCCAGAATACAAAAGAGATATGACTACAGCCTGGTTCACAGATGCTTCTTCCTGAAGGGAAGGGAAAGTATGGTTTTAAATCTGCTTCTATTAAACCTTCCACAGGTGAACAAATAAATCAAGATGAAGGAAGTGCACAAGCAGGCAAACTGGATGCTATTTTGAATGCATTTGTAAAAGAAAAAGCCATTAAGGAACCTGTATATATTTTTGCATATTCTTTTGCTGTCTTTAAAGGCTGTGTAGAATGGGTGACATTTTGGGAAAATAATAACTGGGAAATTAATAGAGTGCCTGTATGGCATACAGACAAGTGGAAGGAAATACTACAAATTGCTAAACAAAATCCCAATTTTTATGTAGGCTGGATACCTTCTCACCAATCTAATTTAAAAGATGAAGCCAGCAAATATAATAACCAAGTTGATGAATTGGCAAGAATTAATGTAATTGAAATCAGAGATACTCTCAATCAGGGTGAAGTCCAAGAATGGGGGAAATTACTAGAATGGCTTCATTGCAAGGGAGGCCATTCAGGTATTTTTGATTTGTATAAAGAAGCAGAATCTCGTGGTTGGTCTGTATCACGAGAACAATGTAAAACCATAATTTCCTTATGTGATTTGTGTAAAATTCGATTGGGAGAACATCCTCTGACTGCTGACAATTTACATCTCAGAGATGGTAAAACATTGTGGTCTACTTGGCAAATAGATTATATAGGACCCTTCTGAAGGTCAGGAAATAAACAGTATGTTATTGTAATTGTGGAAGTTATCTCTGAGTTAACTTGTGCAGAAGCTTATGCAAAAGCAAATGGAGTCCACCTGTGCCTGATTAGGACAGGCCCCTATTGGGCATGAGCAAGACCAGGGGGCCAATAAAGGTGGGACACACACCCACAGAAGGAACCTCAGCTCACTCTGGTGCGAGGCATGGAGAGGCCAGCAGCTCGTCGAGCCTCTGGAGCAAGAAAGGCTCTTCCCGCCACACTTCTACCCTGGAAGCGCTGTGTGGTGGCTGGAGTCCTGGAAGAGACCAGCAGCTCGTCGAGCTTCAGGAACAAGAATGGCTCCTCCCGCTACATCTGGTGGAGAATGCGGGCATAGACCTTGGTCTAGCCCAAATTTCCATCAGATCAAGAAAAAAAAAACAGGACCTGACCCAGGGCAAATGACAACCGGCAGTTGGGTAAGAAGATCCATTATCTCTCAATTATCACTAAAGATGGGACTCTCCTCCAGCACCCCCTCTGCACAGAGACCTTCCTACTCCCCATCTGCGATCACTGCACGGGCACTTTGGAGGGAGGTCGGAGACTTACTAAATTAACTCCACGATCAGGAGGTTCAAAAGAATATAGCGGGGGTAGAGGCCACTTGGAAAGTGATGACTAACGCCCTAGAAGGCATAAAAAATGAGGCAAGGGCTGCCGTCACCGCAATAGCGGCAATGCCACCAAATGGCAGCTTTATTAAAACACCGCCTCCTGAGGTTGAAACCAGCGCGGTTCCCTCGGCACCCCCACTGCCGCCCGAGGATGAAGGAGCCCAGAAGGCATTCCCTATCCTAAGTAACAACAGCTTCGCCGTCAAGGGCATGAGAGGGAAGGTACATCATACTATAGCCGAGTTCCTTTCCGACCTCGGATTAAAGGAAGAAAAGGCTCCGGACAACGTAAAACCATCAACATGTGACCCTAGCGGCGATGTAAAACCTTCCCTACCATTAACTCCCAGCCCAGAAAATAAGTGTGACAAAACAGCAGTCACTCCATCAGCCATACCCGTTGGGCCAGAATCAACGATAAAAACATTATTAGAACAATCCACCCAAGCAATGAAATCCTTAGAGAAGAGAATATTGAACGTAGAACAACGGTCATCATTTCACACCTACCGAGACCCACCCTCCCTCCCCGATGATGATGAGGAAAGCATACCAGCACCACTGTTGTCAAGGCAGGCCAACCAGGGCATCGGCAAATCCCGACCCGGAAGATGGTCCGGCATCATTCGTGATGCCATCATCGAAGGAGATTGGGAGTCTAATACCGTAGCCTACCCTATCTTGTATGATAACAACAGGCCGCCCATCTACGAGCAACACAGCTGGAAGACGCTCCAACAGGCGAAAAAGACCCTGAGGGAGGGGGGACTAAGATCGGAAAGCGGCCAAGCCATCTTAGACTGGTTATTCACCGCAGACACCAACTGTCCTCATGACTGCCGGAATCTAGCCAGGTACCTGCTCACTCCGTCCCAACAGATTGTATGGGTAAAGGAGTGGGAACGCCTGGCCCACGTAGAGGCGAACCGCCCGCGAGCAGCCGGCGACCAGTTAATAGGGGTAACCGGTGAAATGCTCACGGGCGCAGGACAGTACGCGGACATACAGGTCCAGCTCCAATTCCCGGCCGTACTACATCATATTACGGCGCGCTTGGCCCGCCAGGCGTTCAACGTAGTCCCTGAGCCTACCCCGCTCCCTTCATTTACTGCCGTGAAACAAGGGATAAACGAGCCGTACCAACACTTCGTTGACAGACTCTGGCAGTCTGTCACGGCTCAATCTGAACTAGGGGCCGAGCAAAGAGACTCAATGTTCAAACTTTTGGCATTTGAAAACGCCAACCCGAAAATGAAATCACTATTTTCTACATTACCAAAAACAGCAGGGGTCTCGGACATGCTGGAGGTTGCTGCCAGAGCCACCCAGACGCAGCAGCACCAAGGGATGGCCAATGCTTTTGCTGCCGCCTTAGAGCCCACTCAAAAGCTTCTTGCGGCAGTAGCGCAAAAACTAGGTGGAAGAAAAAACCATTTTAAGAAGAGAAATCGACCGAGAAATCCCATCCCCGTCTGTTATCGCTGCGGGACATCGGGCCACTCAGCGAGGGAGTGTTCAGCCACCGTCTGGTGTGACCACTGCCAGATGGATAATCACAACGACCAGGCATGCTGGTACAAAAAAAACGGATGGCGCAGCGCGCAAGGCCCCCGCGCCATGACACAAGTGGCAGGGCCAGCGCTTTACAACAACTCCCCGCCCCAGCCACAAGAGGGAGCTTGGGCTTCGATGTGCCCTGTGCAATAGATATTACATTGACAACAAACCAGGTCTACCGGCTACCGTCAGGGATTCACGGACCAATCCATCAAGAAAATGGCACGGTTGGGGCATTGCTAATAGGGCGTTCATCAACTGGAATGGCAGGACTTGTTGTGCTTCCTGGAGTCATAGACGCGGATTCAACAGGGGAGATAATGATTACATGTTTCATGTTAACACCTCCACTAGTAATCAAGGCAGGAACCCGAGTAGCGCAACTAGTCCTCCTTCCAAAAATGAACATAGGGAAGAACGCCCACACGACGCGAGGCGACCGAGGTTTTGGGTCTTCGGGAGGCACGATAGTAAGCTTAGTACAACAGATGAAGACTAGACCCATTATTGTTATAAAAATGGTCGCCGAAAACAAGGCAAAGACACTTTCAGTGATGTTGGATACAGGAGCCGATGTCACAATTATCAATCTCAACGTATGGCCACGTCACTGGAAGCTCGTCACAGCCCGCGACGCCGTCCAGGGAGTGGGTGGTGGTTCCACCCCCCAGCAAGCCCTAGAACCGATTCAACTCCACTTTCCTGAAGGTCAAAAGATATCCGTGCGTCCCTATGTGCTAGCCTTGCCTGGACAACTCGGAGGTTTGATCGGGAGAGAAGTGATGAGTCAACTCGGAGCCGTCCTTTACATTCCCGAGCCCACCCGATCCCTCCAGAATTTTCAGTAGGGGCCACTGCAAGAGTGCCGCCAACACCCAGACTAAAATGGAAATCAGACACCCCTGTCTGGGTGGAGCAGTGGCCTTTACAGAGAGAGCGGCTACAAATTGCTAAAAACTTAGTAAAGGAACAACTGAATGCGGGGCACATCCAACCATCAGTAAGCCCATGGAACACACCAATATTCGTGGTTCCTAAAAAGTCAGGTAAATGGAGACTAATACAAGATCTACGAAAGGTCAATAACCAGATGTGGCCAATGGGCGCCCTCCAACCCAGGCTGCCCCTACTCACGATGTTACCAAAAGACTGGCACCTTCTGGTTATCGATCTCAAAGATTGTTTCTTTAATATTCCCCTGGATCCTAAAGACACAGCGCGCTTCGTGTTCACGATTCCGTCCATCAACAAAAGTGAACCCGCGGAAAGATACGAATGGGTTGTCCTGCCACAGGGGATGAAAAATTCCCCGACGATATGCCAGATGTACGTGGCCTGGGCATTATCGCCGATCCGCAATGAGATGCCAGATACATTAATATATCACTATATGGACGACATACTGTTTTGCCAAAAAGTCCCATTCCCCGAAGATTTCAGTCAAACAGTGACCAACCGACTAAAGACCAAAGGATTAATAGTGGCTCCAGAAAAGGTGCAAACGAAATCGCCTTGGAGCTACTTGGAGTGGAAAGTCACCCACGCGATGGTAAGACCTCAAAAATTGGAAGTGATAAGTTCAATCAAAACTTTAAATGATGCTCAAAAATTAGTGGGTGAACTCCAATGGGTCCGACCCATAATAGGTCTTACCAATACAGATATCCACCCCTTCTTGTCACTGTTACGGGGCACGCATCCAGGTACGTTAGTACACTGGACAGATGACCACACCAAGGCATTAAAGCAGGTCATCCATAAACTGGCAACCAGCTACGCGGATCGGCGGGATGCCGCACAACCCATTGGGATCTGGGTATGCAACCATCCATCATACCCATTCGCGCTACTACTCCAGGACTTCTGCTGGAATAAGGAAAATGGGGAATATTCTAACGCCACCGAAAAACATCAACATAAGCAGAGGTCCCCAACTTCGGACTCTATAGCCATCTTGGAGTGGCTATTCACACCACACACTCCACAGAAGGGTGTTTGGCAGCAGACCGAAATAATAGCACTTCTGATACGGAAAGGACGGCAGCGTTGTTTAGAAGTAAACGGTCAGGAGCCGGGATGGATTAGCATCCCCATAAAAACAGCTGATTTCGACTGGCTATTACAACGCTCCGAGCCTCTACAACTGGCACTATTCGGTTATTCTGGGGAAGTCCGCCACGGAGGCCCAAGACATAAACGTCTGCAAGCGATCAGCCAGTTCCAGTGGATTGAACGTCCATCGGTTTCAGAGCGCCCAGTGTCCGGCATTACGGTATTCACCGATGCCGGAAAAAGATCAAAAACGGCCGCCTGCGTATGGCAAGACAAAGGTCGGTGGAAACATCATCTGATTCCAGGCACTGCGGAAGACAATCTACAAACGCTGGAACTACTGGCCATCATTTGGGCTCTCACACAGTGGCAACGGGCTCCCCTCAACATAGTCTCCGACTCACAATATGCAGTCGGAGTGGCAAACCGTATTGAAGATGCTATTATTAAACCAGTACGGAACAAGCGTCTGCTAGAACTCTTTTACATGTTACAACGAGCACTAAAAGTCCGAACAGAGCCCTGCTGTATCCTTCATATTCGAAGTCATAAAACATCCCTGGGACTGGGTGAGGGAAACGCAAAGGCTGACTCCCTGGTCAGCCTAGGGATTCAGAGCCCGGTGAGCCAGTTTGCAAAGGCTCGGGACAGCCACTCCCTATTTCATCAAAATGCCAGGGCATTAAAGCGCATGTTCTCTATACCATGGGAGGATGCTAAAGGAATTGTTAGAGCCTGCCCCCAGTGCGCGCAATTTGGCCCGGCCCTGGGTATGGGAGTAAACCCGCGTGGATTGCAAGCTGGCGAGACGTGGCAAATGGACGTCACCCATGTCCCAGAATTTGGACGATTAAAGTATGTCCATGTAACAGTGGACACTTTCTCTGGAATGATTTGGGCAACAGCTCAAACGGGGGAGAAAGCTCTACATGTGGTCCGTCATTTAACAAACTGTTTTGCTGTCATGGGGGTCCCCCAAGTAGTAAAAACCAACAACGCACCTGCCTATACAGGTGGGAAAGTCCAACAATTCTTTGCTACTTGGGGGGTAAAGCACATCACGGGAATCCCCCATTCATCTTCAGGCCAAGCGATCGTAGAAAGAGCTCATCGCACCCTGAAGACATACCTACAGAAACAGAAGGACAGCAAGGAGACGGACCCACAGATGCGGCTGGGCAAGGTACTTTTCACACTAAATTTTCTTAGCCCAAGCCGCGACTCAGAGCAACTCCCCGTGCTGTTGCACTATTCTTCACAGAAGATCAATCGCATGCCGGACGTACAGATCTATTATAAAGATCCTTCAACAGGCCAGTGGCTAGGGCCAAAACCGCTGCTGTTCACCGGGAGGGGTTATAGTTGCGTATCCACAGACCACGGACCCCTCTGGGTGCCCAGTAAGTGGACGCGCCCTGCCACAAATAGACCTCCAAGGAACGACCAACATACCTAATTCATGACTTTTGATTATGCGCCCCCCCCCCCCTTTTTAACAAAACCAAAAAAAAAAAAAAAAACCAAAAAAAAAAAAAAACAAAACAACCCACAAAAAAAATATTTTCCCCTTAAAATTGTCATTGTAAATCAAAAAAAAAAAAAAAAAAAAAAAAAAAAAAAAAGGGGGGGGGGAAATGTAGTGGAACAGAGCGACCAGGTGCCTCTGATCATCAGGAAGTGGGTGTGAGCCGCTATCAACTCCACCTGTGCCCAGTCAGGGCAGGGCCCCTATGGAGCATGTGCAAGACCATGGGGCCAATAAATAGTGAGGCTCACACCCACTGAGGCAGCTCATTCTAGAGCTAGCTGAGAGAGTGGCTGGTTGCTTCCTTAGCAGCAGAACATCTTTGCTAGTTCCGCACTGTGGGCAATAGATTCAGATCACATCCAAGTCTATATCACCGTATCAACGCGTCGACTCCGGACAAGAGACTCCTTTCCGGCTACATTTGGTGGAGAATGCGGGCAGCATAGGAGCTGGCAACAGGAACATTACCCCTGATTTGAAAAAATGCCTGGGCTAACACTCTCCCTGAAAGGTATGACCAGCAAGCTCTTTGGATTGGAAACCCCTGAACAGAGGGAAGCCAAGATAAGGATTCTCTCTTTGGAAACCCCTGAGCAGAGGGAAGGAAGCCAGGAGGATGGAATCCCATGGTATGGAATCCCACGGAGGAACCAGAAACCCATGAGGAACCCCTGAGCAAAGTGAAGCCAAGATAAGAATTCTCTCTTTGGAAGCCCCTGAGCAGAGGGAAACCAAGAGAAGAGCAGATACAGGAGGGAGAAGAACAAAAAGTGCCTAGGCTAAGAAAGGTAGAGACTTTGTGACATTGAACGGGTGTCTGAGAAAAAATCCTGTATGTGTAGAAAATCCTGTAAGTTATATGTCTAAATCTTGTAAGTTATACTTTTGTGTAAAAATCCTGTGTGTCTGCCTCTCGGCACCCCCTCGATGCTCTTAGCTGAGTGTCCTGCGGGGCCCGAAGAAAAATCCTGTATAAGTGTAAATGTTTGTAAAATGTTTGTAAAAATCGTGTTAAATCGTGTTAAAATGTTTGTTTGTTAGCTAGGGTTAAATCCCGCAAGCCATAAGTGTTTCAAATGTTTGTTTGTGTAAAAATCCTGTATGTCTGCCTCTCGGCGCCCCCTCGATGCTCTTAGCTGAGTGTCCCGCTGGGCCCGAAGAAAAATTCTGTAAAATCGTGTTAAATTGTTTTAAAATGTTAGTAAAGTGTTTGTATCCTGTAATCAGTGTTAAAAAAAAAAAAAAAAAAAAAAAAGGGGGAAATGTAGAGAGACATTGTCAACCAGGTGCTTTGAGTTGCCAAAGAGTGGGTGTGAGTCCACCTGTGCCTGATTAGGACAGGCCCCTATTGGGCATGAGCAAGACCAGGGGGCCAATAAAGGTGGGACACACACCCACAGAAGGAACCTCAGCTCACTCTGGTGCGAGGCATGGAGAGGCCAGCAGCTCGTCGAGCCTCTGGAGCAAGAAAGGCTCTTCCCGCCACACTTCTACCCTGGAAGTGCTGTGTGGTGGCTGGAGTCCTGGAAGAGACCAGCAGCTCGTCGAGCTTCAGGAACAAGAATGGCTCCTCCCGCTACAGCTGTTACCTGTAATATATTTAATGGTGGTATCCTTTGTATGTGTATAAAATGTGCCTATGTTATGTACTTGTGATTATTGCATTGCATTTTATTTTATTATTATTTTCATTTTTATATTTTTTCTTACTAGTGCTATTGTTACTATTAGCTCTCATATATAAACATCTTCTCATAAATAAATTACTAAGATTCTGTAAATGTCAATATTTTACCTTTCTTTCTATACATGTTGTACATGTCACTACCTGACACAATTGCTTTGTACACGCACATACCTTACTTGTATTAAGTTGATCCTTTGTAACATTTAATATATGCTCTCTGCTACCTTTTAGCTGTTGAATGTCTGTAATATATCTAGATAACTAGTTGCAAAAACTTCCCAATGCTAGAGAAACAAAGAAAGAAAAAAAAATTTGGTGCTTTTGGAAGGGTTCTATGTGAGGATTAGGCTAGCCAAAGTTTTCAGTGGTCACTTTTTGCATGTGTTTGCCAGTCTTGTTCGTTCGGAGTTTTTGGAGGGCTACTGAGCAACAGTAGCGAGTGGTCGCCATGGGCTGGTATATCTGAGGTTTTGGGTAAAACACAAAGCCGTAGCCGTATGTTTGGTGGTGCTGTGGGTAGGGTTCCATGTGAGGGTTAGGGCCAACCAAAGTTTTCAGTGGTCACTCTTTGCATTTCTTTGCCAGTCTTGTTTGTTCGGAGTTTTGGGAGGCCTATTGAGCAAGAGTTGAGAGTGGCCCCCGAGGGCTGGTATATTCAAAATTTGTGCTAAAACGCAAAGCTGTAGCCTGATTGTTGATGGTGCTTTGGGTAGGGTTCCATGTGAAGGTTAGGGCCAGCCAAAGTTTTAAGTGGTCACTCTTTGTATTTGTTTGCCAGTCCTGTTTGTTGGGAGTTTTGGGAGGCCTATTGAGGACAGAGGAGAGCGGCCGCCGAGGGCTTGTATATCCGAGGTTTGTGGTAAAACGTAAAGCCGTAACCCCATTGTTGGTGGTGCTGTGGGTAGGGTTCTATGTTAGGGCAAGCGCTAGCCAAAGTTTTCAGTGGTCACTCTGCATTTTTTTGCCAGTCCTGTTTGTTGGGAGTTTTGGGAGGCCTATTGAGGACAGAGGAGAGTGGCCGCCGAGGGCTTGTATATCCGAGGTTCGTGGTAAAACGCAAAGCCGTAACCCCATTGTTGGTGGTGCTATGGGTAGGGTTCTATGTTAGGGCAAGGGCCAGCCAAAGTTTTCAGTTGTCACTCTTTGCATTTTTTTGCCAGTCCTGTTTGTTCCCAGTTTTAGAGGCCTATTTAGTAATAGAGGAGAGTGGCTCCAAGGGCTGGTAGATTCGAGGTTTGAGGAAAAACGCAAAGCCATAGCCCGATTGTTGGTGGTGCTGTGGGTAGGGTTCCATGTGAGGGTTAGGGCTAGCGAAAGTTTTCAGTGGTCGCTCTTTGCATTTGTTTTCGAGTCCCGTTCTTTGGGACTTTTGGGAGGCCTATTGAGCAATAATGGAGAATGGCCGCAGAGGGGTGGTATATTCGAGGTTTGTGCTAAAACGCAAAGTCGTAGTTCGATTGTTGGTGGTGCTGTGGGTAAGGTTCCATGTGAGGGTTTGGGCCAGCCAAAGTTTTCAGTGGTCATGTGTCGCGACGAGGGAAGAATGGAGACGCTTAATGTAAGAATCACCAAGCTTCAGTTTATTGTATTCGAAGATCAGGTTAATATACTCTTTTTAATTAGCTCATACATATTACAAAAGCTAAGCTCATGATTGGTGCTCTAATTAAATGTAATCTACTGATAAAGCTGTTTCTACATCCTGCTTTGCTAACCTCAACGGCATGTGCAAGGACACCGTGACAACTGCTGAATTCCTTCTACTTTGATCATGCAGCTGCAGCTCAGGGAGTTTGCACCCCGAGTCCTGCCAACCTGTTTGTAACTTTGCTCATGTCCATATGTCCTTGTTCTGCCAACCACCCTTCCACAATTCCCCCATTTTTATTTTGCACCGTAAAGATTTTTGACACATCTTTATCAAGCATTTGACGAATACATTGAAAAATACAAGGCAAAAACAAAAGTAAAATCATGATAACAATGTCAACATAACAAAGCATTTTAACTAAAGCCAAAAGCCATCCTGAAAGTCCAAGACCATGAAACCAGGTTGTAAAAACATCATCGAGGGGGCTTACTTGTTGCTGAATTTGTTGTGTGTGTTGCTTTAAACAGTGAATGCTGACGTGGATACTTTCACTATGATCAGAGAGATTCAAGCAACACATCCCTTCAAAATCATGACAGCCATGGCCTTGGGCAAGTATTAAAAAAACTATGGCAGCACGATTTTGCAATAAAGCATGCCTTAAACTATTTTGGTCCATTAAGAGATTATCTAAAATTTCAGTAGTAGCGTTTGCCTGCTTCTCAGAACAACAAGCCAGTTTTTGCAAGGTTATTCAAGGCATTAGCCACTGCACCGCCAGGAATAAAAATAGCTAAAGCTGCTCTAGCTGCTACACTTAAAAGCTCAACCTTATCATTACACTGTGGTGTAAGGCCAATACTTTGCTTGTCACTTTGTTTCGCTAATTTTCGCAAGTCAGCAAAGCTGGGTGCAAAAAGAGTTAGTGAGCCTAAATAGCAAGGTCCGCCAACTATGTCATGGGGAACACCTTGCCGTGCTCTATCTCGACAAATCAAGAATATTCCAGGAGGTAGAGCCTTGGCAGTATCATTGACCCAAATTAACACAGTATTATCTTTGGGGTTATGAGTAGAGCCTATAGGTCGCATTTTGACGGAGCCATTGTATCCACAATACCCAGATTCATAGGTATAGTCCCAAGTTTTAGGACTAACATCCTGCCAAGTAATAGGATACAGGCGAGCAGCATATTTGGGACCAAAAGCTATACAAGTTGGCATCCAAATTTCCTGATACATTACCAATTTTCTGGGATCCTAATAAATTCAATTATTGAGGGTCCCATGGGCCAAAATCAGTTTTGCTGAAAAATTTCCTAGTGAAAGGCTATCATCACAGGAGCCACTTGAAAATTGACCAAACAAAGAAACATTAAACCCTGGGACTCCTATTAAGCAGGTACGAAAAGGGTCTGTGGCGGAAGCCATTGCAATACAAAAATCAGTGGTACCGGTTATTGCGCAGTAACTTTTTCTTATATAGTGTTTCTGTGACCACACTTGTGGGCCGATCTCATTGGCCCCTCAAACATTGGGTTGGGCAGGGCAAAGGGTTCACCCCCTACCTTTCGGGAACATTCGAGAGCATTCTACGGCATATCCCCCCTTTTCTTTTTGCACAAGCCCATGTTTGGTTAAAAACTTTTGCAGTGCTAATTCTCAAACAAATATAATACAAACAACAAAACATGCAGAACCTAAGAATACACTCAATATCATAATGCCCTTTTGAAACAATCTAAAACTACTCGGTTAACAAATCAAAACAAGCTGGTTAACAGGTTATTAATCGGATTTTGTTTCCCATAATCAAGTGTAAACCGACTTCGCATTCATGGCATGTCTCCGTTTCACACAAGCACTCATACACACGCGCTCTCAAACAGAGCTCTGTTTAATATTAGGAAAGTCTGGCATCCACTAGTGCAGAGAGCCAAAGGAGGGATAGGAGAGGCTAATCCGACAGAATCTTGTCGGGGGGCCCCTATAAGCGTCTCCAAGTCCCACCGGCTCACAGCACGATGGAGTCCTAGTTCCTTCATAGTTGCCAAATTAAAATGCAATAGAAACCTAGGATTGCAACAATCAAAACTTTGGGTTTTTCGACCACGGGACAACTTCCGTACTACCTAGTGTACTCAAAACAGATGGGCTTCACCTAACTAACAAGGGGAAAAGGACTCTAGCTTATAAGTTGGAGAGGCTGATAAGGAGGGCTTTAAACTAGGTTTGAAGGGGGATGGGGTTGAAACTGGGCTCTCCAGAAAGGAGCCTAAGGGTGGTCTACCCAAGGTACGAGACAAACCAGCAGCCCAGCTAAAGTGCATGTACACCAATGCACGCAGCATGGGCAACAAACAAGAGGAGCTGGAAGCCATTGTGCATCAGGAAAACTATGATGTAGTAGCTGTCACAGAAACGTGGTGGGATAACTCCCATGACTGGAGTGCTACCATGGGTGGCTATAGGCTCTTCAGAAGGGACAGGCAGGGTAGGAGAGGCGGAGGGGTAGCCCTATATGTTAGGGAGTCTCTTGACAGTGTAGAAATTGAAGTCTGTAATAATAAGGTGGAGTGCCTGTGGATCAGAATCAAGGGGAAGGTCAACAAGGCTGATATTGTGATGGGAGTCTGTTACAGACCACCCAATCAAGATGATGAGGATGATGAATTATTCTACAGGCAGCTGGCGGATGTCTCCAAATCGTCATCCCTTGTTCTTGTGGGCAACTTTTACCTACCAGACATCTGCTGGGAACTCCACGCCACAGAGAGGAAGCAGTCTAGGAGATTCCTGGAGTGTATAGAGGATAATTTCCTGCTCCAGCTAGTAAATGAGCCCACCAGGGATGGAGCCACGCTTGACCTTCTTTTCACAAACAGAGAGGAGCTGGTGGGAGATGTGGTGGTGGGTGGACGCCTGGGACTTAGCGACCATGAAATAATAAAGTTTTCAATATTCAGGGATACAAGGAGGGTCGTCAATAAGACCTCTACGCTGGGCTTCCGGAGGGCAGATTTTGGCCTATTCAGAAGACTTGTTCAGAGTATACCTTGGGAAACAGACCTTGAAAACAGAGGGGTACAGGAGGGATGGTCGTACTTCAAGGAACAAGTTTTGAAAGCACAGGAGCAGGCTGTCCCAGTGTGCCGAAAGGCGAGCCAGCGGGGAAGACGACCGGCCTGGCTGAATTGGAAGACTCTGAAAGAAATTAGGGTTAAGAGGAGGGCCTACCAATTATGGAAAAAAGGGCTAAGTACTGAGGAGGAATTTAGGAATATTGTTAAGTCATGTGGAAAGAAAATCAGAGAGACAAAGGCACAATGCAAACAGAATCTCGCCACCTCTGTGAAGGATAACAAAAAGTCCTTCTACAGATACATCAGAAGCAAAAGAAGGGGCAAGGAAAACATCCATCCTTTACTGGACACGGGTGGGAATATAGTTGTCAAAGATGAAGAAAAGGCTGAGGTATTTAACACCTTCTTTACCTCAGTTTTCAACAGAAAGACAGGTTACCCTGAAGACGGATGGCTTCTGGAGCTCATAGAAAGTGACATGAATCTAAACAGCCTCCCTGTAATCCTGAAGGATACATTCAGTGACCTACTGAGATGCTTGGATCCCCACAAGTCTATGGGACCAGATGGGATCCACCCAAGGGTAATGAAGGAGCTGGCAGAAGAGCTCGCCAAGCCTCTCTCTATCATCTATCGACAGTCCCAGCTCACTGGGGACATCCCAGATGATTGGAAGTTGGTGAATGTCACGCTGAACCAAAAAAAGGCCCAGAAAGAGGACCCAGGAAACTACAGGCCCATCAGCCTGACCTCAGTGCCTGGCAGGGTCATGGAACAGATCATCCTCAGTGCAATCACACAGCACCTGCAGGATGGGCAAGGGATCAGACCCAGCCAGCATGGGTTTAGGAAGGGTAGGTCATGCCTGACCAACTTGATCTCTTTTTCTGATCAGGTGACTTGACTGGTGGATGAGGGGAAGGCTGTGGATGTGATATACCTGGACTTCAGAAAAGCGTTTGACACTGTTTCCCACAGAATCCTCAAGAAAAACCTATCAGCCCGCAGCTTCAACAGGAGCACCCTGTGCTGGGTTAAGAACTGGCTGGAGGGCCGGGCCCAGAGAGTGGTGCTGAACGGGGCTGCATCCAGTTGGCGGCCGGTCACTAGTGGTGTCCCCCAGGGATCAGTGTTGGGCCCAGTTCTGTTCAATATCTTCATTGATGATTGAGATGAGGGGATTGAGTCCACCATCAGCAAATTCACAGAAGACACTAAGCTGGGGGAAGTGTGGATCAGCTGGAAGGCAGGAGGACTCTGCAGAGGGACCTGTACAGACTGGAGAGTTGGGCTGATTCCAACGGGATGAGGTTTAACACGGCCAAGTGCCGGGTCCTGCACTTTGGCCACAACAACCCCAAGCAGCGCTACAGGCTGGGGACAGAGTGGCTAGAGAGCAGCCAGACAGAGGGGGACCTTGGAGTTTGGATTGACAGGAAGCTGAACATGAGCCAGCAGTGTTCCCAGGTGGACAAGAAGGCCAATGGCATCCTGGCCTGTATCAGGAACAGCGTCGCCAGCAGGTCCAAGGAAGTGATTCTGCCCCTGTACTCAGCCCTGGTGAGGCCACACCTCGAGTACTGTGTCCAGTTCTGGGCCCCCCAGTTCAGGGAGGATATCGAGGTCCTGGAGCAGGTCCAAAGGAGGGCAACCAGGCTGGTGAAGGGACTCAAGCACAGACCCTATGATGAGAGGCTGAGAGAGCTGGAGCTGTTCAGCCTAAAGAAGAGGCGGCTCAGGGGAGACGTCATCGGTCTCTACAACTACCTGAAAGGAGGTTGTAGCCAGGTGGGGGTTGGTCTCTTTTGCCAAACGACTTTCAACAAGACAAGAGGTCATGGTCTTAAGTTGTGCCAGGGGAAGTTTAGGTTAGATATTAGAAAGAATTTCTTTACGGAGAGAGTGATCTGGCATTGGAATGGGCTGCCCAGGGAAGTAGTGGATTCTCCATCCTTGGAGATATTTAAAAAGAGACTGAATGTGGCACTCAGTGCCATAGTCTAGCAACCGCAACAGTGGTTCAAGGGTTGGACTCCATGATCTCTGAGGTCCCTTCCAACCCAGCCAATTCTATGATTCTATGAAAAGTACAAGCAAAACAGTTTTATATAAATTTGAAGCCATCCAGTGAGGCCAAACCAATTGACTAATTCATCTATACCAAAGAATCCTGCATCTTGCTTGATATTTTGAGTATGCTCTACTAACTGTTGTATCTCCTTATGTATTGACCTAGCGTGATCACTCAAGTTCATACAGCACATACCATCAAAATCTTCGCAACCATGGCCCTGAGTGAAAAGCAAAAAATCAATGGCTTCTCTATTTTGTAATACTGCATGTTGTACAGAAGACAAATCATTACCTAGTTCAGATAATACCTTGTTGGTATCACTAGCATGCTTTACCACCCAACAATTCAGTTTCTCCAAGTTTTGATGTGCACGAGCGGCAGCTGCTCCTGGCAAGGAGATAGGAGTAACAATCACCTGCCATTTGGACCAGAGGTTAACGTCATCATCACATTCTTGCATTAATTGAGTGTAAAGTGTTAACAGTGACACTGACAAGTAACAAAAACCAGCAAGTTAGTAACATACGATTCCTTCGTCTGCAGAAACATCGTGGAATAGTAAAGGACATGATTCTTGTACGGCATTCAGTCAATATTTCCGGAAATGTCAGAATCAGGTGTAGGTGGTCTATGGTCAGATACAGGCATGTGCCTCTCGTTCTGCCCCGGGTCGGTGATAGAGGCCGAGCGGGACTCACAAGGCTCCCCGGGGACAGCGGTGCCGTGGTTGGGGGTGGCACTGAGGATGGAGGAGTTGATGCTGTCATCGCGTGGGGGGAAGGTGGGGGCTTCTCGGGGCCGCGGTAGCAGCATCAGCGGCAGGGGGTGAGGTACAGGTAGATGAAGACCAGGACCACGCTCAGGATGCAGCCCACCAGCGTGGTGTAGGCGGTGTTGAGGGTGTCGTGGGGACCATGCAGGGTGAAGTTGTGCACCAGCAGCTCCACGTAGAGGGTCTCGTTTAGGACAGGACCCCCCACCCACCAGGAGTAAGTGCCGGCATCCTCAGGGCACAGGGCTCGCAGCTGCAGGCTCCCGTTAGCCAGGAGCAGGGTGCTGCCATTCCCGCTTTCCTCCGGCACCTTCTCACCTCCCGGGGTCACCCAGTACCAGCTCTGCACCCCTTGTAACCGGGTGTCACAGCTCAGGGTCACCGTGTCACCCAAGTGGCCTTCCAACACTGTTTCCCTCGCCTCACTGTAGTTGAGGGGCTGCCGGCCGGCCAGGCTCAGGATCCCGACGGGAGTCGGGAGGGTGGGAAGCACGCAGCTTAATTCCTCCTGGAAATCCATCACGGCGCTCAGGCGGCGGAGGTGGCCACAGAACACCATCTGGAAGAGGTGACAGTCACAGGCCAGGTGGTTGGCTTGCGAGTTTTGCTGGCAGCGCATACACCATACCGGACCAGCTTGGCATTCTCGTCGCATATGGCCAGGGGCGCCACATTGGAAACAGCGATAGTTTGTTGCTCTGTTTTGCTGAGCGGATCCAGCCAGGCTTTGCAGGGGTGCAAGAGCAGCTAACACCTGAGAGCTAGTAGCTTTCACCTGTTCCTTTATGCTTTCACCTAAGTTCTTAACTGCCTCTACTAACATAGCATTCGGCCCCTGAGGTACTTGTGCCATACACTCTAATAATTCCTCTATCGATCAAGTCCCTGGAAGCGTAACAATAACATTACGAGCTATGGAGTTACAATTTTGCATGGCACATTGTTTCAACAGAGCCCCATGCATATACTCCAGAACTCCTGCTGACTGAATAGCGCTAGCAACTCTGTCTACAAATGACCCAAAAGGTTCTTCCCTCCCTTGTTTGATTCCCATATACGACGGAACTCCTCCAGGCCGCTTTAATTCACCTCAAGGCGAGACGTGCTAAATGCATAGATTCCCTGATTTTATCTGGTCCCAAACAATGCTTGTGCCTCAGGACCAACGCCATGGTCCTAGACCCATTAACTCCTCAAGTGTTATTCCATACAAAGGGTCGCCTGCTTGTCTCTGCACTGCCACTGACTCCTGGCAAAATGATTGCCAGTATGCATTGTATAGCAATTGCTGATGCTGAGTAAGAAACAACTTCATAATGTTCTTAATATCTTTCTGGCAGAAGCAGATTACCCCTCCATATATAATCCAAACATTTGCCAAACAGGCTCACTCTGTACTCCATTTTCACTAACCAGTAGCACGCAATTGCGATAATAACTCCAATCCAGATTAGTAATAGGACGCCTGCGTACCACCGGCTACTTGTGTATAAACTACTGGGAATGCACTGGTTAAAGAATCTGCTGTGTCCCTATCTCCTGCTCGCATAGCTTCTGCAGCAATAGTCTGCCACAACACTTGCCGTCTCATGGCAGTCATTTGCAGCTCATTAGGTGGAGGAAAATGGAACATCATCCTTAAATGGAGTTTTTGACAATTTAGAAGAGTCTAAGAAGGGATTTGAAGGAGCCTCAGGAGGATCTAAAAAATCCGATGGTGGGGCAAAATCCGGCAAGGGAGCAGAAGGACCTTCCGGAGTAGGAGGCATAAGCAGGGGCAGAAGGCAGCTCATCTCTCTTTCTAGAGACTCAGTCGGAATATTTATGAACATTGGTAGCGGGGGTAATGGGCAATTAGGCTCTGTAGCAACAACAGAAGGATTGGGTTTCACACAGGCGCTGTGCCGCCACCCAGGCAGCTTGTTGCTCAGCTTTTATGCTGTTGTAACGCATTGATAACAACCCGCCATTGTTTCCCTAACTTCTATAGCTACTTTATCATCCTCTATTAGTGCCCTTCCCATAACTTTGTCACCAAAGCGCCTCCATTTCTCCCTTCATCAAAGACGTATTGGGGTCTTTGCAAAACAAACCTGTAGCAGCCCCTACCGCAAAGGCCAAGTCCTGGAAATTCCTTTTTCTAAAATCTACAAACCCCTAAACTCCCCGCTTTTCTAAAAAGGCACTGGAAGCAATGAAAGCACCGCTTGCCTTTCCATACTTACCAAATCAGTCAGCGCCGCGTGTTTGCAAGCCCTGCCAAGGCGGGTTGGCAGTGGTTGTCGACCGAGACTCTGCTATAAGGTCGCTCAGGGCAAGAGTCCAGCTCTATTTTCCTTCTTGGTGCTGCATCAAGAATTGACCGGCGTACTGCATCGGACCATGCCATCGGGGCACCCAAGCTTAGTTTTGTCCCTGTTCGCGGCGCCATTTTGTCGCGATGAGGGAAGAATGGAGACGCTTAATGTAAGAATCACCAAGCTTCAGTTTATTTGTAATTCGAAGATCAGGTTAATATACTCTTTTTAATTAGCTCATACATATTACAAAGCTAAGCTCATGATTGGTGCTCTAATTAAATGTAATCTACTGATAAAGCTGTTTCTACATCCTGCTTTGCTAACCGCAATGGCATGTACAAGGACACCGTGACTGTGAGAAACTGCTGAATTTCCTTCTTCTTATGATTCATGTAGCTGCAGCTCAGGGAGTTTTGCACCCCGAGCCCTGCCAACCTGTTTGTAACTTTGCTCATGTCCATATGTCCTTGTTCTGCCAACCATCGTTCCACAGTCATTCTTTGCATTTGTTTCCAGTCCCATTCATTGGGAGTTTTGGGAA
The DNA here is from genome assembly GCF_003957555.1 of Calypte anna. NCBI lineage: Eukaryota > Metazoa > Chordata > Aves > Apodiformes > Trochilidae > Calypte > Calypte anna. Next base: position 10,664,616 of record NC_044276.1, on the reverse strand, counting down.
GCCTATTATGCAACAGTGAAGAGTGTCCGCCAAGGGCTAGTATATCCAAGGTTTGTGGTAAAACGCAAATCCGTAGCCAGATTGTTGGTTGTGCCGTGGGAAAAGTTCCATGTAAGTGTTAGAGCCAGACAAGGTTTTCAGTGGTCACTCTTTGCATTTGTTTGCCAGTCCCGTTTGTTGGGAGTTTTGGGAGGCCTATTGAGCAACAGTGGAGAGTTGCCGCCCAGGGCCGGTATGTTTGAAGTTTGTAGTAAAAAGTAAAGCCGTAGACCAATTGTTGGTGGTGCTGTGGGTAGGGTTCCATGTCAGTGTTAGGGACAGCCAAGGTTTTCAGTGGTCATTCTTTGTATTTCTTTGCCAGTCCCGTTCGTTGGGAGTTTTCAGAGGCCTTTTAAGAAAAAGTGGAGAGTGGCCACGGAGCACTGGTATATTCAAGGTTTGTGGTAAAACACAAAGCCGTAGCCCAATTGTTAGTGGTGCTTTTGGAAGGGTTCCATTTGAGGGTTAGGGCCAGCCAAAGTTTTCAGTGGTCACTCTTTGCATTTGTTTGCCTGTCCCGTTCATTGGGAGTTTTGGGAGGGCTATTGAGCAACAGTGGAGAGTGGCTCTGAGGGCTGGTAAGTTATGAGGTTTGTGAGAAAACTCAAAAACCATAACCAAATTGTTGGTGGTGCTGTGGGTAAGATACCATGTGAGGGTTAGGGCCAGCCAAAGTTTTCAGTGGTCGCTCTTTGCATTTGTTTGCCTGTCCCGTTGAGTGGGAGTTTTGGGAGGGCTACTGAGCAACAGTGGAGAGTGGCCGCCAAGGGCAGGTATATTAGAGGGATATGATAGGGAATATGAAATGCCCAGTCAACATTTTCACTTTTTGCCCATTGCTGGACCAGGTGGGAAGTGAAATGAGTACCATTATCAGAATTGAATACTGGTAGGTTTAGGCGGAAATTCCAAAAAATGTTTTTCAGGAAAGATACCGTATTTTCTCCATTTTGCTTTTGCATAAGCTTCTGCACAAGTTAACTCAGAGATAACTTCTACAATTACAATAACATACTGTTTATTTCCTGACCTTCAGAAGGGTCCTATATAATCTATTTGCCAAGTAGACCACAATGTTTTACCATCTCTGAGATGTAAATTGTCAGCAGTCAGAGAATGTTCTCCCAACCGAATTTTACACGTCACATGCAGAAATTATTGTTTTACATTGTTCTCGTGATACAGACCAACCACGAGATTGTGCTTCTTTATACATATCAAAAATACCTGAATGGCCTCCCTTGCAATGAAGCCATTCTAGTAATTTTCCCCATTCTTGGACTTCACCTTGATTGAGAGCATCTCTGATTTCAATGACATTAATTCTTGCCAATTCATCAACTTGGTTATTATATTTGCTGGCTTCATCTTTTAAATTAGATTGGTGAGAAGGTACCCAGCCTACATGAAAATTTGGATTTTGTTTAGCAATTTGTAGCATTTCCTTTCACTTGTCTGTATGCCATACAGGCACTCTATTAATTTCCCAGTTATTATTTTCCCAAAATGTCACCCATTCTACACAGCCTTTAAAGACAGCAAAAGAATATGCAAAAATATATACAGGTTCTTTAGTGGCTTTTTCTTTTAGAAATACATTCAAAACAGCATCCAATTAGCCTGCTTGTGCACTTCCTTCATCTTGATTTATTATTTGTTCACCTGTGGAAGGTTTAATTGCAGCAGATTTTAAA